>NC_134236.1:166263297-166608297 GCF_965152275.1 Natator depressus | reverse complement strand
GTTTTTCTTTCTAGAAAGGAAGAATATTGGCCGACGTGTTATCCCATTGGAATTAATCACAATGCAGTTCACATTACAACATGCAAAGTAACATGTGTAATGCAGCCTGACGTGAAGAAGTTAGTAGTAACACCACAAAAGGAATGAGTTATGAATAGTTCCAATGCATTATGAGTATAGTGGTTCTCTGGGAACACTGTATTATGAATAGACCTCTCCAACCTCTCTGGGGCTCATTTAATCAAGATATTTGAGAACTGATCCCTGCAGTTTGTTTCACTGGGTTGGAAGTGAACCCACCTTTGAAGATTCACTGGGAGGCTTGGGGTCAATGACTTTAAGCCTTTAAAGGAAACTCCCAGCCCGCTAGAGCAAATCTAAGAACCTCTTGCCTCCTACCTTATATGTCTTTAGGGAGAGAGGTGACTGGAGTTGTCACGCAGCTGTTGAGGGTTCACGGTGTTTTCCACGGCATACTGTATGGAAAACTCTCCTCACCTGTTTGAAGAAATCTAACCTGCATGGGCTTAGGTTTACTGGCACAGGCCAAACTTGAACCCAGGCTGTTGCATTTGTGCTGAACATTTTCCACAGCTGTAACTGCGAGGCAGAATCCTGGAGGCAAACTAACTCAGGCCCTTCTGAGCAGGTGGCTAACTACATATCTAGGGGCGTCACTGATTTTATCAGATATCTTTCTTACCCTTTTGTAACATTGGGTCAATCGCTCCCTAACCACAGATTTAGGTGTCTCCATACCCCATTTGGGCAATACCAAGTACCAGCAGCTGGAATTGAACAAACAGTAAGGGCAACACTTTCTACAGCAACACCAGAAAGAGACAGGCAGGGGATCTCTTGTAAATATTTCATTAAGCAGTGAAACACAGAAAGATGTTGTCTGAAAACAGATTCATTTTTCTGAACAGACAATAAGGTAGGGAAATAGTCATCTTAATCCCCGGTAATTATTGCTGTGATAGAATGTCCCCAAAACACACTTTCTCCATGTAGCCCCTTGAATAAGAAGTTTCTGCAGCATGTGTGTGGGGGGCGGGTGGGGAGAAGATAGGTGTTTAGGGCCAAATTCTGCCCTCAGATGCACGTACATAGCTCCCACTGATCACATGTCTGTCTGATGGGAAAATTTAGAATGCTAGTGTGTCATCTCAGTGAGATAGGTCTAGTGCTTTATAACATGAGGTGAAGCATGTGAATTTTCAGGCCAAGTATTTTTGGGGTTCTTTCTAAAGTTATTAGGCAAAAATCGGACTTAGGCTAGAATATTGGTTAATCATAGGCCCCCATTTTGCAATGTGATGGACATGGGTGGAGCCCTCTGCACCTGCATGGCACCCTGCTGAATTGGACTCTGTGTGATTGCTACTGTCTGCTCACATGCATCCCGCAGCAGGGATCAGATGCATCCCTGAGAACTTCTACTTGTGTATATTAATTCCTGCCATGAGGAGACCCATCATCTCAATGGGAGTACTCACAGTAGCAAGCACTACATCTAGTAGAAAGTGTTTGCCTTGCTGTGTCTATAGCTATGGAGCTGTGGCTCCATAATACATTGTTTTTCTGTAAATCTGTGGTCCCAGGGAATCTGGAAATGGCATACCCCTGCTAGCTAGCTGTTTGACTTAACCATGGAATTAGACCAACACTCAGAAAACAAATGGGTTAGACAGAGCCCAGTTCTCTCACAACTTCATGCATGACACACCCATTGAAGAGTTTGAGTTTTTATTGGTAGGTTTCTGAAGGAAAAAAAAAAGGAACGACTAGAATGGCTCCCAAGGAGGGTGACTTGTGGGAGTTCCATGCACAGAGCAGCTACAGAATCAGGCCATTAGCTGATGGCTTGTTTGTTTGTTTTTTAAACTATGAACAACCGTTCATGGATATCCTATTTCTCTGAGAGCTTTCAGCACTGGTTCTTACCAAAGTTAAACACAGATATTCAGAGGTTCATGCGCCTTTCAATGCATGTATAATTTTCATGTGAATTCTCATGCAGAGACTTTACCCATAAGTACATGGGTAAAATTTCATGACGAGATTTATCTCCTTTAAGACAATTGCTGTTGTTTCGCCCCCCACACACCCTTCCTCTGCTAATTATATCTTATAAGTCCCTCACTATCTAAATCCAGACATTAACATTTCGTTACCTACATTCTGTAGTCAGACGTTGCAAAGATATCTAACACATGTTATAAAAGTTATTACTATGGTACTATATATAAACAGCTTTGCATAAGAGAATAGAAGTCTGCCATATTTAGAAAATGCAGGTGCTATGTAAGCCCCTTTTTGAAAGAAAGAACTTAGTTCAGTTTCCTTTGAAGAACCAGAGACTTGAAACTGAAAACTTTATTAATGCCATTGTCTCCTTGTATCAGCAGGTTCCAGAGAGATTCCTGGAAGTGGCTCAGATCACGTTACGAGAGTTTTTCAATGCCATTATCGCAGGCAAAGATGTTGATCCTTCCTGGAAGAAGGCCATATACAAGGTCATCTGTAAGCTGGACAGTGAGGTCCCTGAGATTTTCAAATCCCCAAACTGCCTACAAGAGCTTCTTCATGAGTAGAGAGTTCAAAAACTATTTATGAATGTATGAGAAGTAGCAGTCCCCTTTTGATGCCCAAGTTGTGTGTGTCTTTATTTTAATTTCCTGTATAGGTATATCATATACATATATATGTGTATGAAATCAGACTATAGGGGGCTTTTTTTTTTTGGTCAGTTATAAGGGGGAATAGTTATTTTACTTCACCCTTCAGTTTACTTTTGCCCAAGACCCTTAACATTTGGAGAATAAATGGGGTTAATTTTCAGGGAGAAGAATTTTGAAGTGTGTAAAAGCCTGTCTTAGCAAGTTAGGGCATTATGTTTAAAAATGCTTTGTCAGATTTATTGCTTGCTGCAAAGTGGCATTTTGTCTGAGTGAGACTCATGTCACGGCACAATATTACAAACAATGAAGTTTATATTATGTTTATACTGCTAAAGGTCTGAACTCTGTGAAGTTACTTCATAAGCTTAGAGCATTATTTTATTTTATTTTACTTTGCTTTTTAACAAATAAGGTAGATTTTGTTTCTTATTTTTAAAAACTACAAAGATCCATTTTAGGTTCTCACTCCAAAAAGTGATACCCCAAAAAGGCAAACCCTATTCTTCAAGCTTTCCCTTACAGGAATAACATGCACCCTACCCCAGTAATTAACATGCCAGGTAATTTTTTTTTTATTGAGGCAAAGCAATTTTGCACAAAACAGATACTATTCTTGCAGGGGGAAGCCAGTAATTCATGCACAATATTGTATCAACCACACTAATTTTATAATATGGTCAGCTTATTAAAACGGAAGCATTTCACTCTCCATAAAGTAAAAACAAAACCTTTCATCATTCTATATTGCTGTGTCTTGGTCATATTTTAATTGGCTCTTAGCTCTTGACATTTATTCTTTGCACAGTTTTTTTTCCAGGCATAAAAAGATTGCTGCCTATATTTGATAGTTAGTATTTTGCCCTGAAAAGCAATTTTTTGAATTACCTTTATATAGCAAAAGAAAGCATTTTAGCCCAAAACTGCTGAGGCAAAAAGGCCCTTTGTTTGTAGCTGTAAAATATAATCAATCTTTACCTAGTCGCAAGTATAAAAATAACATTTTTATAAAAATCCAGTTAACCATACACAAAATTTACAGTAGTGTACTGTTGGCTATGCAGAGTTAAGATAGCCAAATTTAATTTTTGCATTACAGTTAAGTGCATCATCAAAAACAAATCTGTCTGATCAGAGTGCCACACTTGTGTTCTAAAGCAGAAGATGGTGTTGACCAAAATATGAGTACAGTGTAAAGTATACGAAAGTTTTGGATTCATCTGAATGATATGTCACAATATGTGAACATAATGCAAGAAAGCTAGCTGCTAGTTTTTGTGCTTTCTTCAGTGGTTCTCCTTTTTATTTTCACATTTTCAAAAACGTATAGTGTCCAATAGTTTGGGGTTGTTGGGTTTTTTTAAAGATACTATGTATTTGTTATTTTTTCTGTCATCTTTTGCACAGATGCAGTAAGAATTTATTGTTATTTTGAATTCTATTTTCCCCTTAGGTAATTTGATACAAATCTAGAGAAAGTTACAAAATAGCCAGTAATATTTAGACTGTCTAGGACATCAATATTTTATTTCTTTAACTTTATTTTAAAATTGCATTTTGACTTTGGAGAGTGAAAGTTTACCCGTGTGACTAAAGAGCTGACCTGATCATTGCAATTTCACTTCATTTACAAATACTGCTGATAGACAGAAATGTATGAAAGCAATTATTGTCAGCACAAAGCCTTAAAAACCTGCTGACTTCAAATTAAACAGCACAATCCTGCGATGCCCTGTCATTATTTTCAAGTACTGGCAGTATCTGTGGAGTATAGGCAATGCAGACAATAGCATGGGATGAAGTGCCAACATTTTCACTATGCATTAAAAGCAAAACAAATCTTCTTGATCTTAAACTCCCTGTGAGTACCTAATACTGTAGGCATCCATACAGTAGACAGCATGTGTCATTCTTTTATTTTGTGCATGATTTGGTAACTATTACACTTCGTAAAGATGTAAATCCAATCAATTCCAAGTAAGAAAGAAGGAAAATTGTGTTCATGCACTTTTTTTTTTCTTTTTTATTGTTATGGGAGGAAGTGGCATAAAATGCTCAAGTTCTAAGACAATTAGTTCTTCACTGGCAACCCATCAAATACAAAATATAACACTGCATTGCCTCCTTGGACATAAAAAAGTAAAGCCATACTTTAGTCATACTGCATGGACACATTACTAGATACCATCTTGATCTGTGATATAACCATTACTTTTATTATATTATATTATATTATTATTATTTTATTATATTATTTGGCTCCAATGTGATTCTAATAATCTAAATGAGTGAAACTGTGTACTCAACACTAGATGTTGTTGCATTTATTTATTTATTTATAAATAGCATAATCTCAATAGTAAATGAGGCATAGGAATTAAGAGTAGAAATTTCATTTTAAAGAGAGAAAAAAATCAGTTTTTTGACCTGGAAAAAAAAATTGGATCATTGCAGTTATGGTGATTTTACTGCATTATAGCCATATTGCCTTTGTGCCTCCCGATGCATTTAAAAATATAAAGATAAATATATGGCATAACTCTTACTAAATTGTAAATAGAAATAAGAATCTTTCAAACAATCTCAATACTGTTTACTTAAAAACAATGGCTAAAAGGCAGGAGGCTACTTTTGTTGTAACAAAAAAAGTTTACGTAGGGAAAGAATTTAAAAATCCATGTAGAAATCCCATTTTGCCATTCATTTACTGCTAATTCAGATTTATTTCTGCATATAAACTTGAGGTTGTAGTCTGTGCCTAGACCTTAAATGCACCAGCGGAAGGATTAAAAAAATCCTTCAAAATACCAGTTTTTTCCCCACAAGTACAATTGTTCTTGTGCCTTCTGTGGCTTACACTTTTCATCTTTTAAACATTATTTTTCAATTACTACAGCTGCAATAAACACTAGATTTTTTTTTCCGGCTGTTTGACATAATGTTGATAGCTATGCATATTTTGTGTCTTTTTAAAAAATTAAAAAAAAAACAAACAAAACAAAGCAGGAGAATACGTTTTTGAAGAAGAGAATTTTTAGAACAGTTTGATAATGCAAATTATTTTTTTCTCAATTGTTTGAGCAGCATTCAAGTTTTGAAAATTCTTGTAGAAGCCAATTTTTTGTAAATGTGGTGCAAATCTTGTGTTTTCTTAGCATATTGAAAAGTAGTATAGAAGCAATATTTCATACGCAATATCTATGTGTATAGATATACACACACATATACATACATGGAGACATTACATAGTTATGTTTGTATGTATATACACACATAAAATATGCGTATGAAGTGAAAAGCTTACCTTTTTCCTATCTAGATTAAGAACCTATTTTAGACATTTGTTATGTTTTGTGAAAAGAATGTTCTATTTGAAATTACAAAACATTTAATTCTTACTGTATCTCTGGTTGTTTAATGGGAACGTTTCACACTAAATGGTAAACATGTGGAAGATGTTAGAATGTAGTAATTATTTAAGGAAGTGTTCACCCATGTATTCCTGAGGTTTGCTTTGTGCCTCTGAGTATTATTTAATTAAAAGTGTTTTAAGTTTGCAGAATCTTTGTTACTGTACCAGGTATGTGGGTGAACATCGAAAACTGAGGGGAACTTTTATAAAGCAATGTAAATATTCAATCTTATGGTTGTTCTTGCATAAAGACATAAGATTTTAATAACTACATTCTGAAAACATCTGCTGAAATTTATAAGAAACACTACAGTAACTGTATAGATAGTTGAAAGCATTCTTGAATATC
This sequence comes from Natator depressus, assembly GCF_965152275.1. Classification (NCBI taxonomy): domain Eukaryota; kingdom Metazoa; phylum Chordata; order Testudines; family Cheloniidae; genus Natator; species Natator depressus. The sequence continues at coordinate 166,601,855 of NC_134236.1, read as the reverse complement.
CAGCTCTCTACTTTTAAATGATAAGTCTCTTTCATCAGCTGTCAAGGGCATAGGTGATACAGTTTCTGTACAATTACACAATTTTTTTCTATGTACATGAAGTCATTTAATAGCAAAATGTTTTTTCCACAGGTTAATGTTAACTAAGAAATAAGGGTGAAGATTTAGTGGCTTTAAAGATAGGATTTTCACCAGCAGCATTGAAAGATATATATATAGATAGATATATATATATAGAAAAAATGGAAAGTGGTTTACAAAACCCCCAAAATGAGCACTGTACATGAGAAGTGAAAGCAAAAATTATATTTGCCATGTGTATTATATAGAAATCATTGGTGTTAATAGTGCAAATGTTTCCTTCTGGTACCAACTATGTGTTTGAAAATTCCAATAAGCATTGTTTTCAAAAAGCTCCCCTTAAGGAATGTAACTGGTTTATATGAGTAAGCAGTTACTGTATTGCACTTAAATGTTCTGTTGAAGGAAATGCAATTTTGTTTTCTGTAGAACTGTTGGTTGTAAACCATCTATAAACTGAAGCTGAAAATGCTCATATTTAGAGCTGGGATGAAAACTGGTGTTTAACCTTTGCATCTTCTTAAGAATATCTTCTTTAATGTATGAAAGGTGGTGGCACTGTGACTTTTTAGTCTCTTCAAATGAGCCACAATCATCTCTCTCCTTTAAGCAGCCACCTTCAGAAATGCACAATTGTACTAGGATATGTAGAAGCAAATCTAGAAGAAACAACAAGTTTATATTTTACCTAAAACCCATCCTTGCTGCAAATTTTAAAATGCATTAAAGTACTGCTCAAGTGGGGAAAAAACCCAACAACAAATACTATAACAAGAATTTGTTATTTTTCATGTAATATGAAATCAGGAGTCAGAAAAATGCATCTTAAGTTGGTTTTACTGCTGCCCAGAAGAGACAAAGGTTAAAGTTTAAACTGATATTGTCCCAGCCATTACTCATATGTATATAGTTACAAAAGTGACAAAACACTGCCTTTATATTATTTAGCAATATGTTGTAAATAGCATTATTAAGCTCTTTTTTGTAATAAAGACCCTTTAATTTGAAGATAGAACAATAACTGAACTGATAAAGTCGATTTTTGATTTTTTTTTAAATTTTATTTTTTAGCTAGAGGCAATTTCAACTGTGGATTTTTTGTTGTTGTCTATTGTTCTGAAGACTTTGCATAATTTATTGGTTTAATTTATCCTAATTTATTTGATGAAGGTGTACAATTTTGTATTACCAAGGATGTACTGTAATATTAATTGATGATATGATAAAAACAATAAGACTCCCCTGTCCATATGGAAAAAAAAGTGCAGTAGACAATTGATTGAAAAAAAGTTACAATTCTAGCTTGGCAGCTACTAAATTAAAAAGAAAAGAAACAGGAAAAAAAATTGGGTGGGGATTTTATTTTGTGTGTTTTAAGCTTTTGTATACTCTCCAGACTTTTACCTTTTTGCTTTGTACCACTTAAAGGATACAGTAGTTCAATTGCCTTGTGTGCCTTCCATCTTCTCTAAACTGAATGTATGTGCAGTATATATGCAAGCTTGTGCAAAATAAAATATAAATTACAAGCTCATTGCCATTGTTTATATTTCTTTCTAAAAATATTTCTTTATTAAGTCCCAAAACAAAATGTGAATCACTGGAATCAATTTACTGTGAGAGATTGCAATCCCACTTACGGTTACTCTCCCCCACCACCGTCACAATTTGGAATTATGTGTTAATGAAACCTGCCACCTATCTTACAAAACTAATATATATTTCCTGTGGCATTTGGGGTGCCTACAGTAAACAGCTATAGTCTGTTCCTACAACTTGCTGCTGTTATAATGGCACCTTAGGCCCGGATCCTGTAAACGTGTATGCACATTCTTAACTTTAAGCACGTAAGTCATATTCATGTACTTAAACACAAAGAAACCCTATAAATTCTTCATCCCACAAATAGTTATGCACCTGTTTACCTTTAAATTCTCCATTATAATTAAAAACAAACATAGCAATTGCCATATTGGCTCAAACCAATGATCCAGCTAATCTGATATACTATTGGCCAAGATGTAAAACCTCCATAATGCATGTAATTTTGCAATATATCACGCAGGTCATGTCCTAAAGCACTAGAACTGACAGCCCTTTAGACCAGTTTTATCTAGAATAATCTCAGAAGCTATTTTTATTCATGATAGCATTTAATCATTTCCCCAGTGTATTTGCTTCATCAATGTCCTGTGACAGTGAGTTCCACAAGTTATATGTTGCATAAAGAAATATTTCCTTTGACATTGTTTATGTTTGCTCCTTTTATGTAATCAACTTTCCCCTTGTTTTTATACCATCATAAAAGAAGCAGCACCCACATGGCAGCCTCTATCATTTTGTCATTATTTTAAATATCTCTGTTAGGTATCCTCCTTTCCAAACTAAGTAGTCCTCAACATGTTATGCTGTCCTTATGCAAATCAATTCCTTACATATTATACCTCTAATAATTTTAATTGTTCTTCTCTACACCTTGACTATTTCTGATGTTGGTTTTGATTAGTTGGTTGTTTTGTTTTGTTTTTTTAAGATGAGAAAAACAATGTAGCAATCAAGGTAGGAATGTATCATTGGTTTACATTAAAATACTTCTGTATTCTTTTATTTCCCTATCTTAAGTGAGTTGAACATCTGATTAGCCTTGAACTGACATATGTGGGCTTTTATAGGGTAGTTTATTTTCAGCATGCAGTCATTGAAGTTTTTTTTTTTAAGGAGAATTGTCTAGTAAATATGTTTTCATCTAAGACCATTTCTTCTCAGATTTTTGAGTGATACAGCCTTTAGAGACCACAGCAATGATCTGAGGACAGTATGTAGCCTATAGCTTGTATTCAAACTACCAAATGAGTACTTCATCTCTCCACCTGTAATTAAAACTGTGGGTCTTTGAGAGGTCTGTGGTATAGTGTAATCATATTGTGGGTGAAAACCACACCTGGGATAATATCCATTAAAGGCAATGGAATTGCATCCATAAGCCAACAGTGATTTCAGTCTGAGATGTTCTCCTTTTACCTGTACTGCAAATAAATTCGCTGGTGGTTCTCTTTTCACTCCCCACTTAGACACATTACAACCCACCATACCACTGGTCAGGAATTGTGCTGCTCAGGACTGTTTCTTAGGAAACTGGCTGACACATGGGAATTTGCTAATTTTCTGGGTTATCTGGGGGGCTGTCAACACCAGGCCATGGATGATGGAGGTCTGAGAAGATTAACAGGAGGGCTGTGCTGAGACTCTGACCTCATCCACTTCAGAAAGCCTCCACCTTCAAACCTGTGCTCCTAGCAGGGTGGGTTCAGAATGGCCATAAAGTCCAGGAGGAAGCTGCTATGGGACCCCAAAATAGCTAAATGCTGGGAGGGGTAGCTAATGAATAAGAGCAGGCAAGCAAGGAGAGAGTGGCTAGCCATCTGCTCAGCCAAGGGCAGAGCAGGGGCTTATGGAAGAAACAAAAATTATGTGGGACAGCTTGTTTTGAAGGGGGGGGAGGGAGGGAGAGTTTACTAGCTCAAAGAGAGTGGCATGTCTTGTGTTGAGGCTGGCATTTGGGGGAGATAGCCCTCAGGTACCAAGAGAAGGTACATCAGGGTCCCAAGAGCTAAGGTGCATTGGAAGAGCTGTATGCATAGTGGCTACCTCCACTCAGCCTGTCTGTAGACAGTGCAGTTAGTCCCTCACAATTCTGTCATGACATTTCCCCCCAAAAATAAATCTATTCTTTGAAATGCAAAACACTGTTTCTCATTTTACCCTGCATTTGGAAGTGCAAAGAGGTTCAAACTCAGAGCATTGGGTACCCCAGAGCATTGGGGACATTCAGATCTAGACTGGAACTTTGCAACTAGCCCCTATCTTAATAAGCAGCCAAGCCAAACTCCCCTGGCGCCAAATGGCCCGGACGTTTGGAGAAGTTCAGTGCCATGCTTTGCAGCTCTATTTGGAAGTTCCTCAGCGCTGCTATGTGGATTTTTCCAATTAGGTAAATGTACCCCACACACACACTTTGCAAACACAATGAAGGACTGAATTGGCTGTAACCAATGCAGATAGAACAGTCTCTCTCTGTCATTGATGATAACACTGAGACCTAATAGGTCTTCCCCATCGCTAGTTTCTACAAGACAGAATGCAGAATGATGCACTGTGGTCTGTGCAAGCAGGGGTTAATTGCTCTCATTCTCTTGGTCTCTACCCCTATTTATGCCCAGCCTCGGCTGTGCCAATACAATTTCCATGGAGATGATCACTCTGAGTCTTCCCTTGCTGTTAAGAGAAACAGCGAATTGACTGTTGAGTTGCTGATCTATTACCATCCTTTGGAAAGGAAGGGAAATAAATAAGTCACGCCTCGGGATGAGTTGCAGCATTTCCCCCAAACAAAAGGATCTGATTCAATGCAGATTACATTTTTTTTTCCTTTAAAGCGCAAAGGATGTACCATATATGAGAATACAGCACAGACCAAAAGAGAAAATAAGATACGTGCTGTTTAGTAGCTGTGGAAAACATACTTTGTGGTACCATAATTCTTAAAGTCATCTTAAATAAACTGGAGGGTGCACATTTTTGTTTTCCCCCTTGGTCTGAAAGGGTATGTCTACACAGCATTTTGGAGCCTCCCAGCCCAGGTTAATACTCTAAAAATAGCTGCATTGTCAGTGGTTTAACATTGTGGCTTGGCCTGGAGCCTGAGCTCTGAAACTCACCCCCTCCCCCCAGACTTCAGACCCAAAACACTGTCTACACAGCTATTTGTAGAGCAGTAGAGAGGACCTGTCCACCTGGGCTGGGACGGTCAGTCTTACTCGCCTCAAAAATGCTGTGTAGACGTACCTGAAGAGTCCGAGTCTTGTGACTTTCAGGGCATATTGCTAGGCCTATCTGTTTTCCCAGGATTTCAAGAAAGGGGAGGGTGAGAGTGGTTTAAAGATTGATGGGGGAGGAAAGTCCATAATTTATGGTTTATTTTTGAGGTGTTTTTAATGTACTTAGAAGAAGTAAAAGGAGAGGTGCAGAATTTTTTAGCTGTCCAAATCAATCCTCTTTGGCTCAGATTAGCCTGGCACCTTCCAGACCTGCAGCACATAGTGAAACACTGACTCCCATGCAAAGAATGGAATTCCCCACCACCGCCCTCTGCCCAGAGGCCAGGAGAACGGAACTGCATTTTTATGAATAAATCCTAGTCAAATGAATAGTGGTACTTTCCTATTTATTTGGGAGTCAGTGTTAAAACAAGCTATTTGCTTCATAACAAAACACATGACAATGAGCTGCTATTTGTGCTCAAAGGAAGTTAATTGCACGCACAGTTTAATTTCATTCTTTAAAGTTAAGCTATGTTTGGGTCTACAGCTTGGCAACAAAAAGGCACACTAGTAGTTAAAGAAACACTACCAGTTCGCTGGTCTCAGTTTGCAAGAGACACGCCAGTTGGGCAGCTGTGGGAAGTGACAGGGGAGAACGCATGTTGGAGAAAGTCTTGTGGCAACAGTGGCCAGTTTCATTATGGCCACTGCCAGACTGTGAAACAACTCTTGGGGCTTGAAATCCTATTGCCTATTAAAACTGGGCATGACAGCTCTTTTTTATGCTTCACCAACCAGAGATAGAGCTGGGTCCTAGGGGAAATAAGGAAAAATATTTATTACAAGTGTTTAACACCTTTTAGTACAAAACAACCCTACGATGCAGCACTCAAGGATAATTCATGCCAGCCCATGTAAAATCAAGGGAAATCGCTGATAAACTCAATAATTTGGTCCAAGCTTTCAAAGGAAGAAATGAACCCCCCCCAATCAAAATCCCGAGTCCAAACTCCCTGAATTTTGGGGTGCTTTTAGATCCTTTTTTATAATGGTTACTATCCCTAGTTCAGGTTTCAGAGTAACAGCCATGTTAGTCTGCACTCGCAAAAAGAAAAGGAGTACTTGTGGCACCTTAGAGACTAACCAATTTATTTGAGCATAAGCTTTCGTGAGCTACAGCTCACTTCATTGGATGCATACTGTGGAAAGTGTAGAAGATCTTTTTATACACACAAAGCATGAAAAAATACCTCCTCCCACCCCACTCTCCTGCTGGTAATAGCTTATCTAAAGTGATCACTCTCCTTACAACGTGTATGATAATCAGGTTGGGCCATTTCCAGCACAAATCCAGGTTTTCTCACACACACCCCCCCACACACACACACAAACCCACTCGAGTTTGTGGGGGGGGTGAGAAAACCTGGATTTGTGCTGGAAATGGCCCAACCTGATTATCATACACATTGTAAGGAGAGTGATCACTTTAGATAAGCTATTACCAGCAGGAGAGTGGGGTGGGAGGAGGTATTTTTTCATGCTTTGCGTGTATAAAAAGACCTTCTACACTTTCCACAGTATGCATCCAATGAAGTGAGCTGTAGCTTACGAAAGCTTATGCTCAAATAAATTGGTTAGTCTCTAAGGTGCCACAAGTACTCCCTTTCTTTTATCCCTAGTTCAGTAATTTGTTAAAACCCTGGATTCTGAAAACCCTCCAAAATTGGGGTCTGATTGAACCCCGGACTTGGATTGAAGAGACACCATTTAAAATGGAGATTTACCCACATTAGAGGTCTGGCTACTGTGGTGAGTGTATTTAGTAGAAGTGGGCCATGTCACAAAACTCAGATCTGAACACGTCTGTGCAGGGCTTTGGTTCTTTATGAAGACAATTAAGTGTCATTATCCCAATGTTACAGATGGGGAAACTGAGGCACCAGTTGGTGCTGTGACTTGCTCAAGGTCACACAGTAAGTCAGTTGCAGAGCCAGGAGTAGCCCCAAACTCCCTGGACCCCCCACTCTCATGTTTAGTACACTGCCAATCTTCTGTGTTACTTATTAACATTTACTGTTACTTGTTAACAGTCTGGACAAGGTCTTCATGGCCAGCCCTTGAAAAGTCCCCATTTTAAATTGTGCAATCTGCATGCTGTTACTGTTCCAGTTTTATTTCCTAATATAAGTGCTGCTGTTTGGCATCCTTTGCATCCTGTGATCTACCGGCATCAATATTTTTTAATATTGTTTACCCAGTGATATGCTTTCCCAGAATTAAGGAGATACAGAGATATTGGCGGATCTCATCTACATGCTACTGTCACTGTTTGGGGATGTTCTCGTGCCTGTTTTTTCTGCACCTGTACAGCATTCTACCTAAACAGAAACCTCCAGACCCTTCAGCAATTCTGCACCACCACAACAGGACCCCAACCCAGATAGGGACAGGCTGCTGCTGGTCTTAACATGGTGCCTCTGTGCAGGGGACTAAGGATCCTGCTTATGTTATGCCCCACCCCAAGTCATTGCATGGGCTGCCCAGATCACAAAACCCGGGCATGTAGTGGAAGAGCAGGCTCTGCAGGGTCACTGCGCCTCGGCTCAAATCAAGCTGGGGGCTGGGGAGAAGGGGCGGTGGCTAACATTAGCTCCACCTCCATCCATGCACAGAGCCAGTGCACAGGGAGACATAAGCTGCACCCTGTAAAGGGCTGGACCCACAGTTCTCTTCCTGGGCTTCTTCTGGAGCAGTACAGCTACATACCACTTCTCACTTGGGGCTTTAAAAAGCTCAGAAGCTCTTCAGAGCAGGGTCCTTCTTTCCTTACATAGCTATGACATTCCATGCAGCAGTGCACTGCACACAATAGGCATCATAATGAAAGTACAACTCCAGGAGCCAAAGTCCAGGGAGGGATCCTCCCTCTGTAATGGGATGAAGCAACATCTCAGCCCTGGACACCCTCAAACTTCGCTTGAGCTCCCATTTTGTGGGGGAAGGATAGGGCTCCTTCTGCTCTCAGGATCTGACACCATAAAGACGCTGAGCCCATATTAGTGCTGACTGAACACTTTATTCCGTACTGAAAAACAAAGAGGCCGCCTCGATATTATAAGCACATAGAGCACAGGGATTGATTTCACAGTACACTGTAGCAGAACTACATAAACATAGTCTGTTCATGCTGGAACTCCTGATGCTTCCCCCACATCCGCCGTTGCCAGCGCGCACTCTCGGATGGGGGCAACAGGAAGATGGGACGCTAGTCCCAAAATTATATTATAGAACCAGGTAGGCAGATCATCAACATTTCCAGAATTGCAGCTTTATTCTAATCTCACACTGAGGAGAGTATTTTGGACAATGACAAGAAAATGGTGGCAGCGACAGTAAATAGCAATGTCTGATGCTCCCAGCATAAAACACCCAAATGCTCTGTGGCTGTGTGTTTAGTTCAGAATGGCTGGTTGAAGTCAGGTTTTTTCCAGGGTTTGGTACTTGAGTAAAGTGAGGAGTTCACTGTGCTTTTTAAATAGATAAATAGATAATTTCTGATGTTATTTATGTTATTTGTCACTATGAACCACAAGGAACTCTTTTCTTCAGTCAATATAACTGACATCTCTTTTACCCTTAAACTGACTGACTTCTGAAGAGAAAGCCAGAACAGTGCAAGGTTGTTGTATAACAGGGAAGAAAGGGGTGGTTGGCGGGGGGTGAGGGGGAAAGAGTTGAGTGTAAAAAGAAGACAATTATCCCAATTCTAGCACTGCTGGAAAAATGTGAAAGTTATTGCGGCACAAAGAACCTCTTGAACTGCTCTGCCTTCCAAAATTTCTACTGCACTCTCTGCAGTTACTTGTGTATGGCAGAAGCAGCATCTTTGTATTATATGAACAGTCTGCTTCATAATCAAATACCATCTGTCGCTACATCTGAACTTGTTTTCAACATCTGTGCGTTCTGGTCTTAACAAAGCTTTAAAAACTAATTCAAAAACTTTCACAGATCACTGACTAAATATGGACATTTACCATCTTTCATATTGGTTTAAAATATTTCTTCTATATCTGCATTCCCTTGACTGGGAATAGTTAAGATGTATACACTCAGTTGCTTTATTAAGCTTATTTTCTAACGGCCTTGGGTAGCCAAGTGCAAAAGAGGGACACTTGCTCAGGCACCGAGAGGACCCATCATATTCTTTCTTGGTGCCAATACAGTCCCTTTCTGCCAATGAGAAACCTGAAAGTTGATCAGCTACCATACCCCAATTACTCAAAATGACACTACAGATAAAACGGCAACCAAGGGGAGAATCAACTGTATGGCTTATATGCTGCTAAAGTGTGTCTGAACAAATGGTGAAGTAAAATCATGAGAGCTCTCAGGAGGATAAGGACGATGTTACTTTGCACATGCTTCAGAAATGTGAAGTACATCTTTACCGAACTTTTGGCCAACCCACTGGCAGATGTTGACCAGTTTTGCTTATGTCTACATCAGTTGCAGAACACTAAAACAGAGATTGGAAATTTTAATTTAGTCAAGGCAGTTGGGCTAAAATGATGGCTTTTGTTGAAGCCATTATATAGAGCTGCCTAATGAAGTACAGTACAGTACTGGCAAAGGGAGCCCTGATGAGCTGCTGTGGATTCCAAACTGCAGCCCTGCAAGGGGAAGAAGGAAGCTTTCAAGTCTTTAACTAAAGTGGAATGGCGACAGCCCTTGTAAAGCTGCACTCGATTTTTGTGTTTGAGGGCAGAACGCACTTGTACATTATTACCCTGACATTTTAACCATTAGTTGGAAATGTACTGTTGCAGTTTCTGCCATATATTTCTCATTCCTATTTGTTAGAAAGTGAGCTAATAGAGAGTGTGATGAAATGATCATAAATTCACTTTCAAAGGTCATTTGGGTTCAGAGTCTAAAGATTGAATATGGCAAATTCTTAGGCATAGAGAAGAAGGTGGGGGCATGAGGGTCATTCTCACTGATGGGTTCAATGATTGATTCCACTATGCAACTATGTTTGCCCTTTACTTGGCTGTTTAACACACAATCGCTATTATAGGTTCCTGGTCCATTATTCCTCTTCTTCCTAGGGTCAGTTTGTCCTGGAAGGAAAATACAACCTTGTGGCGATAAAATAAACTTTAACATTATCAGGTGTTTGAAAACTGGAAGGTGTCTAATTGCTTTATAAAGGACATTACACTCGCGCGCGCACACACACACACACACAGAGGTTGATAATCTAATCATGTGTGCTCCCCTGGACAAATTTCTCTTATTTTTTTATTGTCCTTTTTTGCTTCTTTAATATTGTGCTATGTGAGTTCATACAATCCTGCAATACCTATTATTATTCTGTATCCTTATAAGATCCCACATATATTATACTGTCTTTTGAATGCAATTAGTAACAACAAAACAAAATTTGCTTTGAAAGCGTAAAATTATTTGACGTAAAAGATCAAATGAGTGTTTTAGAGCAAGGCAGAGCCAAAAATATTTTCAACCATTAGGAAAGACGTTCCATTTCATTGTTTGACGTGCGATATAGCATAGAGCAAGTATGGCTATAGTCAAGGGTTTGTCAGCATTTCCCTTGTAAATCCAGGTTTTCCAGAGGGTTGCTATAACGTGCCAATTTCAAATCCCACGGGGCTGACGCTCACTATACACATTGTCAGCCCAGATGCAAATTTCTGTTGTTGCTATTACCAGAAATGAAATCAAGTGAAGCTGCTGGTTTTTAGTTCATGGCAAGAGATAACGGTTGGGTGAGGGGGTCAGGGGCTGGAGGGTTTTTTGCTATTGCTGTTGGTTTGGATTTTGTTGTTGCTGTCGCCATGGTCTGAAGAGACTGGGTTCATTTTAAAAAAGGAATCTTGATGGTGGATTAGGGTGGAGATATTTTTCACATGCAGACACACAAAAAAGGAGCCTGATCCTGCAAGCCTTACTCACGTTAGTAAACCTTACTCACATGAGTAGTCCCATTGACTTCAATGGCATACTCAAGGGCTCAATTCTGCCCTACGTGCCTTCAAGTGCAGTGAAGGTCCATTCTGCAGCTGAATTCTCCAGGGGGAATTATGGCTGACTCAGGTGAAACAACTCGTGGGGACTTCTGGGCAACACCATACTGCTGTTCATCCAGCATATGACCAGCTCTGCAGGCCAGTCAATGCAGAAGATGGCAGTCACGTTCCCAACCTCAACCCACAGCCTTTCAGGTGCCTATTTCCTATCAGAGCACTAGGAGGAAGCAGGGACTGTGTTCACATGTGGGATTCTGAACAGCCCCTGCGTGAGGATCTAAGAGGGGTAAGGAATTTTCTTATTCCCTCCCCCACTCACACACTCACACTGGGATGGCTCATATCTGACCCCAAGTAAGTCTTTATGGACAGAGACCATGCAATGCATTTGTGGTCAGTATATCTCATGATCATTATCATCAGTATTCCATACGATGGGTGGCAAAAATCATGAGTGCTGACAACTACAGCCTCTCCCTTCCCCAGAACCAGATGGTTCCCTTGGAAATTTTGACCCTGACCCTGGCAAATAATGATCACTCTCAACTCTCATTGAAATCACTAGGGGTTAAAGAAGCATGGCACTTCCAGAGATCCTTAAAGGGCCTAATTCTGTGGACAGGGGAAAATAAAATGATAGTTGCCACTTGGATCTAAAAGGTTCTGAGCAACTCAGTGAGAAGAGAGGGCAGAGACGGGGTTTTCAGTAGCTGAGGAACATTCACTACACTTGCGGTATGTTTGTTTTGTTTCTTTTTCACATATGAAAATCCCCTTATAACTCGAAAAAATGAGAGAGAAAGTTCTGTCCGTACTGATTGTGTCTGTCACCATGAGACAATCCCTTGTGTTTGTCCAGAACAGAAGGAGCGACCAGGCTGCTATGGTTTTATTTCTCTTTGTGGAGAAAACCTACCACTGTGCAGACAGCAAGCAAACCCAAAGGCCCACTTAAGCCCCCTAGGACATATAAGTGTTGCATAGGTCTCTGAGGGGGGGGGGATATTCACCCTGTGTCTGCAGGTATTGAATGGCTTCGCTAATGATATCAGGGAAAATGTTCCTGTCTCTGGGTGCCCAGCTACCGAGCTACGCGCTGCTAAGATCTAGAAGCATCACTTCCTACCAACAAGGGCTTAGTGGGGGGCTGAAGCAAACAAGATGCATTCTGGGCCACATCCTGATTACTCTAACATCACTGTAACTCTAGGATAACAGCAGGTTTACACCAGTGTAGCTGAGAGTAGACCTGTGTATGGTTACCCTAAGTGACGAAAATATACCATGAGTGAAGTGATTGCAGCCATTAACTATTTATTTCCAGATTTTCACACTTCAGAGGTGTTTTTTTTTAATAAGAAATGTGAAGTTCCCTTTTGGGACAGCTGTTACTAAATCTACAAGGGGGAAGGACAACATATGGCAATATAACACGGCAGCTACCTAAAGAAATCCACGTATGAGAAATTGTTCAGATTGCTTAGCAGTTGCTCAGAGGCTACAAGCTCAGATTCAGCTGTGATGAGCACAGTATAAGAACCTGCACAGAATAGAATAGGGTGTCACAATTCTTTTAGGCCAGATCCTGAGCTAGGTCAAGGCAGCTCCACTGACTTGAAGAAAGCGCTGTCAATTTCCATAGCTGAGGTTCCGGCCTGTTTTGTTTATACCGTAACTCACAGAGCCATCTCAAGATACACAGTAGTTGGAGTCATGGATACCACCTCTTTATATAACTCAAGCCCCCCGTTCAGCAAGGTATTTAAGCCTATGCCTAACTTGAAGTCAATGGGACTACTCACATACTTAATTTTAGGCATGAGCTTAACTATCTTGCTGAGTGGGGGGCCCAAATTTCCAGTTTCTTGAGGCGTCTCACCACGAAATTCAAACTTTAGGATCAGAAGCTCCTTGCTAGAGCTGAAGATTTTGCCATACCAGAGAGCAGCTGGATCTGCCCTATATGAAAATACACATAGCAGATACAACCAGAAACACTTTATCTCCTCCTGTGGCTTCCTGGTCAGGATCAGCAGCAATATATATTTAGCTATCAATTGATTTTGTTATATAAAAGTAAAGAATTTCTGAAACCAGACCTCGTTGCTGCTTCTATTTCATTAATCCCATCCTGGATTTGTGTGGTAACTACCTATAATAAAATAACAATAAAACTTTGCACTTCTATAGCACCTTCCATCCAAGGCTACCACAATATGCTTCATAAACATTATACTATTATGCTCCAATACATTCCTTCACTGTCTTCTACTCCTCATCTGTGACATTTGTACTATTAGCATAGCAAGAATAGCCTTACAAATAAACCAAGGAAAGATTTTATTTAAAAGGATTGCAGAAAGGATCAGGGAAGGTTATTTGAGAAATGTGAAAGAAATTCAGTCTGCTTAGGTTGGCATATGTTCAGTTTTCTAACATGTTATATGCTGAGTTAAGAATAAAGGAAAATCCATGCTTTCTGCTAGGTCTGCTGTTATTTCTTGTATTAAAGAAGCATAATTCAGCTCAGACCCCTCAACTTGTTGTGTGTCAAAGACACAAACGAAGGGCACAAAAATAGTGGTGAAGAAAATTTGGACAGATGGGGGGACTCATTTTTTATTATAAATAATATTTTCTAAAAGCTCAGCCTCACAATCAGATATTTCTAATTGAAAAGAAACAGGCAATAGGAGGATGGGGCTGCTATTTTAGATTCCTGGGGTGGGGTTAGGGACAGTATCTTCATATATGTTTATACAACATCTAGCACACTGGGGCACTGATCCTAATCAGGGCTTCTAGGCACTATTGCAATAAAAATTTTAAATAAATACTAATATTAATAAATAATATCTTGGGCATATTTCGTCCAGATACCTGGCTGGGACCTTGGAACAACCAAAGAAGAGACTGCTTGCCCCTAGGGAATCCTTCCCAGGTTTATAATAAGAACTCAGAGTTTAATCTGTCCTGGGTGGGTGATCATTTAGGGTAAACTTCACCTCTGTGCAGAGGGCCAGTGCAAAGTATATACCCCACTAAAGTCCTTTCCAACATACGGTTTAAGTCAGACTTCAGCAGCGAACAGGTTTGAAGTCGACCCCCAGCATGGGGCTGAAGTTCACTGCACTGCAGAAATGAATCATCACAGTTGGTGGCAATGGACCTCTCTAACAAGTCTCAGTGCTTTGATTCAAGCAGAATGTAGGCATCTGGAAAAGGAGGCATGGGGGGTTAAAATCAGGGAAACGTACCCCCGAGAATGGACAGCTGAAATAAAGGGTTAAATGAATACAGAGCAGCTAGTTTGACAGAAAGGGGCAAAGTGACGCGCTGCACTCTAGCTAACTAGCCATGCATAGGCCTCCCAATCACCACAGTGTCTGAGGGCCTCACACATCACATATAACATTGGCCTGGGAGCACTTTAGGTAAGGAACCCCATCTATCTGTCTTGTTATATGCCTAGCTCACTTTTCAGGCATTGTAACAACAACAGCAATCCTGATCAATAAGCCCATGCTTGAGAGAGAGCCTTAAACATGAGTCAAAAACATCATGAGGAAACTGCTGAACAACAAACGTAACCAGGGCTCTGTGCACGGTCAGATGTGCCTACGTTCAAACCCCAGTTTGTGTCTGAACCCTGGGAAGCTGCTCACACTACTGGCATTTGCAAATACAAAGGTGGGTGCACGTAACAGGCTTTTTTCCCCCATCACAGGCAACTCAACATCAACGTTCCTAAATGGTACCCTAAAGGTACAAGTGTGCTACTGGCCTGGTGGATTCCCCATTTCTTAGTGTGTGTGGCAGAGGCAGTGTGTTACAGTGGCTAAGGCTAGTACTGGGCTGACAATCAAGAGACCTATCCTCAGCTCTGCCGCCAGCTCACTGAGAAGATTTGGGCAAAGTCACTTCCGCTGTCTGTACCTCAATTTCCCCTTTTGTGAAACAGATAACAGTAGCTGCCCTCCTTTGTAAAGCACTTTGAGAGCCTCAGATGAAAGACTCTCTATGTAAGCGCTAAGTAACATCACCAGCAAATTCCTCTTCCCTAATTCTATACTTCTCCTCCCCGCATTTCTAATTATCCCAGTGACTGTCGCACTAGCCCTGTAAATTTGAGAGTCACTTGCCTCAGATTCCCTGGTATTTAATTTTTCATATAATTCTCAGAACCTATCACATATTTGTTTTGATTTATTCAATATTGATCTCTTCTCTGACTTTCGAGCAGCTATCACCTTCCCCGCCTGTTCCCAGAGAATCTGCCAAGCCAGCAGTTTGTGATTTTGTCATAATACATGTGTTTAGTTCTCTGAGTGGCTGTCATGAGCTTCTGGATCTCCCAAATGTTACATTCCATCTTTATTCAAACATTCTGTATATTGTATATGGAAGGAGATCGGTTTTCATTATGCTAAGAATCAAGGCTTTTTACATCAATCCTTAGAGGTGCTTGTTGTTGCCTTGCTAATTTTCTAATGGAGGAGGAGGAGACGTTTGATTTTTGTAGCATTTGAATAAATCCTTCTCAAAACACACTGGATAGGAAAAAATGTAAGTCTTCTAAGCATCAGAAACTAAAACCTAGGTAGGGCAACATTTTCAAAGGTGCCTAAGTGACTTGGGAGGCTTAGAATCATTTTCAAAAGTGACAATTTCAATGAGATTGAACTAAATCTCTTTTGAAAATAGGAGTTAGGTAGCAAAGTCACATGCACGCTTTGGAAAATTTTACCCCTTGTCCATTCTTTGTTAGTTGTTTGAATCATGGCAGGTACGTGGCTGTAGCTGCCATGTCAAAATGGCAACATGCCACTAGTCAAGGGATTGCGGAATAGGGGGTGACACTGTCCAATAAGGAACTGGCCCTTGTCAAAAGGGAAGAGAATACTAACATGCTTCAAACAGCGATGTGTAAATAAAAGGAAAAAACTCTTTCAGGGAACCCTGCATTCAGGGCCAGATTTCAATCACCTCCTAGATACTGGTAAGCAATTAACCCCATGAAGAGTTCCACTGGGGGACTATTCAGTGTGAGTACAGGGGACAGAATCTGTCCTGATTTTCTGAGTGCCAACATTGTGTTTGGTGCTGTACAATGAATAAAAAATAAAGATAGCTCCTGCCCCAAAGAGCTTACAGTGCAAAAGATGGAAGCACTGAAGATGGGCTGCTCTGGGAAATTGAGAGATGGGGATGACTTAGTGTAGATTTTTTTCCAATATATATCAAAGGTTTAGCTGCGTTTCCATTTTTGCGGCTGCGTCCAGTATCAGTAGGGAACTGTTCAGCATAAACACCTCCTGAGGAACTGTTCCAGAGCTTAATGCCAACCTGAGACAGCTGCTAATGCTGAACAACCTCATCAAGGACCCACTGTCCCTTCCTGCCACTCCTCCTCCTCCACCACCAGTGAAAGAACTGTGAAAAGACCAAAAGCTGGTGTACAGCCAACAAGAACTAAAGATCTTGCAGCTGGTTGTACCACCTGTGCCTTGTGAAATTCCAGCCAAAAACAACCTCCCTTCCCCTCCCCCAGATAACCCCTCTATTAAAGAGAAGGGTATAAAATCTGACAACTTTATAATCAGGGGAAGAGTGTGAAAGGGGTGGCTCTGACTCAAGCACTGAGTTGGTTACGGAAGAGGATTGTTCTTACTGCTGCCAATGGATGTGGACAACTGACCATCTCTGTGGGTGTGCACAGTCGTTGTGGGTGATCTAACTAGTGAGTTCAAATTCACACACAGTGTGCCAAATATACATAGCTGTTCAATACCACCCTGCTGAGCCAATGCCAGAAGAGGTCACGTGATGTCTGCATTATTTGGGTTACTTTGCGGGGGATGTACAGAATCCATGAGGGGAAACACTGATACACACTGCTCTGAGACTACAAGCAGAATTCTTCTGTGAGATCCAGGCAGCAGCTCCTAAATCTAATGTTCTGGATGCCTCATTGATGTCCATGGTGCTACACATATGTAGTGAGAACAAATTATCTGAATCTGAGATCCACCAGGCAGATCTGAGAGCAGAAATTTACTCTAAGAATGTTAGAAATAAGGTTAAAACCACTGACTTCCAAAGTGGTAAAAAATTAGACCTACTAGTTTGTACTTTCTATTATCTATTTTTGATAGATTCATTTTTACTTCGTCTGATTAGGAATAGGAGGAAGTATAGTTGTGTGAGGAGGGAATTATGCATCTAGACCCTACCTAATGTATCTTCCCAATATAGATAGATATATATATAGAGAGAGAGAGACTGTTTATATAGATATAAACAATTAGATACACTGCTGATGGGTGCTATAGTAAAACCCAAGATAGATATACCAAATCTGTGATCATCTAGGAATTCGGTTGTTGATACTATAGTGCACCCCATGGTGGCGGTGAGACTAAAACTCAGATTATCCTGCTCCAGATGCACAGGTCCCTGCTACTTGATCTAAAGGAGATTCTCTAAGAGGTGTAAGCAGCACAGAGTCTATGGCACACCGCTGAGCAGTTCTGTTTCTATCCAGTAGAGGGCAGTGGCACACACACACACACACACACGCACACACACGCACACACAAGTCCATTCAAAAAAACCTGCATTCCAGTTTTCCCGTGAAAAATGTCTTAGGCAACTGAAAATCATTTGTCTAGTAGAGACTGATTTTAAAATTAAAGGTCAACCAAAACTGTACTGAAAGCACTGGGGACATTGCAAAGTAGTCCTTATAGACAGGAATCATCAACTAGAGGGGTTTCATTGTATAAGGACTATTACTGTACACCTCTAGAAACTGGACACAACTTCTGCCCTTAGACCATACGTGCACTGCTCCCTACCAACTCCATGGAGTGATATACAGAGGAAATAAGAGAATTATTATTTACATAGGTTCCATTTAACCACACTAAAGCAAGTCACAGCACTCATCGAATTAAATGGCTGGGTCATCTTAATGTAATAAATCTATTAATTCAGATAATCATATATGTGATTTATACTATGCTAGACAATTGCTAACATGTCATTTCTTTGTTTAGGGATTTTTAATTTGAAAGTGCTCTAATCCTCAGTGTCAGCTGTTCCTGGTGGGTGATGACATATCTAGTGCAAGTGAAACATGCTGATGACATATAGAGTGTAGGAATCAAATGTCATAAGCATAAATATTTAAGCAATCAGACATGACAGGTAGAGCATTTCTTGGCAATTATAGCACACCTCGGGTGGTGTTATGATGAGGCATTTGTCCAAAGGCCAAGTGACCTAAACCACCCTGGAAGTAGCACAATCGCCTGCAAATGTGCTGCTTGGACATCTTATTGACATTCTTTTCCTCCTGATGAGTCCTCCATTTTGCAGCTTGAGCCCCTATGAGCCACCATTTCCCTCTGCTAAGAAAAGCCCCAGAGGGGGATATATATATTAGAAAGTTATGAACACCTCAGTTACTTAAAAGTGTGGTTAGAATAGAAGTTGGAATTCAGCCTCACTATCGCATGCACTGTCTGCATTCACATTTTAAGTTTTGTAGATCTGGCATTTTCTCCTTTTGTGAGTGATTTCTGAATCAAGTGGACATTGACAACCTGGTGATGTGAAGCTGAGAAATTCCTCCAGCAGTATTCAGAATATGGACAGGATTCATGTAGAAAACGCCATATAATCTTCACTTAGGAGCTGCTCTCTATTAGCCATCACCCTTGTTTTATACCTGCACCAATACTGTGAAAGTCTCTGGGGAACACAGTGAGACATAACAGAAATTTCTTGTGACTGAAAGGAGCAAAGAAAAATAAATATTTTTTTCAGAAGCCCTGGCTTCTACTCAGTGTGCCAAAATACCCCAGCGGGTGTCAGTGGACATAACTCCACTGAAATCAAAGATACTAGACCAGTTTACACCAGCTGAGGATCTGGCCTCAAGCGCCTTTGGCCTTTAGTGGTCTGGAACCCAAACTCCTCTTCTCTCTAAACTGTATTCAGCCCAAAGTGAAAATTAAAACTGACTTTGTGAACCTTTAATTTCCATAATAAACATTTTGTTGCTGTTTGCTTGCTGTGTGGAAGGGCAGACTTATGTAGAAATTTCTCAGTTTGGCTTAGTTCTGCACCATCTCTGGAGATACCTGCCAATTCCTAATATGATCATAACTCCTCTCTTTTTCGCCTATCTGCCTTGTTGTGCTGGACACCATACATGGAAGGGTCTGTATATACCACTAGGTGTCAACGCTACAGAACACCCCCACGCCCAAGGAATGCGCCTCATTAAGGAGAATTACATGCAATATAAGAAGTACAAGCCTTCAGGCCAAATTCAGCACTACATTTGGTGCCGTGCTCCGCTAATTGTGTTGGGACCAGAGCTGGTTTCAATTTTTCAAATTTCAAAATTGATGAAATTTAGCATTTTGAAATTTAAAAAAGACATTGTCCCCTCCCCCTTTTCTTTTCTCCAACCAACTACAGAGCTGGTGAACATTTTTGGAATTTTGAAAAACACAGGAATATTTTTTTTTAAGTCTATAACTTCCCCTCCCTCGTTTTTTTGGACCTGTGTAGCATAGACACTTTGGTGTCTCTTTGGTTGCTTTCAGGCTAGCACTCAGCCTCTTTTTCTCTTGAGCAGTGGATCCAAAGACCTCGTCCCCTGTTCTGGGCAAGGATCTCTCACTCTTCTCACTGCTCCTCAATGCTAGAGATGTGGAGTGTAGATTCTTCCTGGCTGGTATTTCCTCACCATATTCCATAGTTGGAGCTTCACATACGTGAGCGGCGGATGAACAGCCCCTTCGGGAAGGCTAGCCCCAGACCCCCACCGCATGCCCACTGGAGCCCCAAGCCCTCCCCTGCAGCCAGAGCCCCAAGGACAGCCCCCGCCCGCCCCCCCAACTGCCCCGAGCCGCCAGCCATCCTGTCCCAGCTGCACCAGCCTGAGCCTCTGGCCTGAATACAGGGCCGCCAACTGGCGTGAGCCGCCCCAGGCCACCAGCTTCAGGGGAGAGGAGGGAAGAGGGCAGGGCCTTGAGGCAGAGCATAGGCAGGGCCACAGCCTGTGTTAGGGGAGACTTAGTCTCCCCGGCCTTTGATACCCACTGTCCATGTTCACATACTCCAGGGAGGCACCAAACCATTCAGCTACAGACAGCTAGGATGGCCTTTAAAATTCAAGGCACAGGAAAGCTAATGTAACAAAGTAAAAAAAAAAAAAAATGCAGGGATGGAAAAGACAGCAGCAAAGTTTTCTTTGTGATCATTGTTTAACACTGTAAGTAATTAAATATTAATGAAAGTATGCTACTTTCATTTTGTGAGCAATTTAATTCAATTAAAAATAAATGGATCTCCTTGGCTCAGTGGATAGACTGATATTCAGCATTGGCCTTAACTTTGTTTCAACCGCATTTAACTCCAGCACAGAACAGAGCAAAGTACTGTAAATGAAACATAGCCCCCAGCTAATATCATTAACTCTTTACATCCCCATGGCATGATTCTGTCACCTTGTTGAACCAGCAAGGCCCCTCTCAGGGAATACTGGCTCTGCTGTTTAACATGCACGAACAGTCATTTGTACCCAGTGTGTTATCTAAGATATCTTACACTGGGGCACTGTTTTCTTGAAAGGAAGCCATTTCGGAAAGACTTAACAGGCCGGCATGCAATGAGCTGGTTAAGTGATCTATCTGGGAACTTCATGCCAGATAATGTAGAACTATTCTTTTATTGCACTGAGAAGAGCTGTTTTAGATTCCCTTTGAGCCCATAGGCCATGTCTTTCTGATAATAAGAGTGTTATCAATGCTTTAATATTTTACTCAAATCTCTGCGTGAGAGAGCATCTAAGAGCTATTACTCAGTGCTGAAAGCAAAACCCGACTGCTCTGAATGAGGAGGAAAATGCCAATCTGTTGACAAAAAGTTAAACAGAGGTGAAATCTAAACTCTGGCCAACATTTTACAGCCTTAACGCATTGTTAACTTTTCATCTTATCTGTCAGGAATAGGAAACTAATGTTTAAAAACAATGTATTGCTTTTACAGGCAAGGTCAGTATTTGTTAGACTTCAGGGTTATACCAAGTATAGTCAGCCACTGCCATACAGAAATAATTGCTTCAGCACCCATTCTCTGAGTTCCTCCAAAAGTTATAGTCCCGATCTTCCCTCCAGTCAGCAGGGACTGGACGTTATTTTGTAGAGTTTCTTTGTTTGTTCTGGGTTTTCAGTGGTGGCAGAGGGCTGGGGGTAGTTAAAAAAAGGTTAAGTGATGTTAGTGTAGAAAGTCTAGGTCAAAGAAGTGATTGTTTCATTTCACTCTGGAGACACCAAAGTTCACGGTCATTCTGATCTCTTCCAGAAATGAGGTCCAGATTTGTGGGCCTGCCTCCGAGACAACACAGTGCTTCTCTAGACCAGGAAGCATTCATTGCTCAGCTGTGCAACTCCCAAAGAGCAGCAAAGGGGAAATTAAACAGATACAGTCACTCTGAGTGTGTGAGAGAAAAATCTCATTCAGAACATGAAGCTCAGTGATGTTTCTCCTATATTGGTTTATATTAAATAATCCTACCTCATATACCCTGAGAGCATCTTATCCACAGTATGACTGTACAGATTATGCCAATGATTATGATACTTAAAAAAATCAGCCCAGTGGTCACTATTCAGCAAACAAACTACCAAGAAGAAAGAAACTAGAATTCTGCTAAAAAAAAGACAAGGAAGAGGAAGAATTCTCAGTCTTTCGAGGTAGGTTACAGCTAGACAAATACAGCCAAAAAGATTCAGCAAATACTTTTGCGACTCAAACCTGCCGTTTCCTTTGCTAATATTCATAGTCCCTCTTCCTAACTTATTTGTGAATACACAAGGAAGCAGGTCTTTATGTGCAAGACATACTGAGAGCAAAGGCACTGTGAATACTACTGTATGCAAATGTCTGTGGGAGTATTCATACCTCAGAGGCTCTCGCAGCAATTCATATTAGTCACAAAACAGATCTGTCGTACAAATAAGAACATATATGGGTTATGTGCAAACAGAAAAGGGGTTGTTCAGTCAGGGGAAAGAAACTATGCCATTTGACCTATGTAACCAATCACACCGCAAGTATAATAATAGCAAATACTCCCCAGTGGCCAGTTGTGAACAAATCATAGGCTAAACTTTGTTTGCACAAATAACTCATCAAATCAACTGGTAAAAAATCAGGAGCTGTTTTTGGATAATCTCTGAACAGTAGAAAAGGGTCCAGTTCATCAGATAAAATTATTCACAATGAATAATTTGACCAGCTCTAGGTGAGAAATACTTTGTACCTAACGGCCCATGTGTCTGGAGGCTTCCCAGATTATTTTAATCTCTCCAAGCAAATGAGAGCCCTCACGGCTCATTAGGGCTATTTACACAGTTCTTAACTGGAAAAAAAATAGATCTAGAAAAATGAATCAACAAATAAGCCAATGTGAAATATGAATGAGACAGTCATGTTCAAAACTGAGTTCTGAGGCTGATAAATACACAAACAAAATTTAGCCAGCTGAGCACATTTCTTTGACTTCCTTTTTGTTATTGCTAAGTAGCATCTCTGGAGGGAAGAGAGAAAGAAATAGGAAACAGAAACAGTATTACACTCATGGGTTGGTAAGAATTAAAACCAGGATTAAGCCCAAACCAAAATAACAGAATCTTGATCCAAATCAAAGAAAATAATATTGTGCTTTGGGTTCTGTGCTGGGACTCAGAAGATCTGGGTTTGACCCCTGGATCTCTCTCTCTCTGTGGCTTCTTAACCTCTCTGTGCCTCAGGTCTCCATCTGTAAAATGGATACAATGATAATTCCTTTGTCTGTCTTGTCTCTTTAGATTGTAAACTCTTGGGGGGCAGAGATTGGCTCTTATTCTGAGTTTGTACAGGGACTAGTGCAATGGGGTCTCAGTGAGGCTCTCTAGATCAGTGGTGAGCAACCTGCGGCCCATCAGGACAAACTGCTGGCGGGCTGTCAGACCTTTTGTTTACATTTGCACATCCGGCTTGCCCTGATGGGCTGCATGCGGCCCGCAGGCCGCAGGTTGCCCACCACTGCTCTAGATGTCGCAAAATATTAATACATTTTGCAGATGCCCTCATTTTTATAATCAGCTGAACCAAAACTTTAGATCCAAACACTTCTGAACTTTGGGTGCTTAAAGTCTGAATCCCAGACTCATCTCCAATTTAAAAAATGTACTTCACAAAAGTTCTCTATAATGTTATTGGGTCAGAGAGACACATCCTCCTAACACAGCAGTACAGTAGAGCCTGCAACAATCCTGATTTTCTCTCTCACACAGAGATATAACCAGCCACCAATCCACATGGGTCCTTCTGAAACTCGGCTCATACCTATGAGGCATTCCCCACGGCACAGCTCAATGACCTTCCCAATTCAGCACAGCATTTAAAGCTGCCAGTGTCTCCCAACACAATACCATTGTTCCCACAAAGCTCCACACTGCTAGAATCCAAAACAAACAAGTAGCAACAGGACCTGGAAATTGCCAACTCAACCCACAGGTTAGAGGAGCATTCAATCGCCCTTTCTCTCTGGTGCTGCAATTTTGCCAGTGGGGCAGGACCCTCCCTCTCAGCACACAGCGTTTGGGCAGATCTGCACTCGCATGCCTCTCCGGATGGATGTTGTATCACCGTGCTCTGCCCCTGCCACAATGCCCTTTATCAATACCCGAGTTTGACTCTTCTCATTTTCTGGATATCAAATCCCTATTTTCTCTGATTCCGCAAACGAATCCCTCTAAGTAGATGTCACTGGCAATGCATATGGAACCCTCCTTCACTGATGTTCTTGATTTTCAGGAAGTCCTTTCCCCTCCAGGATATCTTTTGCCCATTTGTTCTGGCTCTGCTTAAACCCAACCCCATCCGCACACAACACATATGTGCACTACTTAGCTCCTTAATTCTGATCTCTGTATTGCCGCCTGCAGCCTTCTCAACGGCCCCTGATAAGGTAAGATCAGCTAGGACAGGCTGGTCAGAGAGCGTGCAGAGGTTTATAGCCACATCTTCGTCTGCCCTCGAGTGTAGAGCTGAGAGTCTATGACATTTGCACTAGAAGTTAGCAGTTTCTGAGGTAAACAGCACCACGATTTTCCATTCTGCCCTCAGATACAAAATGCAACTGCAATTGAACCCAGCAGGAGGTGCGTAGACATATGTGAGTGAAGAACTTGGGCTTGCATCCACAAGAATATTCAGTCTATGCTGCATGTTTAATAAGCAACTCCTGTGCATAGTGCAAGACAGGACAGGTCTAATTCTACCATCAAGTCTCGAGACCTCAGAAAACCATCAAGCAGAGATAAACAGTGAGGACATTGACCCTGTGACTTTATGTGCATTTAATAATCCAAGTCTAACAGCACCTCCAACAAAGAGTGCTGCAGACCTCAAAGCAGGCACCAGAAAAGTATTTCCTGAGGTTTCCTTGCCTCTTAAACAGTCTGTGTAAAAACAGTCACAAATTTTCCGTGTCATTAGAATATTAAGATACAAATATCACAACATAATGCCAGTATTCAATATTAAACACGGCCTGCAGCGGTACCACCTGGGGCTCTGATCTCTACAGCTTTCACCAGTTAAAGCAGGGCTGGGCTTTATAATAGGTCTCAAAGGAAAACATAGGTGCCACAGGAAGTGCTGTTAGCAATTCAGCAGGTGACACTGACCTACTGTGTGTTAATGGGCACTGTGATGTTGCAATTGCTGTCTTCTGGAGGAGGTACAAATAGAAGAGGGCTTGATTGCTTGACACTTTATCCAGGTGGAGGAGTCTTACCTGTCATGTTCTTGCTAAGCTGCAAATTACTTAACATTTACCTAAATTCCCCCTGAAGTTTCCACTAGATACTGATTGTCCAGCCCTAAGCTATTAAATACCCTTGCTGGGTGCAGTTAAACAGCTGACGCTTTTTCGCTCCAGAAGTGGCTGCCCTTCTGTAGTTGGTGAATTGCTTCTTACCCATGTAAAGTTGGTGGCAAAATGCCTGGGATTCTTAGGGAAGAAAAGCGTGACATAAATTCAAGATATTATTGAGTCAATATATTATCAAATAATATTTGTATTGAGCAAAGATATAAATAATCCCTGCTTTTTTCATCCTATATTTCTGGCTCTCCATTCAAGGCAGACGCACAACACAAAAACATCTGCAGAGTCAGATCTGCATCTTAACCTTCATACCTATTTAAAATATATGGAAGTGTTTTTTTCTTTCTAAACATTCCCTAGAAAGCCTTTGGGCTTTAGTTTTTGCTCCCTCTAGATTTTTTTAATGGGAGGACATAGCAAGTACATTCCTTTACCCTTTGTTTACCTGGGCTTGTGGTTAAAACCCATTATGACCACTCTATGTGAAATCCTGTCACACACTGACATTTACCAAATGACAGCAAGATCGAGTTGGGTGTTTGGCACCCAAGTCTTTGCATGTAATTATCAGGTAGAATTACAGGTAACTGAGGCTCAGCAAATTAAGGGGTAAGGATGAGGCAGCTCTTTTATTTGTCTAAGGTTTTTCCCAATTTGATTCTTTAAAGGGGCAGAGCAATTTGGTGTCCAATCTCATGAACAAGTTTAAAAACAATTTGGGGTTGCCTTCTTGCAAATAAAAAATCTTAACAAATACAGGAAGTGTCGGTGAGCAAAGGAAGGTGCGGCTCGCTAATATCTCAACCTCACTGGTAAAATATGCTAGGAGATTTTGATACCTGCAACCAGCATTTCTTCTCTGACATTAGCAGATCAATCCATATTCTCCAAATCTTCTTAAAACCTCACACAAGATCTGCTTTCAACTCCTGAAAGAAAAAGCTACCTGTTTTCTCCTTTTTCTTCTGTGTCCACAACACAGGCCAACAGAAAAGCTTCTTAAATCAACAGGAAGCTTCACCTGGGATTAGAGTATCAGCCTATGGATCTGACCATAATGGATTTAAATTACTGTTCAAAATAATATTTTAAATATGACGATCACCATTTCCAAGTCCTGTGTGCATGGATTTTTGGTTGGTTGGTTTTCTTTTAAGCACAAAAACGTCCAGTCACTGAAGAGTCGCACCTTAAGTGTAAATCCAATCTAAACATTTTTCAGTAGTAACCAACTTTTCTAAATCACACTTGAAGCATAACAAGAGAATACACTTATTTTGTTGCTATAGTTTGCATTTTCCTACCTATTGGTGGATAATGAAAATGAGATGACTCACTGACACCTAGTGGTCGCTGGGGAGACTGCATAAGACACTTAGGAGCATAGTAGGAGGTATACTGCAAACCAAACTCTGTGCCTGTCTCCCCTAACTTTCAAATGCAGGCAGACACGTAGCATCAATAAGAGTCATTGCCAGTTGAGAACTATGGCAATCAAATAGTCTACAGAATGGATATTAAGCAATGTTGTATGGAAGATGAGCTTGATGTGGTTTCGAAAACATCTGCTATTTCCTAATCTGAGGCTTTTCAGAAGTCTGAAGTATTTAATACCACATTACCACCATCAACAGGTTGGGTAGTTCAAAGGCTTCTAGCCTTGTGCAAGCCATAGAAGATTTAACTAGGGATGTGTGTAGTGGGGACAGGAAGGGGAGAAGCCCTTGTAACATAAATAAAGCTTTTTCAGGATCTCAAAAAGTAATCTTGCTGTCCTCTGCTATTTGCTGCTGAGCCCATCACTCCCGCTGCAGGCAATATACTGGGCACCTCCCTGCATCTGGATCTTAAGTAGTTTCCCACAGTGAGCATTATTACAGCGGTCAGCAAAACACCTACAACAAAACCTGAAAGCACTTGCCAAAACTTTTTAAAGTTTCTTAACTAGCATTTTTATTTTCAAGGGGCTGAATTCTCCTTTTGCTGCCTGGGACTATAGAAAGCACAACTGGGAGTCATGCCCATTAATTACTGCACATGGGGGTAAAAGCATTGTCGCACTATTCCTCTTACAGCTTTTATTGACGTGTATGTGTGTATATTTATGGGGGATGAGGGACGCTGGGAGGGACTCGCTATCCAGCTAACGGATTTCCTGAGGAAGTGTGAAAGACAGAAAAAGAGGGTCAAGGGATAGGCGCATAGGGAACAGAGACACACACAGAGGGAACAGAAATCACTGTTTTAAAAAAATCCAAGTACTTAATTTCTCCTCTTTTGTGCATGAAGAGAGCATGGGGATGGAAACTTGTAAAAAGATAACAGTGACCAATAAAGTTTAATATCCCTGTCACGTGACAGGAGTCAGTAACCATGGTCTCCGGGAGTTAGTGTTACAGGCCTGAGCTGCCTAGTTGAGATCCAGAACTCAACTTCTCCAAAGCTTGAGGAAGTGTAGCTACCTGGTTTTTGTTAATGCCCATCTCTTGTTAAGGTAAATGTGACCGACTCCTGAAGTATTAGTATAGAGGGGCTCCGGGACTGCCTGGTCTGAGCAAATACACTTTTGTACTGTACAGATCCCAACCTCTGTGTAGTATTTCCTTTTTGCAAAGAGGATTTTCCTCCAACTGGATGGTCAGTATGCAACTATATTTCCCTCTAAGCTGAACAGTGTGTGTCCAGGGCAGTAATAATTCTACAGTGCTGCCTCTGATCTCTGCTATATAGGCATTTACCCCACACTCACCACTGTTGTATCTGAATGCTTTACAGAAGTTATATGCAAAGTGAACAAGCAGATCCTTCAGCATAGATTCTTGGTCCCTTCTCCTCCTCACAAGAACATGTTTGAAGTCTTAGCACTTGTCTATACTTGAAAGTTAATTTGAATTAAGGTAGAGTGTGAATTTAAATAGCTATTCCTGAATATAACTCCATGTGTGAACACTCCTATTCCAGCATACCAGTGCCTTGTTCTGTTTTAGTTTAATCAATTTTGGATTAAACTACTTTGGATTTGGATTTGGAGGGACCTAGACAAATTGGAGGATTGGGCCAAAAGAAATCTGATGAGGTTCAACACGGACAAGTGCAGAGTCCTGCACTTAGGATGGAAGAATCCAATGCACCGCTACAGACTAGGAACCGAATGGCTCGGCAGCAGTTCTGCAGAAAAGGACCGAGGGGTTACAGTGGACAAGAAGCTGGATATGAGTCAACAGTGTGCCCTTGTTGCCAAGAAGGCCAATGGCATTTTGGGATGTATAAGTAGGGGCATTGCCAGCAGATCGAGGGACGTGATCGTTCCCCTCTATTTGACACTGGTGAGGCCTCATCTGGAGTACTGTGTCCAGTTTTGGGCCCCACACTACAAGAAGGATGTGGAAAAATTGGAAAGAGTCCAGCGGAGGGCAACAAAAATGATTAGGGGACTGGTACACATGACTTATGAGGAGAGGCTGAGGGAACTGGGGATGTTTAGTCTACGGAAGAGAAGAATGAGGGGGGATTTGATAGCTGCTTTCAACTACCTGAAAGGGGGTTCCAAAGAGGATGGCTCTAGACTGTTCTCAGTGGTAGCAGATGACAGAACAAGGAGTAATGGTCTCAAGTTGAAGTGGGGGAGATTTAGGTTGGATATTAGGAAAAACTTTTTCACTAGGAGGGTGGTGAAACACTGGAATGCGTTACCTAGGGAGATGGTGGAATCTCCTTCCTTAGAAGTTTTTAAGGTCAGGCTTGACAAAGCCCTGGCTGGGATGATTTAGTTGGGGATTGGTCCTGCTTTGAGCAGGGGGTTGGACTAGATGACCTCCTGAGGTCCCTTCCAACCCTGATATTCTATGATTCTATGATTCTAAAGTGGATTAAAATAAACCAGAACAAGAGTGTCCACATGTGGAGTTAATCAGGAATAGCTATTGTGGAATAACTCCATGTATAGACAAGCCCTCAAGTTTAGGGACTGGCTACACTTGCGAGTTACAGTGCAGTAGCTCACTACCCATTCACACTGGCAAGGCACGAAGAGCGCTCTGACTCCGCGGCTACAGCGCTGCTGGTGCTCCACCTCGGCGAGTGGAATAACGTTTGCTGTGCCCCCGCTGGAGTGCTGCAGCGCCAGTGTGGAAGCCCTGGTCCTATAGTGCACTCTGATCGGCCTCCAGAAGTGTCCCACAATGCCTGCACTAGCCACTCTGGTCATCACTTTGAACTCTTCTGCCCTGCCCTCAGGTGACCAACTGTCAGACCCGCCCTTTAAATTCTCTGGGAATTTTGAAAATCCCCTTCCTGTTTGCTCAGCCAGGCATGGAGTGCTCTCAGCGCATCTTTCCAGGTGACCATGCCTCCACGCGCCAGGCGATCCCCAGTATGGAGCAATTGTGAGGTGCTGGATCTCATCAGTGTTTCAGGGGAGGAAGCTGTCCAGTCCCAGCTGCGCTCCAGCCGTAGGAATTACAATACCTTTGGGCAGATATCAAGGGACATGACGGAAAGGGGCCATGACCGGGACACACTGCAGTGCAGGATTAAAGTGAAGGAGCTGTGGAATGCCTACCGCAAAGCCCGCAAGGCAAGCAGCCTCTCTGGTGATGCCCCTGCAACCTGCCGTTTCTACAAAGAGCTGGACGCGATACTTGGGGCGACCCCATCTCCACCATGGACACTTCAGAGCCCAGTTCAACAAGGCGGGAGGAGGAGGAGGAGCAAAGCAGGAGCAAGGGTGCTGAGGCGGAAGAAGACACCCCGGAATCCCTAGGTGCATGCAGTCAGGAGCTGTTCTCAAGCCAGGAGGAAGGTAGCCAGTCATGGCAGCTGGTGCTTGGGGAAGGACAAACACCAGAGGAGGTTCCCGTTAAGCGGCTTTTATTTTGGGAAGGAAGTTATTCGGTGTGGACTCTTGGGGTGAGGAGGGTTAGGGCTACATGCATGCCTAAATGCGGAATAGGGCATTGATATGCTCTCTCACATTGTGGTAATCGGCCTCAGTGATCTCTTCAAAGGTCTCATCCAGAACTTGGGCAATGTGCTTGTGCAGGTTTCTCAGGAGAGCCACTGTGTTCCTTGTCCCAGTAAGGCTAACTTGTCCATGCCACTGTGCCGTGAGGGGCAGGGGGGACCATTGCTGCACACAGGCAAGCTGCATATGGGCCAGGGCGGAATCCGCATTGCAGTAGAAGACCCTCCCTTGCTTCCCAGGTCACCCTCAGCAGCGAGATATCTTCCAGGACAAACTCCTGTGGAAAATGTTGGGACAGTGTTCAGTATAGGGGACCCCTGCCGCTGTTGGCTCTCCCCAAGGCACAGAAACCCAGAGGACAGTACAGCTGTGAAACAATCAGTCACGCTTGACCCTGTGCTTACTCACCATTTTGGGGCTCCTGTGGGTTATGTGCGCTCGCTTTGGGACCAGAAAATTATGCTATTGTGTAGACTGTGCTTGTCCTTAAGTATGGAGGAATCATTGCTCTGACTGGTGTGAACAATGCTGCCTCTGTTAAGTGTTGTATTTTGCCTTTACAGATGCAACCTTGAGATCTCAGCCATCCGTGTTATCAGTAGTCGAAAGATTCCAAAGAATCAGAAAGAGGCCACGTAGAAGCAAGGAAGACATGTTGCATGAAGTAATGCAGCATTCAAGTAATGAAAATCGAAAAGTGCAGGAGTGGCGGGACAGTGAAAGAAGGATCCGCCAGCAGAATGAGGAGTGCCGGCATAAAAGCGCAGTGCTCCGGCAGCAAAGCACGGAACGGCTGATAAGCATAATGGAGCGCCAAGCGGACTCGATCCAGGTGCTCATAGCCATGCAGGGGGAACACTACCTTGCCCGACCCCTCCTGCAGCCCTTGTCCCAAAACTCTTTCCCTTGTGCCCCCATATCACCTCCAACCCACTTTCCCCAACATCCGGGTTCTTACTGCCACCAGCTGCCTCCAACACCTGTAACTTCACCACCCAGTCCTGAAAACTACGACCCTTACCCTCTGCACTCAACCCCCATCACCATGCAGTATAGCCATCCTGAAGTGCAGCACTCATTGCACAGCACTCCAGACAGGAAGGCTGAGTATGATAACAGGACATATGCAAATCTGTGATTGTACCGTTCCCCACCCCATCCCCTTGCCCTTTTTGTTTTCCAAGCAGTTGTGTTTCTTTTCAATAAATGAATTTTCTTTTCAATAAATGGATTTTTTGGCTTTGAAAACATTCTTTATTATTACATAAAGTAAAAGATACCTTAGCCCAGGAAAGAAACAGGCACTGCAAGTCAGCGTAGCAATCACAGATTCCTACTGACATTGGAACCACTGCACTTCACTCCCATGCAGGGCACCAGACATTACTGGTGGCTTTCAGCCTCAAATTGCTCCCTCAAACTGCATCCCTAATCCTTGCAGTCCCACGCTGGCCCCTCTAATAGCCCTGCTCTCTGGCTGTTCAAATTCAGCCTCCAGGTGTTGAATCTCCGAGTTCCATGCCTGGATGAATCGTTCACCCTTCCCTTCACAAATGTTATGGAGGGTACAGGACGCGGATATAACCGTGGGGATGCTGTCATCGGCCAGGTCCTGCTTCCAATACAGAGAGCGCCAGTGGCCTTTTAAACAGCCAAAAGCACACTCCACAGTCATTCTGCACCAGCTCAGCCTGTTGTTGAACTGCTCCTTGCTGCTGTCAAGGCTCCCTGTATAGGGTTTCATGAGCCACGACATTAAAGGGTAAGCGGGGTCTCCAAGGATCACAATGGGCATTTTGACTTCCCCTATGGTGATCTTCTGGTCTGGGGAAAAAAGTCCCAGCTTGCAGCTTCCTGAACAGGCCAGTGTTCCAAAAGATGTGTGCGTCATGCACCTTTCCGGGCCATCCTGCGTTAATGTCAATGAAATGCCCACGGTGATCCACAAGCGCCTGGAGAACCATTGAGAAATACCCCTTCTGATTAACGTACTCAGAGGCTAGGTGGGCTGGTGCCAGAATTGGAATATGCGTGCCCTCTATTGCCCCTCCGCAGTTAGGGAAACCCATTTGTGCAAAGCCAGCCACAATGTCATGCACATTACCCAGAGTCACAGTTCTTCTGAGCACGATACGATTAATGGCCCTGCAAATTTGCATCAACACGATTCCAACGGTCGACTTCCCCACTCCAAACTGGTTAGCAACTGATCGGTAGCTGTCTGGAGTTGCCAGTTTCCAGATTGCAATAGCCACCCACTTCTCCACCATAAGGGCAGCTCTCAATCTCATGTTCTTGCGCTACAGGGTGGGGGTGAGCTCCTCACACAGTCCCATGAAAGTTTCTCATCCGAAAGCTCTGCAGCCACTGCTCGTCATCCCAGACTTGCATGACAATGTGATCCCACCACTCAGTGCTTGTTTCCCAAGACCAAAAGCGGCGTTCCACGGTGGTGAGCATGTCTGTGAATGCCACAAGCAAACTCATGTCATATGCATTACTCAAGTCGATATCATTGTCGGAGCCCTCACTGTCACTTTGGATCATAAGGAATAACTTGACTGCCAAATGTGACATGCTGGCGAGATTCGTCAGCATACTCCTCAGCAGTTCGGGCTCCATTCCTGCAGACCGAAAGGGAAGACAGAGCGCACAGTACAAAAAACGTTGAAAGATGGGGCCAAATGTGGATGGAAGCACAGGGATTGCTGGGATGCAAACCGATGCATCACAGGGCGTTGGGACAGGACACAGAATGCCCCGCACTCCCCACCCCCTTTTCCATAAGCCACAGTGCCCGAATGGGAAGAGGTGCTCTGTGGGATAGCTGCCCATAATGCACCGCTCCCAATGCCGCTGCAAGTGCCACAAATGTGGCCACGCCAGTGCGCTTGCAGCTATCAGTGTGGACAGACTGCAGCGCTTTCCCTACTGCTCTCTACGAAGGCGGGTTGAACTCACAGTGCTCTACAGCTGCAAGTGTAGCCATGCCCTTACTAATTTTTTGCTTGTGCGAGTAGGGTTTTCCTAATTTGATTTTATGTGATTTTTTTATTTGGGAAAATTAGGTAGAAAAGATGATTCTGTGGTTCATCTGTGATCTCTATGCTGAGACACACACTAACAGTTTAGTTCATTGATTCAAAATAACAGCTAAGAGACCTTATTTGTGACAAATCTGTGGCCATCCAGGACTTCCCAGTTGTCAGTATGCTGCACATGCCATGGGAAACTTCACAGCAATAGTAAAGATAGACTCCAATCCTCCTTATTCAAAAGCACAACCTAATCTAAAAGAGAATCTCCATTAGCTGCTGCCAACACAGAGCCTGACACATACAGTAGTTGGGCAGTTCTGGCTCTATGTACCAGAGGACATTGATAAGCATACACGTTAGAATGACATGGTATTTAATTTAGTTGGATGAGTTTTTGGCTATATCATCAAATATTATTGCCACTTTTACACCAGTACAGGCAAGAAGTGAGTTCCTTCTGCAAGATTTGGAATGACAACCTGACATATGGCTGTTCTTAGGTTTGGACAGAAAGTTGCTTTAGCATCTCTTTTAAAGAGTGCCCCATCAGATGGGTGTTTTGGGACGTTATAGCCCAGATTTTCTGAGGGACAAATCAGGCTCAAAAATTGGATGTGGACTGAAGTCAAATAAAATGAACTAGTCTTAGCATCCTCTGCTGAGGAGAGAATTCCCTGTGTCTCCTCTTTAGAAATTTCCATTTGAATAGGTGGATCTATTTTTTAGATTACTTTAGAGAGCCTCATTTCCCAAATTCCTATTACACCATTCTTTCAGGGACAGGAGTGAAGCCAAAACATTTCCATCTAACACAAACATGGATTTCTGGAAGAGTGTTCTCATTTGTTAAAAATGCACTGCGGGAGCAAGCTACATTTACTACCATCTTTTCCTCCAGCACCTCCTCGGTTTAACGTATGGGCCAAGAAAATCTCTCAAAACAGAAAGTGCACAAGTTCATGGAACATCCCACAGTGTGAAGAGAGACTAAGGAAATAGTCACAGACAGGCAGTCACACCCACAACAGCTGCAAGGCATATTAGTGTACCATTTCTGAGTGAAACAGAGCGTACTGATGGCTTTAGGCCCTTTCTCATCAGCCCCAGAGTTGGTTAGCTCTGTTCAGACACATTGTATCTTGGGTATATTAGTGCAAGATTATCTCCATGATTAAAAGATCCAGTGGTGCCAGGGAAGACCTTTAATATTGCACATTAGTGAAGCTGAGATTTCAGCTGTCACTACCCCAGACAGTAAGAAGTCCAAGTTTCCAACTGTTCAGGGTGTATAGTCCCATAAGACGTCTTTAGTGCTAATGGCAGAGCCTTGTTTTAGTGTATCCAATGCTGAGTGCCTCACATCCTTAATATATACTGGAAACTCCCCATTAGCCCAAACTCCACTTCACATACAGAGGGAAGTTCTGAGAAGCATCACTAAATTGCTCAGCCTCCTCAGAAAAGGATTTTGAGAACCCCTCTTCTTCCTTCCCCTACTTCCAAAGGAACCTGTAGTCCAGCTAGCAAGTCAATACAAAACTAGACACCTGCATGCATGCTGATGATGATCCATTTCTGCAGAACTCATTACATGCTAGTTGCTCTATATAGGGTTGGTTAGGAGGGGGGAATCTATTACAGAGAGAAAGTGTGGAGTAGAGTTAAGAAGCATTTTTCCCTCCCTTCTAACTGCTCTCCTTTTATCTGATCTCCTTCTCATGTTTCTGGGGGGTTTTTCTTCTCCTTCATCCTATGGAAGTAGTACTGAATGCTGATGAGATAATAAAAGGTCCAACCCCAGGCAATCCTTTTCAGGTAATTAGTTCAGCTACTGAACTTCTAAGAGTCATTTTTTTCCCATGTGCCCAGCCAGAAAACTTGGGTGGTTAGTTAACCTGGTTACTTCTGAGTATTCTTTGCAGGTGTGGCACTCACGGGTACAAGTATTTTAACTTCAGGATGTTTCTACTTAAGCATAGCCTTGGCCTACATCATTTTATTTCCTTCACGTGTGCCAAAATTCAGAACTCCAGATCCAAACAGGATCAAATCAGAACTCTGCCATAAACCTATGTATAATGGTGCCAACCAAGCCCATGGAAGTGTACACCCTGATCTTAAAGGGAGAGAGCACTGGGTTTGTGCCTTTTCATTTAGCTTCTTTATGATGTATAAATAAGCCCTCAAGATTTTTGCCACAGGGAAAAAAAAAGGTTGGTTTGGTTTTTTGTTTTGCTTGTTTTTTACATTAGAAATTCAGGTTATCTCCACCCTGGAAGACTCTATGATAATGAAATAACCTCCCAGCTGACAAGAGCCGAAAACATACGTGTATAAGGAATTTTCAATAAAATTGTTTCAATTTTTTTTTTTACTTCTTTTTGTTAATATCTGCTTACCTTCAGTGCCTCATGAACACATGGAAGAAATTGACTTGTGGAGTTCATTGACGCCAGATGTCAGACTTGACAACAGCTTAGTAGTATTTGAAAACTGACAAGGCATTTGTGTGGATGAGAACTTTCACGGTTACATTAGACAGGAACAAAAAATACACAATTTCTCCTGCTTCAGCAAATGCGACAACCACTAACTGCCAATGGTGAGGGAGATTAACCTCCCTTATGGGCAGGTTATTTCATAAACTGCCACTATGGGGTTTCTTACCTTCTCCTCTGACTCTAGTCAATATAAAAAAATATGGGACATATGGACCTCTGCTCTGATTTGCTATGGCAATTCCTAAGAAGACTTGAAATTCCCGATATTTCTAAGTTTAAAAAAAGAAATAAATAAAAGCAGAAATCAACCCCCTAAAAACACACACCACCTGTCAGGCCATTTTTATATGTCATCAAGTAGCAAAGAAAAAGCATAACCATATTTCTTCTTTTGCAGGACCATCTTTAAAGAAGTTTTGATTCAGAGCTTAACTTTGTCATCTGGCTCTATTTTTATTTGTTTCCTTTTAAACTATAATGAATGGCATATTTCATCTTTGTTTACCCAAGGGTTACTTGAATAAATTAGTAAGTTAGTATGCAGTGGCGAGTGCTGTCTCATCTTGATTTTACATCAGTTATAACAATACCATAATACCTCATCTCTGAGACTTACACGAAGTCCATACAAATGGTCCACACTCACACTCAGATCAGCAATTCACAAGCAAATACAGAATGATCTGGTCAACTTCACTAGGGACCTCCATATGGACATTTATTCAGAGAAATATTTAGATAGTACAGTGATGGGCACTATACAAAACCTTAAGATAGCTTTGATAAGCTCAACCTGAGCAGGGAATTTAGCAACAACTCCCCCCATTTGAAATGAATGGATGTTGTATGACTAAATTCCCTATTTGGCTTTGAAAATCTCAGACATATCATACAGAAAGAATCCTGTATTCTGCATATTTGTTAGTCCTCTACATTAAACTTAATCTTTATTCTTTTGGAGACCCTGGAGTCTTTGGCTGAATGGAGCAATTTCCCAAAACGTACTTTCTAGTTAGTAGCCTTGTTGCACTGTCAAGGAGACGGGTAGGTGATCTAAGAAGTCTTTTCCATCTCTAGCATCTTTAATTTATGATTTGTTCATATATAAAATTGGATTCCATTTTCAAGGGGCTGGATTACTGGACTCTTCCCTTCTTTGAAGACATGTAAATCACATAGTCTATCACGGGGTCTCAAACTCAAATGACCACGAGGGCCACATGAGGACTAGTACATTGGCCCAAGGGCGGCACCACTGACCACCCCCCCACACCGCTGCCCCGGCCCTGCCCCCACTCCACCCCTTCCGTGAGGCCCCTGCCTTGCCTCTTCCCACCCCTTCCCTGCTCCTATTCCAACCCCTTCCCTGAAATCCCCACCCCAACTCTGCCTCCTCCCTGCCCCCAGGGGGTGCAGGAGAGGTGCAGGGTGCATCAGAGGCTCAGGGCAGGGGGTTGGGGTGAGGAGATGTGCGGGGTGCGGCAGGGGCTTTAGGGCAGGGGGTCGGGGTGCAGGAGGGGTGTGGGGTGCGGCAGGGGGCTCAGGG
Organism: Natator depressus; assembly: GCF_965152275.1. Taxonomy (NCBI): domain Eukaryota; kingdom Metazoa; phylum Chordata; order Testudines; family Cheloniidae; genus Natator; species Natator depressus. The sequence continues at coordinate 166,564,896 of NC_134236.1, read as the reverse complement.
CAGGGGATTCAGCTGCAGGACAGGTTCAGGGGGCAGGTCCAGCCCCGAGTGTACCAGGGGCAGGACAGGCTCCCTGCCCCCATGCCACTCCAGGAAGCAGCCGAGACCTGCGGGGGGCGGGGCCACAGGGGTCTGTGTGTTGCCCTGGCTGCTCCTCCAGGTACCTCCCCCAAAGCTCCCATTGGCCGGGAACAGGGAACCGCAGCCAGTGGGAGCTTCGGGGGAGGTACCTGGAGGAGCGGCCAGGGCAACACACAGACCCCTGTGTCCCGTCCCGTCCCGTCCCCCCCCCTGGCCGCTTCCCAAAGCGAGGCGGGGACAGGGCAGGCAGGCAGGCAGGCAGGGAGCCTGCTCTGCCCCCGGTGCGCGCTGGGCCATAGCCGCTCTAGGTAAATGCTGGGGGGGCAGGGGAACCGCGGAGAGCTGGCGGGCCGCAGAAAATAACCCCGTGGGCCGTGTGTTTGAGACCCCTGGTCTATCATAATACCATATAGGTGCGAATTTGGCTCATGTTATCTTAGAAAGAAAATAGTAACATTCTAAATATAGTCTAATTTTTCCCAATTTTTTAGTACTCTGAAACATATGTTGCTTTTTCATTTTTGCCTTTTGAAAACATAAAATAGAGATGTCTTTTCCTCTATTTTTCCCATCAGACAGCATATTCTCCTGGTAGAACCCCCCGCCCGCCTCCTCCCCACACACAGTGTGCTTTTATGACTTAACAGCTCTAGCATTTTCTCAACAAGCATGTGAGCAAGAGCAATGACTGAATATTTTTAGACACCAGAATTAAGCAGATGGCAAATGTTGTAGAAGATCAAAAACTCTAGTTTTTTTAAAGTTTACAGCTCGGCTTATTTCAGTGTATTCCAAGAAGCACATAAAATGCCATAGAATGGAAAATGGAAGAAAGTAACCAGTGGGGACATAATGACTCTAGAACAGAGTAAACCCAGGTGGGTTCTGCAAAAGTGTTTTTTTCAGACATTAATTTGAATGAAAACTATGGATTTGCTTCAACTGTACTTGTGACCCCTTTTATTTGCTACGAGTGTTAGTAAATTTCTGTTGAAAGAATGTTCCCTGAAAAGGAAGCATGTGTGTGTATTTGTACCAAAAGTGTCCACGTGGTCATACTGAAACGTTTCTGAGGGGATGGAAGCCATCCAACCAGAAAGCAGAAACAATGTCATGGAACTTAGGTGCTCAGTCACACAAAGAATAGCAAACTACATAAAGTGAACAGACTTAAGAAATAATCATAGCTAATAATTTGCAAGCTAACCATACGATGAAAATATATTTCAATAATCTGCTTCTCTAATAATTCTGATGAATGAAGCAGTTTGTAAAAATGAAAGACAGTTTGCAGATGATCCATGAGCAGAAAAAGGGGCTAAATTTGTCAGACTTCACTGTAAATACTTTGTCCAGCTTTAGGTCATACAAAAAAAAGTGATAATCCATCATACAATGCTGAGGGCTGAAATTATCATGGCTGTATAGAAGGGCCCTTTCTCAAGGATCTCCCTAACATTGACTTACCTGGAGTGGGGAGCAAAAAGCCTACTAGCAGTTCCCGCTCCTTGCTTGTCACAGTGGATGTCTCTCCAGATGGGAAGAAAGATAGTGGTTGGTGGTGATGTAGTTAAGGCACTGGATGGGACTCAAGAGATCTAGATTCATTTCTCAGTTCTGTCACATACATACGTATGGCCCTAGCTATCTGGAGATGTAATGCAAAGGAGCTAAGACCCATATATTCAATGCCTATGCATTACCTCATTTACATAAACCTCAACACCGAATCCATTAATTTCCCTACTATTTCCATTGTCCTCCCTCTCTCTGACTCTCATTTTCCACTTCTTGTTTTACCTTCCCCTTTTCTCTCTCAAGCTCCCCTCTCTGAATTTCCCCACAATCCCCCCATCTGTCTTCCCCTCAAGTTTGTCTGTCTTCTGGGGCAACAGCAACTTTCCCCCCTCTCTCTTTCTGCCTCCTGCTCATGGTTATGTGCTAGGAAGCAAGAGCCGCAATCCTGCTCCCTTCCTAGGCTGTCTCTTGCTTCCCCCTCTCCTCCTCTGGGCAAAGCCTAGCTACTCCCCGTACTGGCTGCTCGCTGCTCTGTGCCATGGAACAGCCATGGCTGATGAGCACCTTTACTGGGGGAGGGGGGAATAGGGGGAAATCCCTGTCATAGTGCAGAGCCTCTGCACCCATTTTGGATGCTTAAGAAGCTGACTGAAAAACAGGAGACGAAGCCAGTTGCTCAGGAGCCGGGAATGATGCTTGAAGGTGGGTGGGTGTCTCACAAGGAAATAGGAAAATTTAACAAGAATGGCCACAGATTTGTTGTGTGACCTTGAGTGAATTTCTAGCTCTCTGTGCCTCAATTCCCCATCTGTAAAATGGGAACAAAAAAATTCCTCTCTCACATTCTTTGTCTGTCATATCTATTAAGATTGTAAGGTCTTTCAGATAGAGACTGGATCTTACTGTGTGTGTATGGCACTTAATATAATGAATCGCTGATCTTGATTAGGGTCTGTAAGAGCTACCATAATACAAATATTAAATAATAATAAAGAAACTAATTGCAAGAGCAAAAACCCACAGAGTGGAGTGAACAAAGGACATTCACCCTAGGTCATCAAAATGCGTTTTATAGCTACAAGGAGATTCCATAAGACTAACTGACCCATATGCTTAGGCAGATCTCAGAGCCTATGGGTCTCTCCTGCACAGATAGTTTAGAACATTCACATATATTATTCTTAATAAAGTTGTCTATAATAGCGAGACCACTTTATAGTTAAACTGCTGAACATCAGTACTGTCAAAAATATCAAACCTAAGTTCACTATATGCTGTACATGAGCATAAGTGACATGATCCCTTGACTGAAAAACAATTCATGGAGAATAGAAAAAACAGAGTATGTACATACTACATTTGCATTTGGTATTTGCATTATTTCCAACAGAGATACTGGGGAATGCCATAAGTATCTTAGTAAATCTAAGTTCCAGGCGTGGTAAATGTCCCACTTTTAACAGCACCTGCTATAAATGAAGTTGTGGAAAACTATCTGCCAGAGATACAAATTATGGGTGAACAAGATGACTCAGCTTTAGCTCACCACCAGGCCCTCTCAGAGATCCAGAGGGGCCTGGGCCACTTCCAGCTTTTGAGGCCCCTAGCCATAATAAAAATAAAAAATGATGACACATGAAAACAAAATAAGGCACCAAAAAAAGAGTGAGACATAATTTGAATAGTTTTGTATTGAACAAATGTTTTTCTAGCCTTTTTCTGCACAAATAGATTAATTATTGAGGAAAAATCTAGCTTTCGTGAGCATAAAAACAAGTTGCGAAACTTATCAAATGCCAAAAAATTAACAAGTGTCCAAATTTGAGGCTCCCTTTGAGCTTGAGGCCCAGGCCAAATGGCCCTTCTGGCCCCCTCTCAGATTGGCCCTGCTCACCACCTAGAGCTGCCAGCCCTACTCCCACAGCAGCTAGTTATTAATGAGTAGTACTCACACTGGATCCTGTGCTGGAGGTATCAGAGGCAGTAAAGCTGGAAGAAGGGCTGGAAGTGGCCAGCTTTTAAAGTGTGCGTGTGAGACATTTCACTGAACAAGGCTGGAGTTTCCTACAGCTTGAAGGGGGAGGGTGAAAAGCCCTTGGAGGTTTTGTTTTAAATAAATAGAAGAGAATTGGGGTGTATGCAGTATCGTTAGGACTCATGACATCCTAAAGCTCAAAGTACATGGTGGGACTGGCCATGCAGTGAATGGAGTAGGGACACAGCAGCCATCATGCACTCAGCGAGAGCTTCCATACTGATTTGGGGGCAGATCCTGAAACCTTCATTCACACAAGTAGTCTTATCGATTTCAGTACCCGGGATTGACTACATTGGGACCACTTGCCTGAGTGAGAGCTGCAGGATCAGATATTAGAGCCGATGTTGTCAGCCAGTACATTGGTGTTATCTCTCATACGCTTTTCAAAGAGCTACCATGGGGGTTTTAACATCCAGCTGGACGGTCACCATAGAAGGGAGCCTCGGTTTAATGTCTCATTGGCACCTCTAGTGTCAGCTTTGGGCATGGTCCAAAATCCATGTGTGAAAGCTGAACTCCCTTCCCCCCTCCACTCCCCCACCCCCAGCTTCCACCAATCTTCTGGACCTTAGGCAGAAGGTCTACCAAATGAGCCATACTGACACCAATACCACAATCAATTTGTTAATAAGGGAGAAACTCTGCAGCTGGAGGAGGAGAGGGAGAAAGAAGATCATTATTTTTAATTTAAATAAATCAATGTGCTAATAGGGGGACAGGATGCTGCTTGCAAGGATGATGGGAGGAGGAGGGTAAATGAGAACAGTGTGGGCAGGGTTGTATATGTTGCTTTGACAATCCCATTATTTTCTTTAAATATAAAAGAGTGGGAGTAGACCATTTTTTTAAGTCCAATAATAGCAGATAACTAATTATATCCTTCTAAGGCTCAAGCACATAGATGGCTCTTTTCATTCTTTAACACAAATTTAAGAAAAGGAAAGTTTGATTCCCAGGAGGGTTTATCCAAGCCCTCTCATCTCTAATATACATCTAAGAGGACAGGGGAAATATCTTTTATCACTCAAATCTCCCAGAAATTTGAGACCAGCTGGGGATTTTTTATATAGATATGATTCATTAAATTCATATCATTCCAAAGAAATCTTCCTGCCGGTTTATCTTTGCCACTACAGTCATCTCTCCAGAAGAGCACAGTTTCCTGAATGTTGTCAACCTGGACAGCTCAGTTTTTGGCGCAAGCTTAGATTTCATTTGGAAAGAATGGAACTGGCTCTGTATTTTTCATTTTAAAGGAACTGGTGTGTTGAAACCATTCTCTGAGTTGAGTTTTCCCCTTTGCAGAAACAATAGGCAAATCCTGTACAAACACCCATTTGACTTCTGATAGACTTTTTTTCACAATATGTTTCAATATTTATATACTACACTTTGGGGTTTAATGTCTTTGATCAAATATAGTTATAAGAGTTCTGAAGACTCCTCTCTGAAAGCTAGTTCAGAGAACAACTACATCCGGCTTCCACTGGGATCAAATACACTAAGTTTGTATTTCAACAATCTTTAGAGCACTGCTGCAGTGGAATGATATATTAGCTGATAAATAGAGGGCTGTGACAGAGTTAGTATCCCATTATAATAACCATTCCATAAAATAAGCAACTTCTGGGAATTTTTAGGTCATATTTATAATATAATGTGGTTCATTTTTTAGGAAAGTTCCTTTACATACAGCATCACAAAAGGCATTGGGGGAGAGCCAGTCTTAAGCTAAAGAAAAACAAAGCAGAGCTTTGTAGGGAAATGTTTGGACTGGAAGTGACTCAGTCTCAATGCTGGGGTGTAGGGTGGGATGGGAAAGTTACAGGTATGGTATGATAGGCAGCACAGATGAAACAGTAACACCCTAACTGTGGAGAGTGAGCAGGTTTGGAAAGAGGTCAGAAGAAGGGCAAGGTGGAGTAAGTTCATGGCTAGTTTTGAAAGAAAGAATCATACATAACAGATGGGAGTCATGTCATTTAATACACAATGGGAAGGCACTCAAATACCATGGTGATGGGTGCGGTTTCAGAATCTGAATTGAAAAGAATTTTGAACTGTCTTTGTTTGTTTTGTGGATGGGGGCAGGGGGAAGGGAGTCTCCAATTCAGCATAGAGCAAACCACATCTAAAACCGCCTATATGACATTAGAAATAATTTTCCAAAGATTAAATAGATTTAGGCAACCTGCAACTTCTTGAATTTAACCCTAAGTGGAAGAGCAAACATTTTGTCCCCCTTAGAATTAGAAAGGAAGGTTATTTTGTCTGTTTTTTTGTTTTTTGTTTTTTAAAGATTAATGAGCAGATGTACACTGGCTTTTGAAAGATCCCTTACAAAATGGCTGAACTTTAGGAAATTGACCTCTCAACTTTTCTCTAAATGTTTGTACCTAGAGTTACATGAAATTCAGCTGTTGGGGTTCACATGGTTGATGTGAAATTTTTATTTCCAGTTTTGCTTTGGATGAGTTCAACACCTTCCCCCCATCTTTCAGATCCTACTAATGCATAGAGAATTTATTCTATTTGTAAAGTACAGAAAATTACTGTCCTGAATATACTCTTCTTATTAATTAAAGATGGACCAGGAGATGATGTTTATCTGCATTAGGTTTAGACTAAAGGTTTACATTCAAGTTCTAGGATTCACCATGTTTCCACAGTATCAAAAAAATCTCTCCACCATCTTGAATTCAGGAAACCTTACAAAATCAACGATTCACATCAGATGTTCAGTAGCATTTCACATTTGAACTGGAACCTAAAAACAGGCCCCCATCTGATTTTGAGTCTGACCCATACTAGAAGATTTGGGTCCAGTGGTTATAAATTGAAACTACCACCCACATCTAGGGGCTAGATTCAGAATGGAAGTTCCAGTTGGGGCTCACCCCACAGCCCTACACTGGCTCTCCAGCCTCATCGTGCAGGACATCTTTCTGTAGATTTCCCAACACAGACACTACCAAAACAGCAGGGATCACAAAGACAAACGAAATATCTTCATTAAATAAAAAACACCAAAGCCTAATAAAACCAATAGACCCTCTGCAACAGTCCTTAGGTAACAATACTTCCTTCTATTAGGCAATAATGCCTTAAGCATTTGGCCCAATTACCACAATCTCGGGAACTGTTTTTTCATTGGGCAATAATTTGCTGCACTTTTTCCAGGTCAAACAATATTTCTAGGGTTCTGATCCTGCAACTGGATCCACTAGCATGGACCCCTGCACATACATCGGTGCAAAGATCCTCTTAGCAGTGGATCTAATTGCAGAACCAGGACTTGCATTTGTCTATATATATACACTACATTCAAAATATACACTATACATTCATGTTAATATAGCTGCATATTATAAAATATATTTTAGTGGGCATAGAATACAAGCATGTATATTATTGTTGTATGATCATTGGAGCATGGACCATCCCTACCTCTATTTTTGTACAGCTCCCTGCACAAAAGGGCTATGATCCTCTTCATGGCCTCAGGACCACTGCCATAGTATAATTATCTCCGTTATTGTACATACACAATAGCTAGGATTTTCATATTTTGTACACCCACACGCACAGAGCATGTTATAAATTTATAATAATTTTTGGAATTTTTGTGTTGTTTTAAACATCTGACTTTATGACATTTCATTAAGTTAGATTCAATTATTCTATACATGAAATAGTTTATGAAATGCTACATCAGTATCAGTTGCTCTTTATTAAGAAACACTTTCAAAAAAAGTATTACCAATTTAACCTAATTATTGGTGACGAAAGTCATTTCATTTCAAAATATCCTATTAACTAAAACCCATACATAGAAATTATTGGCTGCTTGCACCAATCCCCATTACAAAAACCTGCAAAATCCCTTTGCAAAAAGGGAAGACTACAGCTTAAACCTTAAGTACTTTGATAAAAATATAAGATCAGTTTCATCCCAAAGTACAAATCCCAATCGCCATCTAAAACTGCCTGACCCTAAAATATATTCGGAGCTTGTTCTAATCACAGGAGATGTATTCTGAATAGGACAGCCCTCTCATCTGCTAAGTCTCTCTAAGTCATCGTTTTCACTGTATCTGAAAAATTAATTCCTTTTCAGAAATATTCTCATCTTCTACTAAAAGAAAAAAAAAGCTTTTTGATGTAGAGTGACAGGATTATGAAGTGACCCTTCAGGTCACAAGGAGACTTTTCCTTTTCTCATCAAGGAAATCAATTTCTAAGTCCAAGTCTCTTAAAATAATATATTCTTGTGGCACGCATACAGCTTTTTTTGATCTGCTATGAAAAGAATAAGAGGTAAAGAGGATCAGGGGTGGTGATGGAATATTATAATCTGCCACACTCACACATCAGCCTTTCACTAAGTAATTCCAGATAAATTGAGGATTTACATATTTAAGATTAAATGGTGAAAGAGTAGTGATGCATAAATAGAAGAATACAAAGATACCAATTGGGGAAGTTAACTCTTAAAAACTTAAAGTCCCTTGATGTTTATTACCCTTCCCTGTCCCACTCCATCTAGTTTAAAAGTATGTAATGTTTATTAGGAAATAACCAGGATAATCTCTTTTAGATCAACTGAGCACAAACACAGATGCCTCAGGGTTTCTCTCCCCCACACCTCCCACCTCCGCTACTCAAAAATACCAATTACCATGACAAGAAACAGTTAAATGCCTCCAAAGACACATACATGCAGCAGATGGAAAACAGGAGGAAACCAGCTGGAAGTGTGTTTCCCTTAGAACTGTTTTTAACAGCCTGTGCACAAATAATGTCTCACTAATACAGAGATAAAAATAAAACATAAATATTTAAAAGGTGACTGGTCAAAGCAACAAGATGGCATTCGATACAGGATCTTCTCTAGTTCTATTATTCTCAGAGTCCATGCTAGAGCTTCAAATCCTGAACTGGGATAGTAACTTTAACCTCAAGCTGCATTAACTATTGAAACGTTTTGGTACAGTTAATGAGCTGCGTGAGCACTAGTTATGGGTTGAATTAAAATCTCATTGAGATTGGGTGTGAATGCCCCCTTCAATTAACATAGCTGTCAGGAAAAATTAATCACAACCTCTCACCTAAGACAAAAGAGGTTGTGAACCCATCCAGGAGTTCTGGACTGAGTTATTGTTTAGGTGGGAGGGCAAGACAGAATACACAGAAACAGAGAGAGACTCCGGGGCAGAGCAAAAAAGCCAGACAGACCTCCTGAATGAGACACTGAAAGAGGTGTATGGCCCTGGAGAAAAACCTGGGGAGTGACTTTAGGGACCAGAGGTGCTGGCTGAAAAGAACAGAGGTGCTGCTGTGAGCAAAAGGAGCTGTTTCCTGCAGTTCAATTCCTTCTGCATTCAGAGGCACAGGACTTGATACGTTCTTTGTAAATAGACAAAACTGCATCAAAGAAAGTGCATCTGATGAAGTGAGCTGTAGCTCATGAAAGCTTATGCTCAAATAAATTTGTTAGTCTCTAAGGTCCCACAAGTACTCCTTTTTTTTTTTGCGAATACAGACTAACACGGCTGCTACTCTGAAAGAAATACCTGACTGTCACCAATTTTTCCTCCTAACTGGAACAACCTACCAGACCCCGAATGTTTGGCTAGTTGCTCAGGTCAAAAGGGGTAACAGCACTGTTATTTGTGAGGCTTGCGGCTTGCTTTGTTTTGTATTGCACACCCGTGAAGCCGCTGCTTTGATACTCAACTTCCTGTGCTCACCCCTTCCCGACCCCATCTCCCAATTTTTTGTCACACTGCCGTTCTCCAGAAGCTGTTGTTCATGCCAGTGCCAGGCATGGAGGCCAAGATTTTCAGAAATGACAAGTGACTTTGTGTTCCCAAAGGGGCCAATTTTCAGAAAATGCTGAGCACCTCCCCCCCTCTGAAAATCAGGCCCTTTTAAGATGTCCCAAGTTGGGGGGCCCAAAATCAATAGTTACCTTTGAAAGTCTTGGCCTGATTCAAAGTCTCTCCAGGCGCCTCTGTTTCTCCTGAGTCTATGACATTAGGAAAAATGGAGTTAGTCAAATGAGGAGCACCAGGAGTGCCCATCCCCCATTATTGTAGGGCAGTGTTGTTATAGCCATGTCAGTCCCAGGATATTAGAGAGACAAAGTGGATGAGGTAATATCTTTTATTGGACCTCTGTGTAAACTCAAAAGCTTGTCTCTCTCACCAACAGAAGTTGGTCCAATAAAAGATATTACCTCACCCATCTTGTCTTTCTAACATCCCCCATTAAAGCTGGAGTAATGCAGAAGAGGGGAGAAGAAATCACAGAGCTACAGTATTTAGAAAGCCAGGGAGGCTCACAGCATTGCAGGATAAGGTTGTGGCGGAGAGAGTTCAGAGGGTGTCTTTGACTGGGAGTGGGATAATGCAGGGGGATTCTGGTACTGCAATAACCATTTATATGCAGGGGAGAGTGGAGATGGGAAGCTAACAGTTCTTCACCAGGCTCACCAAAGACAGAACAATCTTGTAATATTTCCTGTTTTCTATATCTTCAGCCTTTGCTGTTCTCATAAGATTTATTCCCATGAGATCTGTTCTCAAAATGTTTCCAGACCAAAGAGGGTCAGATAAAAATTGGATAAACATCTAAGGTCTCAGATGGGTCTTGATCTGAATGACTGACATTTGACCATCCTGGCCGGTACGATCTTTAGGAGCTCAATCCAGCAGCCCTTATTTGAACAAAACTCCTAGGATTTCAAATTGTCAAAAAATATTCCAATGCAAATCTTGCGGATTTGGCCCTGTTAAAAAGTTCTGAATGTAACCTTGATGATGCAGGTTAAAACATGAGGATGTTAGTTTAGTTATTTTTTTAGAAACATATTTTCATGTGCCTTTAGAACCTATGGAAGTCATTGAACTGACAGTCCGGACAAGTAAAGCTCTCTATTTGATCAGAGAGCAGTTGTAACATGGGGAGTAGCAGCGAAAGTACTGGGGGATGGAGGCTATGGAACTGGTGGTTTTGTGGCAGAGGGGGAGAGAATATTTTTTACCCAGGTAGCATCAAATGTATTGGCAACGGAACACTTTTGAAGGATTCCTGTGTTCAAATGTTGGCAGCAGATCGCTTGGCTTTGCCACAACATTTAAAAGGTTTTTTTTATGTCTATAATTTTCTTGTTAAAAAAATAGAAGAAAATGAAAGAGCCGTTTCCTCTGATGTTTCTTTACCTCCATGAATGAGTTGTGACTTTTTTTCTGTTTTTATTTTTGTACTGCAGTGTTTATTCCTACCACCTTCCAACACATATTATTTTAGAGATTTGATACCATCTAGTGTTATTGCTGGCTTTTCACGTCTTACACTTATCAAACAACTACAGTCAGCGACATGTCAAAGTTCATCTAGGCATCACGTCAATAGTGAAACAAAACCTGTACCCCCCCACACCCGTTATCTTTATCTACACACCCCACAGCTGGGTGGTGAAATTCATAGCTGATCCAAAGGGTTATCTTCTTTTACTCTCCGGAGGCTCAGTCTATTCCCCTGTATACCTGTCATTATCACCTACTGTGTTTCCAGCCTGATTTATTTAAGCCACTGTACCAACTGGTTTGATATTACTAATAACAACCTAGCATCCTATTCTAGCTGGTGTTTATGAACAGCCTGGGTAAAATCCTGGCCCCACTGAAGTCAAAGACAAAACTCCCATTGACATGGAACTAGGATTTCACTCCATGTTTCTGTTCACTGGATCAGAAGATAGTTCTTTTTCCAATCAACAGGAATCAGTGCAAATCCTTTTTAGATATCAGTAGTTGCTTGAAAAATTGAGTTTTCCAGAAGAATATTTTTATGTGTTTTCCACACAAAGACTAAAAGAACAAGAAAGAGCCAATCACCATGAGAGAACACAGTCTGTTTGTCTCTTTGGACAGTCTGAACTGAGCTCAAAATACCAAAATGTTTGCTCAGCTATGCACAATGGAAGATTGCTTAGTAATTTAAAGGGGCAGTACACTGAAAATAAAGCACAGCCCAATGTCATAGCTAGATACAGCACATTCATGAATTGTTTCTTAAAACGTATTTAGTGCTCATGAAAGCCAGTGATTTAGCAGCTCTGGAAACTCATGTCCTCTGTTCAGCCACAGAACAAGTACAGCATCATCAGTGGCTCTTCTCCACAACCCCACACCAATCTGCCTCATTTATGACTTAGAGCAAATATTCCTTGGGGTTAAAGAGTGATTCTGGCTCTGTGTTCACTCAGACTGTGGCCTCTCGTCTGAGGCCACCAACAAGGGTGTCAATTATGATGATAGTTTATGTGGCATGGACACCTGCCTGCTCGGAACTAGACTGGGACCACCAATGTATTTCATTTAAGCCACTTAACGGCCATGAAATAATGACCTAGAGGTGAAGGGATTCATATCCTGTTACCAATCCCCGAACAATCTACTCCCTGAGAGAACTTTATCCTTTGAGGATTAAGTGCTCCATTAGGGGTGGGGTGGGGAAATACATCACTTAACATTTTGTGTTACATAATTAAGCACATTTTTCAGTATTTAGGTTTATTTTATCACTAATTACTTTTCAACTTGAAAAATGATGCATTTTTAATATTAAACACACCGCTTCAGTACCATTGAAGCTGAGATACAAACTACTAGGGTTCTGAAAGGCCAAATTAAGACTCAATTAAAAAAAATTTACAAGTAAAGTTGTAGGAGCTCGATTTAGAGAGGTGCGTCACACCTCCAGTACCCACTAACTATTAAGGGCAGTTGTGGGTATTCAGCATCTGGTAATGACAGTCTCCCATAGGCTTTTGCGATTGACACAAACTAGCATATTCAAACTGAAGATTATTATCTTGTTTATAATTCACATAATTAAAAATTAAAAGGTGTAAGCAAGAGGGGGAAATATACAGAGATGTGAATTAAGAAAGAGAAATTTATTTTGACTTTCCTAGAAACAGTAGAATAAAGCCTGGAACACACTTTTCCTAGAGCCTTGGGAGGTGCATCTTAAAACTCCCTGTTTTTAACGACAGTTGAAGATTCAGAGGATTTCAGCACTAGGTCAATCATATGAACCCAGCCCAGCTCAGCAGCTAGTGATCAAAAGTTACCGTGCAGTGGCTCTTCGTTGGCCTATATAAAGCAGCTTGGTGGCCTCAGTTTCTCAGTGGAAAGGTGTTCATCTCACTAAAACCACTGACAATGCCCTTTTAGCACCTCTGCTGAGGAGAGTAATCTCCTCTCTCATTCCTTAGAGGCACTCCCCTCCAGGTCAAGATTTAAGCATGCGAGCTGGGTGGTATAGGGGAAGTGCATTTTCCCCTGCTACTCCTGCTCTGCAGCTACAGAACTTCAGTTTGCAGAGCTGTCAGTATGGATGAATGAGGCAGTGATCCATCGGGGTGCATATATATGCCTTCAGTGGAATTTGGCAAACACAAGATACTACACGTATATCCAAGGTTTTAGAAAAGTTACATATTATATTTATCATTTGAGAAATAGCACTCTTGAATTAAAGACTACTTCAGAAATATGCATAAGGGAGCAAAGTTACAGTTGCTTGCACAACCTTAAATTTGTCCTTTCCTGAATTTTGAGTACTTTGCTGTGTAAATTCAATATTCTTTTTATTTGGGGTTTAGTAGGGCAGCTGCCTTTTCCTTAATCCATAATGGAGACAGCAATCTCATCCCCTAGAAGGGAAAGGAGGGAAGGAAATGTTTCAGTTTGCTCTGCAGTGACCTATATGGCCAGTCTTCAAGAAATATAGGTGGATGTAACAGTATTCACTGCAGTCAGTGGATAATGAACCCTTCTGCATGCCAAAGGTACGGCTTTTCATAGCTCTGACCCATGTTATGTGCCTAGGGCTAGGAAACAGAGACCAGTTGCTAAGGGTATGGCTACACTGCAATGTAAGACCAGAGTTCGAACTCATGGTCAAGCCTAACTCCTCTCCCATCTACACACAAATTGCGCTAACCCAGGGCCGAGCTACCTAACACAGGGGTGGCAGGTCTGAGCCGGAGTCAAGGTGGGACCCAGGGTTTAAGCCCTATTGCTTTGCAGTGTAGATGTAGCCGCACTGCATTCATGCTCTGGCAGTCTGCCAAAAGTAAACCACAATCCTACAGGCTGACTTTGTTTGTCCTCTGGACAGTCAAGTTTTCTCATACTGCACCATGAATAAAGGGCTAGAGCAACCACATTTCAGGAGTGTGCTAGGAAGTCTGGGATATGGTCCGTTGGACTGGGGTCTGCATACAACAATGTGGACGCTGCAGCCCTGGGTTTGGGCCCAGGTTAGAAAATTCTTAACCAGTGTAGATGCTCAAGCCCTGGGTTCTCTAACCTAGGATCTACTGACTCAAGTTCCACTAACCCTAGGCTTACACTGCAATGTAGACATACCCTTAGTAGCATTCCTGTAAATTGCTCCTTTATTACAGTAGGCTCTGAGGGGACTATCAAGCTGCCCAACTAGACCTAATTAAAGGAAATTGCAATACTGGACCTTGGGTAACTGAGTGACAAGACAGAGGGAATAGTGGGGGAAAATCATCAAGAGAGGACGACACAAAAAAAGAGAAAAACTTATGAGAGACTGTAGAGAGACAGTAGGAATGGAGAAGTCAGTGGAGCAGGCTAGGAAGAGAAGGCCTTTTAGTGCTTTCCTTCATTATGTATTGCTAATTTATAAATTAACCCCCTAACCTTAGCCATGACCAGCTAACACATTTTAAAATGATTGTCTTTGTCCATAAGAAGGGCAACATTGCACTTAATGTGTTAATTGAAATATGCCAGTTAGATACTGTTAACACCACGCATTTTCCCAATGTGCACAAGACCATATTCTTCTGCAAAGAGTCCTGATGTCAATTAAAAGCTTGACCAACAGATAACGCTTATAGAGAAGCCTGAAACTCATATAATTCAGATTCTTGCACATTGCCATAAGGAGTAGGCTCAAGCACAGGGAAAGAAGCAATCCCGCGGGTAAACGTGTTCAACAGGTCTAGACCATTTCGAGCTTTGTAGATTAACAAACACCTTGGGCCCCTATGCAGAGGCATACAAACATGCATTGGTATTATCTGTCCCAACAGGAGCTTATAGGAGCTCTCCAAGGGTAGGCCCAAGCAAAGTACACTGTAGTGATACAGAGGTTACAAAGACATGGAAATATCAATAACAGAGAGGAACAATCACAGCCTCTGGGCCAACCGCAAATGAGAAAAGGCAATGCATGCCACTGCCCTGCTATCACCCAGGAGCTGAATCACAGTAATGGATCCAATATGACCCCAAAACTTATTTAGTCTTCACTTTCCATGACTGTTCATTTCCCTTCTACTCTCTCTCCCTTTTGTTCTATCTAGTCTGTTTGGTTTCAGTTTTTCAAAAAATGCCATGACTTTCGTTTTCTTTTTAAATAAAAATATCTTATTTTTTTTCAAAAAAAGTAAAAAATGATCTCTTTCAGCCACTTTGAAACAAAAAGCACTTCAAAATTTTCCTTTCAAACAGGTTTTCATTTTTAACCCGCTCTCGTGTGTAGGCGGCAGGAAGACCTGTAGTGACTCCTGCCCTTTGCTCTAAAGTCAGGACCAGGATAGGGACTTGCTGAAGTTACAGGTTTTGTCAATAAAGTCCTCCTGAGTTCTGGAGCTTAAAGCCCCTCATGGGAGCAAATGACATTAGACATCACACACACACACACACACTCTCAGAGCACTAACCTGGGGGCAGCTACTCCATTCACCTCCATCTCCAGGCTAATGACATCTACTGGTGTCCATCCTTTTCTCCATGCCCTCAAAACACACAAACACTTTCTTTGCCTGTAAACTAAAGAAAAGATTCAGGTACACATTGAAGATATGGCAATGGGATCCCTATACAAGATTTCCTTGACTGACTCAAATAATTCATTTGATTTATCGTTGTATTTCCCTTCTGTAGGAAAATACCTTTGCCATTTAGCTTAAGCTCCCTACAGTTTTGAATGCTTTAGAATTTTGTTAACTTTCATTTCTAGCAATTAGAGATCTTAAACTTTCTTTAGTTTTTTTGCTTATTTTACTATATTAGCAGCTGAAATCTGCATGTGCCTTTTAAATCCAGCATGTATTCTGTAGTTACTTGCACACACGACATGCAATACACACATACACTCACACACCCTATCCTCTAGTCTCTTTTTATATGGAAATTCTAAGTCATGAAGAGATGTTTACCACCAATCCAAAATATTATAAATCTATATTAAAAGCCAGTCCCCTGTGAGTGGTTTGGATTAGCAATGTGTTTTCTGAAGTGGCCTACAAACCTAGAATCCAATCCATATTCCTTGTCCTAATAATGGTCTAATAGAAAAAATGTTCACAAAATTCTTAAGAATTTTCTGCTTTTCAATTTCTCCCCCTCAGGTGCTTTCTTCCCAGGGGACTGGCTCTTTTAAAAACAAATCTAACTGTGAGTCTTGTTTTCCCTAGAAAATCTCCAGATAAGCACAAGGTGAAATCATTTTTTTTCAATCCAAAGCTAGTTCTTTATATCCTTGATAGTGTTTTTCTTCCTTTAAATTAAAGAGGGAGTTTGTAAACCTCTAAAACTCTAAAGGATTGAATTGCAACTCTGTCTAGGAAAAACCATGGTTTAAGGCAAAGCTTACAACATAGGATGAGAATGTACTAGTTTCCCACGTGCAGACAGTAATGGACTTTTCAACACAAAGTAGGATCTGGTACATTAATCTGACAAGTTCATTTGCTCTGTGTCTGGGTGTGATCACCCTAATGTTAGGAAGATTTTGGGAGTGTTAATTAATACACGTCATGTGTACAGTGCTGGGGAAGGGAAAGGAAAAATGTGCCATTTTCCGTTACATACCATCACATCCAAATTTAGAGGTGACAGAGTTAAATTTCCTGGATTCTCAGAAACGGGAATCAAACATTTGTCAGGCAAATTGGATGTATTCAAAAAGCATCTGCTTTAATTTACTTTAAGTTTTATAAATGCACTCTGTGGAAGAGAGGCATCCCCAGATATTCTTAATATATGATGCTCTGTTGCACTTCTGTTAGCATAAATACTACATTTCCACAGTACCAGTGCAAATCCCCAGTGTTGCTCAGAGCTTTCTTAACATGTTTGCATAATTGTGGGGGTTTTGAGCAAAAGCTGAAGGTAAACGTCATTCATGCCTGACCTGCTAGCCTTCACAGCTGAAATGTATTGGAAATCACTTCTGGCACTGAAAAGGTTAATTGTCTCCTGCTGTGAAGTAGAAGCTGAGAAAAGGATACCACATTTGGTGGAATTATAGTAAATGAGGTTTTCTTTATAGCACTGCTCATTCTCAACATGGTGAAAGGGCATTAGTTCACAGTCACTTTCTCTGGAATTATCAAATCTGCTCAGGAAGCCTTCATTAGGATATTAAACAAGACTTAATAAGTGAAAGTGATTTGCATTGCTGATAATCGTGTGCATTAATCAAGCAAGCTTCTGTCTCTGCCTCTGCAATATGTTTCATGTTCCATTGTAAAGCCTCTTTAATTCTGGGGGCTTCTTAAAAGGGAAACGTTACATTTAGAAAGCCATTTTTAAAATGATTTACTTAGCAAAGATCACTATAAATAACGTTCAACTCACTCCTCAGCTTTAACCATCAAAATAATTAATACTGCGGGGTTTGAATCAGGGCTATGGACCAGATGTGTTCTCATTTATCAGGCATAGATTGCACGTACTCTAATAAATGTGTTTTATTCTGAATAACATTTGAAACCAAATAACTACATTTAGCACTTTAATCAGAAGTCACAATTTCAGGTAAAGGCATTTATAATTTTCATTGCAAGATATGCTATGGAACATTATTCTATAGACAGTGGTAACATATACAATTGTTAATGAAATGATATGGCAAATATCCCTTGCAGTTCAGTGAACTCCATGGTAAAACTAGATAAATTACTATTACATGGTGATGCTTATTATATGTGTTGCACAACAATTTCTACTTACACCAATCACCTATTATGTTGTAGTTTATATTTTGCACTTCTCAAGACCCTTCCATGCAAGGATCTCAAAGTGCATGTAAATCTGTTCATTAACACTCACAAGACTCCTGTGAGGGGGGTAAATGATGACAAGTTTATAGGTGGAGGAATGGAAACACCAAGAAGTGAAACAGGTTGTCTAAGGTAGCACAGGAATCCATTGCAGACACAAGATTAGAACCTAGAAGGCCTGACACACAATCTGCTCATGTAACCACTAGACAACACTGCACATCAGTCATTTCACTCCACTGTCAGATAACTGTACAAGAAGCAGAAAAAAGTGAACGTGTTGAAATATTCCATTCAATGAAGTAAGACACCGGGATTGGGATATTTTTAACATTAAAAAAATATTGATTTTATCATTCATGAGCAAATGATTTATTTTGGAGGTAAAAATAAAAAAATCAAAGGCAACTTTAAATCGCATCTTTTCATGATAATAAGCAACTGCTGTGGAAACAGGAAAGAGGCATTAAAAATAACAAATTTACAACATTATTCTTATTTATATTGCAGTAGCCAGTCAGGGTTGGTGCTATCCATGAAGGTATTTAGGCACCCAAGTCCATTTTTTTAGGCTCCACTATGATCCACAAAACTCCAGTTTGGCTGTCACCTAACTCTGCAGTTGCCTAAACTCACTCAGCCCCTAAGCTTTTGCCTCTGCACATGTGCGTTGCAGCTGGGCGCATATCTCCCACCTAAGCCCCGGACCGATTCGCAAACCAGGAAAGATAAGCATTTGGCCGCCTAGGTCATGTCGGGGAGTGCAATAGCGTAGGCACGCTCAGAAGCTGCCTACAGGATCAGGCCCCTTGACTACATTCTCACAAAATAGCATGGGGAGGAAGGGGAGAAGGATATCCCTTATAACCTTGAGCCTCAAGGCTAGGGTACTCACCCAGTACATGGGAGATGCCTGGATCAATTCCCTGCTCCTCCTGAAAGGGAGATGAACAGAGATCTGCTGCCATTTGGGTGGCTGCTCTAACCACTAGACTATGCAGTCATTCCAATTCTTTCACTGACCCAAATAATATTTAATTATTTAATTAAAATGGAACAACTTCAATAGGAGAGATTGAGGGAGTGCCACATCAGACTAGTCCACAGCCTAGTGGTTAGAGCCACTCACATGAGAGGTTACAGATCCCGGTTCACATCCCTTGTCCCGCTTGAGGGGTAGGGAGGACATGAACTGAGGGTCTCCCACATCCCAAGTGAGTACCCTATCTATCTGGTTCTAAGAGAAATCCTTCTCTGCTCTACCCCCCAGTCATTTGATTTTGAACCCTGCATGTGACGTAGGCATCTGGCCACCTATCTTCCCCGTTTGTGGGTCACAAAGCAGAGCTAGGCACCTTCCTGCAGCTAGGTCCTTAGCTCCATGACAGGGGCAGGGCTTAGCACACACTGTGTAGAACTGGCACAGGTGGGTCTAGGCCCTCCCCCTCAGGCATGGGGCAGCAGGCATTGCACCCACGCTGCAAGGACTGGGGACAACAAATGAAAAACTAGGAACGGGAGTGAAAGTTAAAGGTTAAAAATCAGGGCTCCAGAGGGGAACACTGAATGGAGAACCCCTGACAGTTCCCACTGCTCCTCAAAGGTCTCTAAGGAGTTAGTGGAAACTACCCAGAGGATCTCTGCCCAGATGCATGATCGGATGAGGGACCAAAAATAGGTCCCAAAGCCACAGAGCACCCACTCCGTCCAGCTTCCTACTCCTGGTATGACAGATGGCCAGTTTGGCCAGTGCCAGGAGGAGGCTGATGAGGGGCTCTCCCAACTTTGTGGGGCCACAGATGGGGTGTGCATGAATTTGGAGGTGCAGGGGAAAGTGCAGCCAGAACGACAGTAAGAGATCCTGGAGGAGCCAGAAGAGGGGCTGCAACCTGACACACTCTACACGGATACCCTGCACCACATCTATTTTGGCACAGAAGAGACAGGTGTCGGGGGAATTCGTGAACCATGCCAGGTACACATCTGTGCTCACAGCTCCATGGAGGAGCCACCAACTAACATCTCCAGCAGGCTGTGGAACCAGAATGGAATACAGACTGGCTCACCTGGGTTCCTTGCCTGCTGCAGGTCCTCCCACTTAGTGTCAGAGTGGGATACAAGGGCGAGGAAGTGGCTGGCATGAAGCAAGAGTGTGTACAAATGTTTTCTAGGACTGGTATAGAGGCGGACCGGCTTGGTGTCATTCAGCCAACTCAAGTGGCATGTTGGGAGCAGCCAGGAAGACTAGTAAGGCCTGATGATGAATTCCAGAGGGTCAGGGGTGAGCTGGGAGCACCCTCCCATATGACCCGCTTGAGAAAAGCAAGAGAACCAGGCGGCAAGGATGCCCTCACCTCTTGGAGCTCACGACGGGCGATGCTGCCTAGTGTGCTGGCTTTGTGGATCTCAGCCTAAGGCACCTATCTCTCCCCATTCATTGTATAGGAGCATAGGCACCTAACTCAGGATTTGCAGATCACAGGTTTGTTCCTGTGATTTTCTAGGTGCCTCAAAACTCAGTGTGGCAATGCCTAAGTCTCTTCATGGATCTGGGCCATTGTACTATGCACCGTAAACACACTACCCTAGCCCCAAAGGCCTGACAACTGAAAAAGAAAATAGGAAATAATCCCAAACAAAGAAGGAATGGAAGGGATACAGCAGACAAACAAAAGTCTTATTGGCTGAC
Organism: Natator depressus; assembly: GCF_965152275.1. Lineage (NCBI taxonomy): Eukaryota > Metazoa > Chordata > Testudines > Cheloniidae > Natator > Natator depressus. Next base: position 166,544,448 of record NC_134236.1, on the reverse strand, counting down.
TCGCGTGGCTGGGTTCTTCCACATTCGCAGAGCCCTACTGAAGTTAATACAGTTGCAAGGATCACAGGCACAAACAACCAGGGTGATGGCAGGCACCAAGCATGCTAGTTATCTCTCTGTTTTATGCACCCTTGGCTGTAGCAGGCCCTAATTGCTTTTAGGAAGGTGCCCCAGGGCTCTGAGGATTTAGCCCGCCTCCTTAAAACAGCAGCCACCAATTCCCTATACTTCTTGTGTGTAGCTCTTGATACTGTTCTGCTTACTGCATCTGGTGCCAGTTACATTCTTCTGTAACTTGGGAGCATCACTTAAGAGGCCATCACAAAAATTAAGTCTATGCTAATTCCTGGAGGCTGAAATTTTTATTGTCTTTTTTTTTTTAAGGCTATTTGCTGGAGACCTTCTGTGCATTCCCTCAGGCTGAGCACACTGCCTCAATGGAGCTAAAGAGATGATGATTTTATAAAGTTGTGGTGATCCAATTCACTCCAGTGACCTGACACCTGCATTATGTACCCTGTTTAGTGTCAGAGTGGGATACAAGGGCGAGGAAGTGGCTGGCATGAAGCAAGGGTGTGTACAAATGTTCTCTAAGAGTGGTATAGAGGCGCTTTTCTCAACTTTGTGGTTCAGTAAGCTGCTGTAGCTTAGATGCAATCACTTATCTAAAGAGATGAAGACGCTATTCCAGGGCGTGTTTTCTAGATACCAAGTCTAGAGTTTTGTATCTCTATCTGAACACAATTTTCTGTTTCTAGAGAATATCTGAACCAATCACCACACATTGGTGCCTTTCTCTTTTAAATATCAATGTATACCTAGTCCACAGAAATGCCCCGGAGAATACAACTGTGCCCCTAAAATTTGTAATCAGTTAAGAGGTTCATTCTGGAGATAACTAAATTAGCCTTTTTATTTAAGCTTTTTCTAATAGCCACACGAACACAACAGCTCCTCTACATAACTACACAGGCAAGTTAAGGAGTTTGTTCCACTAACGATAACCATCCCCACCAACATGCTTGCCAGGAAGCATCCACACATTAGACGGGGGCCAAGTTTTTCAAAAATAGCAGCCTGAAGCTCAGCTCCTTAGTCCATGCTTAGGTGTCTGAATAAGATGAACCATATTTTCAAGAGGGTGTTGAGTATGTAGGGCATTAATACCCTCTGGACATTACAGCAGCAGAGCTACGGTGCTGCTGCTGCAGTATCGTATCGAAGAGACTCGCTACAGTGACAGAGGGGGTTTTTCCATTGCTGTAGTTTTAATCCACCCCCTTCATAGGTGGTAATGAGGTTGACGAACTGGGGAACTGGGCTTATTTAGTCTTCAGAAGAGAAGAGTGAGGGGGGGATTTGATAGCGGCCTTCAACTACCTGAAGGGGGGCTCCAAAGAGGATGGAGCTCGGCTGTTCTCAGTGGTGGCAGATGACAGAACAAGGAGCAATGGGGAAGGTCTAGGTTGGATATTAGGAAAAATTATTTCACTAGGAGGGTGGTGAAGCACTGGAATGGGTTACCTAGGGAGGTGGTGGAATCTCCATCCTAGGAGGTTTTTAAGGCCCAGCTTGACAAAGCCCTGGCTGGGATGATTTACTTGGGGTTGGTCCTGCTTTGAGCAGGGGGTTGGATTTGATGATCTCCTGAGGTCTCTTCCAGCCCTAATCTTCTATGATTCTGTGACGAAGAATTCTTCTGTCGATTTAAACTGGGGTCTAAGACTGGGGTTTAACTATGTCAGCTTAACTACGAGTCTCCAGGGTGTTTGTTTTTCATACCACTGAGTGACGTAGCTGGGTCAGCCTAAGTTTTAGGTGGAGACCGGGCCTAGAAGCTCTCATTTAAGTAAGGGGTAGAGTCCTGCATGAATATTGTATGTTCTATCCTGATGTAGTGGCAAACCTGGAACAAGAAAGTCTTTTGATTACCTCAACCAAGGAAAGAATGCTGGGGGCACAGATAGATAGATCTGTGTTCAGGGTGTGCTATGCGTGACTTTTCTGGATAGAGTTACTCTTAGGGCCAGGGATCAATAAGCGGAGACAGGCGCCACCCTGCCGCCCAGGCTTAGGTTCCTATCTCAGTGAAAGGGTTGAGACTTAGGACACCCCCCCCCCCACCCCGTCACCACCATCTCCCATTGGCTTGTTTAGATCGCTCCCTGGCTATGATATGAGCTTTTTGCATTCTCAGGTACCTATCGCTCCCTATGTATTATATAGGGAGCCAAGGTTTTATGGCTAAATCAGGTTTTATGGATCACAGTGTTGTTCCTGTGAATTTCTAGGTGCCTAAAAGTTAGGCACTGCATCACAATGCCTAAGTCCCTTTGCTGTCTTGGGCCTCAGAGCCTTTCGCTATGTTTATTCCATGGCCACTATACCGACATAGCTATGTTGGCACAGCCTCCTAGGGTATATGCAGCCTATGCAGAGAGAAGGAGTTTCTGTCAGTGTAGGAATACCACCTCCTTGAACAACCTTAGCTATGCACTTTTCCATTGACATAGCTGTGTGTACACTGCAGGTTAGGTTGGCATAGCTACGTCTATCAGTGGTGTAGTTTTTTCATAACCATCTGTGTAACTGTCTGTAGATCAAAGAATCGATCGAGGGCAAGCACTAACACCTTCCAGGATACCACCTGCCATGTCAGCTCTACCCATCCTCCCTGTACAGCTTAAAGTATTGACACCCTGAGTTCTCTCCCATATAGACAGACATAATTCAGGAGTGGAGGAATGGGGGCACAATGGGGAACATAAACTCTGGAAACTCAAGGGTAAAAGTAGAATTAAGCAGGCCAAAAAACAATTTGAAGAGCAACTAGCAAAAGACACAAAAAATAACAACAACAAGAAAAAGTTAAGTACACCAGAAGCAAGAAGCCCCCACAAACAATCAGTGGGGCCACTGGACAATCAAGGTGCTAAAGGAGCACTCAAGGAAGACAAGGCTATTGCAGAAAAGTTAAATGAATTCTTTGCATTGGTCTTCACTGCAGAGGAGATGAGGGGGATTCCCACACCTGACACATTCTTTTTAGGTGACAAATCATAGAATTATAGAATATCAGGGTTGGAAGGGACCTCAGGAGGTCATCTAGTCCAACCCCCTGCTCAAAGCAGGACCAATCCCCAACTAAATTATCCCAGCCAGGGCTTTGTCAAGCCTGACCTTAAAAACCTCAAAGGAAGGAGATTCTAGCACCTCCCTAGGTAACACATTCCAGTGCTTCACCACCCACCAAGTGACAAAGTTTTTCCTAATATCCAACCTAAACCTCCCCCACTGCAACTTGAGACCATTACTCCTTGTTCTGTCATCTGCTACCCCTGAGAACAGTCTAGATCCATCCTCTTTGGAACCCCTTTTTAGGTAGTTGAAAGCAGCTATCAAATCCCCCCTCATTCTTCTCTTCTGCAGACTAAATAATCCCAGTTCCCTCAGCCTCTCCTCATAAGTCATGTGTTCCAATCCCCTAATCATTTTTGTTGCCCTCCAGTGGATGCTTTCCAATTTTTCCACATCCTTCTTGTAGTGTGGGGCCCAAAACTGGACACCGTACTCCAGATGAGGCCTCACCAATGTCGAATAGAGGGGAATGATCCCGTCCCTCGATCTGCTGGCAATGCTCCTACTTACACAGCCCAAAATGCCGTTAGCCTTCTTGGCAATAAGGGCACACTGTTGACTCATATCCAGCTTCTTGTCCACTGTAACCCCTAGTTTTCTGCAGAACTGTTGCCTAGCCATTCAGTCCCTAGTCTGTAGCACTGCATGGGATTCTTCTATCCTAAGTGCAGGACTCTGCACTTGTCTTTGTTGAACCTCATCAGATTTCTTTTGGACCAATCCTCTAATTTGTCTAGGTCCCTCTATATCTTATCCCTACCCTCCAGCATATCTACCACTCCTCCCAGTTTAGTGTCATCTGCAAACTTGCTGAGGGTGCAATCCACACCATCCTCCAGATCATTCATGAAGATATTGAATAAAACCGGCCCCAGAACTGATCCTTGGGGCACTCCGCTTGATACCGGTTGCCAACTAGACATGGAGCCATTGATCACTACCCAACAAATCCGAGGAACTGTCCCAGATTGAGGTGTCAATAGAGGGAGTTTTAGAATGAATCAATTAACTGAACATTAATAAGTCACCAGGACCAGATGGTATTCACCCAAGAGTTCTGAGGGAACTCAAATATGAAACTGCAGAACTACTAACTGTAGCATGTAACCTATCATTTAAATCAGCCTCTGTACCAGGTGACTGGAGGATAGTTAATTCAATATTGATTTATAAAAAAGGCTCCAGAGCCAATCCTGGCAATTACAGGCTGTTAAGCCTAACTTCAGTACTAGGCAAATTGGTTGAAACTATAGTAAAGAACAGAATTATCAGACACATAGATGAACACGTAGGGGGAGAGTCAATGTGGCTTTTGTAAAAGAGAAAACATGCCTCACCAATCTATTAGAATTCTTTGAGGGTGTCAAAAAGCACACGGACAAGGTAACCCAGTGGATATTTAAAAAAAAAAGGCAAAAAAGCTAACAGACTGTCAGGAACCATTAGGAAAGGTTCATAATGCTACTCTATAAATCCATGATATGCCCACACCTTAAATACTAATTTGCAGTTCTGGTCACCCCGGGTCAAAAAAAGATATATTGGAATTGAAAAAAGTACAAAGAAGGGCAACAAAAATGATTAGGGGTATGGAACAATTCCCATACAAGGAGAGACTAAAAAGTCTGGGACAGTTCAACTTAGAAAAGAGACAACTAAGGGGAGGGGGTTGATAGAGGGCTATTAAATTATGAATGGTGTCGAGAAAGTGAACAAGGAAGTGTTATTTACCCCTTCACATAATATAAGTATACCCAAGGAAATTAATAGGCAGCAGGTTTAAATAAAACATAGGAAGTACTTCTTCACACAATGCACAGTCAATCTGTAGAACTGGTTGTCAGGGGGATGTTGTGAAGACCAAAAGTATAACTGGGTTCAAAAAAGAACTAGATAAGTTCATAGAGGATAGGTCCATCAATGGCTATTAGCCAAGATGGTCAAGGAAGCAACTCCATGTTCTTGGTGTCTCTAAACCTATGACTGCCAGAAGCTGGGACTGGATGACAGGAAATGTATCACTCAATAAATTGACCTGTTCTGTTTATATACTCTGAAGCACCAGGCATTGGCCACCTTTGGAAGACAGGATACTGAGCTAGGTGGACCATTGGTCTGACCCAGTATGGCAGTTCTTATGTTCTTATGAAACTGTTATACGGGAAAGAGAATGGAAGGGGGGAGTCACAGAGAGCTCCTGCCATGGGGTAAGGGGGAGACACACAGAGTCCCTGGCATAACAGAAATGGTGGGGTAGTTACAAGGAGTCCCTGAACTAGAGGGGGATGGGAAGGTGGCACACATGAAGATTATGGGGAGAATGGAAGGATGCAAGGAGACCCTACTGTGTGCAATGAGCTCAGCCACCAGAAGCAATGGAGAGTGCCACCCTTTAGTTTTAAACCCACACCATCATTGTTTTAGTAAGTGCTCAGGGAAGGAGCAATTGTAACAACAGTCCATAAGGCCCTCACCTGAGGACCCTGGTGCATAGCTCTCAGACTTAAAGTCCATAAAACAAAGACTCTGAGTCAGGTCAGGCTAGTCTCCAGGAACCTGAGCACAGATACCTGTATATCTTCTACCTCCCTCCTCATTGATCAGCTGTTAGCTTCCTGTTCGTGTTTAAATATCCTAGCCCTAGGGAAAGACAGGAGCCTCTTTATTTATCCCAGGCTGTCTTGGTTCTAGGCTTTAGCCCATCCTTTAAAGGGGTAGTACACTCTTTTACAGCCCATCTCTCCTACAGACAGCAGGGTGGATCAAGCCCATACATAGGCAGACCATTTGTCTGTTTTTAAGCTGGACAATCCTGATTTTGGAAAAGTTTGTCCCTGTCTGTTACCTGATGTGGTTTTGTCTGGTATCTTCCTGGAGAATGGCATTTTGCAGAATGCACCACCCAACCGCCACTGGTCAAGCAGGCGGGAGTGGTCACATGCCATTCCGGAAGTGCCAGAATGTCCAGACGCATCAGTGGCCTGCCTACCCATATACAGAAAAGTGATTACACAACCCTGGAGCACAAACACTAAATATATAGCCGCAAACTTTTCAACATTTCAACCAAAACTTCTTTGTTTTGGTTTTCACCAAGAAGGTTGGTGGAGATTGGACATCTAACATAGTGAATGCCAGAGAAAATGTGGTAGGATCAGAGTCTAAAATATGGAAAGAAAAAGTCAAATTACTTAGACAAGTTAGATGTCTTCAAATCACCAGGGCCTGACGAAATGCATCCTAGAATACTCAAGGAGCTGACTGAGGAGATATCTGAACCATTAGCAATTATCTTTGAAAAGTCATGGAAGACGGGAGACATTCCAGAAAACTGGAAAAGGGCACATATAGTCCCCATCTATAAAAAGGGAAAGAAGGACAACCCGGGGAATTACAGAGCAGTCAGCTTAACTTCTGTACCTGGAAAGATCATGGAGCAAATAATTAAGCAATCAATTTGCAAACACCTAGAAGATAATAAGGTGATAAATAACAGTCAGTTTGGATTTGTCAAGAACAAATCATGTCAAACCAACCTGATAGCTTTCTTTGACCAGGTAACAAGCTTTGTGAATAGGGAGGAAGTGGTAGATGTGCTATATCTTGACTTTAGTAAGGCTTTTGATACTGTCTCACATGACCTTCTCATAAACAAACTAGGGAAATACAACCTAGATGGAGCTACTATAAGATGGGTGCATAACTGGTTGGAAAATCATTCCCAGAGAGTAGTTATCAGTGGTTCACAGTCATGCTGGAAAGGCATAACGAGGGGGGTCCCACAGAGGTCTGGTTCTGTTCAATATCTTCATCAATGATTTAGATAATGGCACACAGAGTACACTTATAAAGTTTGCTGATGATACCAAGCTGGGAGGGGTTGCAAGTGCTTTGGGGGATAGGATTAAAATTCAAAATGATCTGGACAAACTGGAGAAATGGTCCGAAGTAAATAAGATTAAATTCAATAAGGACAAATGCGAAGTACTCCACTTAGGAAGGAACAAGCAGTTGCACACATACAAAATGGGAAATGACTGCCTAGGAAGGAGCACTGCGGAAAGGGATCTGGGAGTCATAGTGGATCACAAGCTAAATATGAGTCAATAATGTAACACTGCTGCAAAAAAAGCGAACATCATTCTGGGATGTATTAGCAGGAGTATTATAAGCAAGACACGAGAAGTAATTCTTCCGCTCTACTCCGCACTGATTAGGCCTCAACTGGAGTATTGTGTCCAGTTCTGGGCGCCACATTACAGGAGAGATGTGGACAAATTGGAGAAAGTCCAGAGAAGAGCAACGAAAATGATTAAAGGTCTAGAAAACATGAGCCTATGAGGGAAGATTGAAAAAAATGGGTTTGTTTAGTCTGGAGAAGAGAAGACTAAGAGGGGACATGATAACAGTTTTCAAGTACATAAAAGGTTGTTACAGGGAGGAGGGAGAAAAATTGTTCTTCTTAACCTCTGAGGATAGGACAAGAAGCAATGGGCTCAAATTGCAGCAAGGATTGTTGCGGTTCAAATACAAGACAGAACAAGGCTTTAAGCAAGCAAGCAGGCTGGTCTGCCGACGGGCTGGTCCACCTGTCAGCTTTCCACCCTCTCTTTTATTTCTCTCCCTCCTCCTGCACATTACATACTCCAACAGATAAAAGGAATACACTGGCTTTGTTTAATATTCTTATTACCAATTTCTATCTACCGCATTCCTTGCTCTCGGGCCTTGAGCCCAGTCCTGGGAGGCTTCCCACGGTTCATGTCATCTGGGCGAGATTCCAAGGTTCATGCCCTTGAGAGGAGCCGTGTGTGCACTGCTCCTACACAACACTCCGGGTGTGCCCTGAATGTTGCCAAGTGCATGAACCCTGCATGAATGCTACAAAGGATGGTTTAGGTTGGACATTAGGAAAAGCTTCCTAACTGTCAGAGTGGTTAAGCACTGGAATAAATTGCCTAGGGAGGTGGTGGAATCTCCATCATTGAGGATTTTTAAGAGCAGGTTGGACAAACACCTGTCAGGGATGGTCTACATAATACTCAGTCCTGCCTTGAGTGTAGGGGACTGGACTAGATGACCTCTCGAGGTCCCTTCCAGTTCTATGATTCTATTATTCTATCAACATACATCTGTAGGGAAAATCAATAAATTAGAAGATTCTGGCCTCTGAGACACAAGAAAAAGGCAAGTCTGAAAAACTTTGGCCCAGCTTTGCTATTAACCTTGTAGGAAGCTCCCAGGAATCTATACAAAATTTCACCTATAATGAAGATATTTCAAGATTGGAATAATGTAATCAAATAATATAGACTGTGTAAGGACTTTGGCAACAGCTTTCTATATCACCTGCAATATTTTAACAGCACAGGCCAAAAGAGCCAATATGAATGAATAGCAATAATCAATCTTAGAAATAACAAAAAGCAGTAATCAACATCAGCCTGGTCTTCTTGTTGAGCAAGTCTCAATCTTGTTACAATATTAAGATGATAAAAGGAAGCCCATTTTATGAATGAGTTTGTGCAAACGTTGTCATGGGTTTCTACCCCCACCCATCCCCAACTTCCTTAATTTGATTGATTGCCAATTCCTATTTAGTGGCCCAGTTGCGTAGCAATCCTGCTTGGTAAATCAACTTCTTTAGCAGCCCCATTCTCCTCCACACAGGCACCTTCTGAAAACTGCAATAGATGATAACTCACTAGTAATTTCTATAATGATGTGCCAGTAGTATTGAGATACGTGTCTTCTTGCTGGAAGCACTTGGACAGCTTGTCAGTGTCTGTTATGTTACCATGTCACATCACATTCTATGTGACACAGCCTCCAGGGCTGCATATCTGGAGGTTCATGAGCCCCTCTCAAGTGGTCATTACAGGGTATTTGGAGCAATAATATTTTTTGTCACTTCTGAGGTAGAAAAAGTAGGTTTAGATTTAAAAACAAGAAAACTGAAGTCAGAGACTTTGCTGTTGGTCAGTATGGTCAGCGTACATCAACAAGGACAAAGAATATACTTGCGGTCCCTCATGACAGACTAACACAAGAATCCAGCAATCAAACACAATTGTAATCTGGCATGGTAACTGTCTCATTTGTATTAGTCTTTCCCGCCCTTCGCCTTTTGATCTTCTTATGAAAGTCCTTTTGATGAACCTGAAGTAGCATCCTCAATCTGCAGATCTTTGCGTTTCCCACCACTATGGTCACCCTTGCATCCTACAACTTTGTGGTTGATGAGGAAAGAGGAAAATTGTTCAATAGGAGAGAAATAGATTTTCCAATCAACAGAAAATTAATAAATAAATACTAATGTGGAAGCAGGGAGCAGATTCTCCTCTCACAACAGTAGGAATCTGAAGAAACTCCATTAATGTCAGTGATATTACATCTCTATAAAACTGATGTAAGTGAGAGGAGAATCAGGCCAAATCAATTCTTCAAAGTAAGCAATACTGTTTGTATGACAGTGGCTTAGTAGAACAGTAATAGAATCCACCTTCCTATGGGAAACCATAGGCATTCAGATACCTCAGAATTGAGTGATAAGAAAAAGAAAGAAAGAAAGATGACATCGTTGGTTTTTTATTTTGATATATCTGGGCCAAATCCAGAAGACTTTTCTTAGTTGTTTCTCAGTCCTTACTCAGACTAAATTCCGACTGAAACCAAAGGGAGAGGTTTGTATCACTAAGGCTTAAATGAAAACTGTAAAGATTCTGAGTTCTGGTTCATATCGATAATAATAGTTTGTACTGCTATAGCACCCATCAGACAAGGACTTCAAATTATATTATATATTGAAATTAACCTTCATGACACCTTTGGTAAAACCAAATATTATTACACCCTTTTAAAGATGGGCAAACTGAGGCACGTGCAGGTTAAGGGACTTGTCCCAGGCCACACAATGCCTCAGGCAGTGACAGAGTCCAGAATGGAACCTAGAAGATAAGACTTCCAAATCCCAGCTCTGTCCATTAGATAACACTTCCCCTCAGATATAAAGACTGATTTTTCTGGTCTGCACTACCTTTAATGCACCTATTACTGGCCAAGCCATGAGTAGCACAAGCTTCCAGCCAAATAATAGGTTCCAATATGGCAGATGCTAATGAAAAGTGGATATGACAGAAGTGAGCGACCTCACCGACCGTGGCGGTGGAAAGACAGTAATGGATACTCCACGTGCACTTTTCTGAGGGTTTCTGTTCCAGAACCTCCATCACTAAAAGAAAAATGTGCTTTTCAACAATTTGTTTTATAGAAGACACTTTTCTTAAATGAATGTATAACATGATTTTCACCACTTCCTTCCACATCTCCTCTTTTCCCATGGATCAGAACAACAGGAACCAGATGCTAAGCCAGAAAGGACATTGTTCCATCTGCAACATCTGGCTCTTTGGCAGCCCATATGGGAAGCTTCAAAGTTGCATCTCTGCCTCTCACGTGGTTAGGCTGCTGGTTGGCTGCTTTATCTTCTTGGATGTAATTTTCCTTTGATTCACCTATAACTCTGAGGAACTGATGCATTTGTATCCATTTTGAATAAGGTTCTATACAAATGCTTCATTTGATCTCTAGGCAAATCCTTTTATTTCTTCTTATATGTTCTGTGCTTTAATTTGTGCTCTGGCTTTACCGCTGCTCAGATTCAGCCTGGATGATACTTACATGGATACTGCTGGTTTTTTTTCTCTTACCTGAAATTAAATACCCAGGCTCTTTACCATATAAAACAATGAATAAATGTAATGAATAACACTTTCCTGGGTATATTCTACTGGTACAAGGCATTTTTTAGAGGAGGGGCTGCTGTCCCCTATTATTTACACTCTGGAATCACTCATTTCCACTGAACCACAATGCTTCTTCTATTAGATTTTTTCACCACCCCCCCGCCCCGTTTCTTGTACGTATTATATCTAGTAAATAAAACATTAAAGTAACATTGATGTGAACCAGAAAAAGCAAGAAGATTGTGAGTTAAGAATGGCACCTCACCTTTAGCATTGCAGCCCAGCGAGACAACCCTCAGCACAGCTATTTCCGAACCCTTTTGTATGGCTATCCGATTTATTGCACTCAGTGCAGCATGTATGACTACCTGCCTCATGGGCAGGTGGTATATGTGTGTGTGTGTGTGGTGCAAGCAACTCATGGCCCTCAGAGACAGAGCACGGGCTCTTGAGGCCAGGGTAGGTGAACTGGAGGAGCAAAGGGAAACAGAGTGTTACATAAAGGAACTTTTTCAGGACATAGTAAAGTGGTCTCACCTCTAGTCCGACAGCCTCTGGGCTGTTGAGGATAAAAGTCTCAGGGCAGGAGAGCATCAAGTTGGAGCGGAGGGAAACAATCCCGTAGTTGGAACCCACTTTCCAGGTGATGTCATAATATCCTCTCGCATTGAGGATATCCCTCCAGGAGAAGGGACCCCAGTTATTAGGAAGAGACAAGAATTAGTAGTGGGGGGATTAGATTATCAGAAATATAGATAGTTGGGTTTGTGATGACCGGGAGAACTGCATGGTGAACTGCCTACTGCTTGTGAAGGTAGCAGATCTCACGAGACAGCTAGACAGACTTAAGTTCTGGGAAGGAGCTGGGGATCATGGTACATGTAGGTACCAATTGTGATGCTGGTAAACCAGGTGCCAACTCTTGCCAATGCTTTAAGCCTCAGCTGACCACTGACAAATTCATTGCTGAAAAGCAGTCATTTTCACATGTGTTAGTATGGTTAAGATGGGTACTGGACGTATAACAATGTGTTTAGACTTTATGAAATGCTTGTAAGTTGCTGCATGTATTAATTTCACTTATAATATCTTTGTCACATGCTATAAGGTAACAAGTAAATTTTTGTTTTGTAACTGGAAAAACTGGTTATTCTGTAACTGTGGACCCAGTTAGGAGGTATCATCCCCTGTCATCAAGAAGGCCTATCAAAACTAAATGGGCCACTATGGGACATCACAATACAAAGACTTTGTTAATTGCCCCCATACACCCATGAAGAAGCTATGTACAAAAGGGCTTATTCCATCAGCTGGAATTCTGGAAGAAGGAAATGAAAATAGCTAACAAGAAAATTTTTCATCTTTTGCTGTTTGGACTCTCCCAGGGCCAGAGATACAAAACAGAAGCTGAGTCCCCAGGATCAACCTGAGTTATCCCTAAAAGACATTCAGAGCTGACAGATTACTACAAACCATAGACTCTAATTCAGGGGTCTCAAACACGCGGCCCGCGGGGCTATTTCCTGCGGCCCGCCAAGAAGCCCACACACACCCCCGGCCTACCTCCAGGCCAGGGCTGGGCAAACTACAGCCCGCGGACTGCATCCAGGGAAGGGGTTGGAATGGGGGCAGGGAAGGGGTGGGAAGAGGCAGGGCAGGGGTGGGGCCTCATGGAAGGGGTGGAGTGGGGGTGGGGCCAGGGGCGGGGGGCGGGGGGTGTCAGTGATGCTGCCCTTGGGCCAATGCACTAGTCCTCATGTGGCTCTCGTGGTCATTTGAGTTTGAGACCCCTGCTCTAATTCATTTGTAGATAGATATAGATATATGTCTGCCTGGTTTAACTTTATAATAACTCTCTCATTTCTTTTTTCAATCAATAAATCCTTAGATAGTTTACTATAGGATTGGCTACAAGCATTGTCTTTGGTGTGAGATCTAAGGTACAAATTGACCTAGAGTAAGTGACTGGTCTCTTGGGACTGGGAGAAACCTGAATATTTTGTGATCTTTGGGGTATAGCAACCATTTATCATGAAGTCCGGCTTGGTTGGTGGCAAGATAGACTGGAATGCCCAAGGGGACAGTCTGTGACTCCATGGTAAGACTGATATAGTGCTTGAGGAGTTCACACTTGTTACTGGATTGGTGAAATCTAATTACGGAACATACAACCAGTTTGGGGTCTCTGCCCTGCTTCTTGACAGTCTGACCAGAGGTTGGCACTCACTGTCATGAGCCACTCCTGACACCATGACACCAGTGACATAGGGAAAGGTAGGAGAAAGATCCTGGAGGCCAAATGTAGGTGCAAGGTAAGAGATTAAAGTCCAGGAACGTCATGGTAGCTTTCTCTGAAAAGCTTCCAGTTTCATGCACAGGGCCAGTCAGACAGGCAGAACTGCAAGGTCTCAGTGCATGAATGACACGGTGGTGTAGGGAGGAGGATGAAGGAGTATTAGGAACAGGGAAAACCTTTGGGGAAGGAGTAGCCTACGCAGAAGAGATAGGTCCCACATTAACCAAAATAGAAACATACTGCCAGCACATAAAAGAGTTTAGATGACTTTTTTAAACTAAGGGCTGTAGGAAAGCCAACAGGTAAGGAGCAGCACGGTTTGGGCAGAGACATGCCTTAGGGATGAATTTATTAAAAGGGCAACTATACATCCTACTACAGAGGTTAGGAAAGAAGCTGGTAAAGTACAGGAGGAGCTAGTAAGGAACAATCAAATGTAAAAGGGTCCCATTTAAACATACCATATGAAGGCAAGCAGCTAAATATTGACAAAATGTACAAGTGCTAGCATACAAATGCTGGAAGTCTAAATATTAAGTGAACTAGAGTGCCTGGCATTAAATGAGGATATTGATCTTATAGGCATCATGGAATAATAATAATCAATGGTACACGGTAATACCAGGATATAAAATATATAGGAATGACAGAGTAGGTAGTGCTGATGGGGGAGTGGCATTATATGCTAAAAAAATAGAGTCAAATGAGGTAAAAATGAATCAAACTGTACCATAGAATCTTTATGTATAGAGACTCCATGGTTGAATAATAAGAATATAGCACTAGGAATATAATACCAACTGACCAGAATAGTGGCTGTGATTGTGAAATGCTAGGGGAGGTTCAAGAGGCTACAAAGCCAGTAAACACAATAATACTGGGTGATTTCAACTATCCTCATGGGTACATGTCAACTCAGGATAGGATGCAGAGATAAAATTTGTAGACATCATTAATGACAGCTTCTTGGAGTGGCTAGCCCTGGAACTCGCAAGGGGAGAGGCAATTCTTGATTTAGTCCTAAGTGATGCACAGGATCTGGTCCAAGAGGTGTGTAAAGCAGAACCTCTCAGTAATAGTGACCATAATGTAATTAAATTTAGCATTCTTGGAGGAGGGAAGAGGAAATGTCAAAAAACACCACACCAACACAGTTACATTTAATTTTTAAAAGGGCAACTACACAAGAATAAGGATGTTAGCTAGATGGAAATTAAAATGAACAGTCACAAGGGTAAAATGCTTGCAGACTTAAAGCACCATAATAGAGGTTCAGGCTAAATGTATAGCCCGAAACAAAAAGGACAGTTGGAGGACCAAAAAAACGCTGCCACAGCTAAACAGCAAACTAATGGAGGCTGTTAGATGCAAAAAGGCATCCTTTAAAATTTGGAAGTAAATTCTAATGAGGAAAATAGGACAGAACATAAATTCTGACAAGTAAAATGTAAAGGTATACTAAGGAAGGCCAAGAAAGAATTTTGAGAAGGAACTTGCTAAAGACACAAAAACTAACAGTAAATTTTTTTCAAGTGCATCAGAAACAGGAAGCCTGCAAAACAGGCACTGGAGCTACTAGACAACAAAGATGCTAAAGGAGCACTAAGGGAAGACAACTTTTCGGAAAAGTTAATGAATTCTTTGCATTTGTCTTCACTGCAGAGGGTGTGCAGAAGATTCCCACACCTGAGCCATTCTTTTTAAGAACATGAGAACATAAGAACAGACATATAAGGTCAAACCAAAGGTCCATCCAGCTCAGTATCCTCTCTTCTGACAGTGGCAATGCTAAGTGCTTCAGAGGGAATGAACAGAACAGGTAATCATCAAGTGATCCATCCCCTGACATCCACTCACAGCATCTGGCAAACAGAGGCTAGGGACACTTCAGAGCATGGTTTTGCATCCCTGCCCATCCTGGCTAGTAGCCATTGATGTACCTATCCTCCATTAATTTATCTAGTTCTTTTTTGAACCCTGTTGTAGTCTTGGCCTTCACAACATCCTCTGGCAAAGAGTTCCACAGGTTGACTGTGCGTTGTATACGTCTTTTTGTTTGTTTTAAACTTGCTGCCTATTAATTTCATTTGGTGACCCCTATTTCATTATTTACTTTTTCCACATCAGTCATGATTTTATAGACCTCTACCATATCCCCCTTAGTCATCTCTTCTACAAGCTGAAAAGTCCCAGTCTTATTAATCTCTCCTCATATGGAAGCCATTCCATACCCCTAATCATTTTTGTTGCCATTTTCTGAACCTTTTTCAATTCCAATATATATTTTTTGAGATGGGGCGACCACATCTGCACACAGTATTCAAGATGCAGGCATACCATGGATTGATTCATATAGAGGCAATATGATATTTTCTGTCTTATTATCTATCCCTTTCCTAATTATTCCCAACATTCTGTTAGCTTTTTTGACTGCGGCTACACATTGAGTGGATGTTTTCAGAGAACTATCCACAATGACTTCAAGATCTCTTTCTTGAATGGTAACTGCTAACTTAGACCCCATCATTTTTATGTATAGTTGGGATTATGTATTCCAGCGTGCATTACTTTCCGTTTACCAACATTGATTTGTCATTTAGCTGACAAACTGAAGAACTGTCTCAGATTGAGGTGTAAATAGAGGTGGTTTTGGAACGATTTGATAAATTAAACAGCAATATGTCACCAGGAGTAGATGGTATTCACCCAAGAGTTCTGAAGGAACTCAAATATGAAATTGCAGAACAACTAACCGTAGCACGTAACCTATCATTTAAATCAGCCTCTGTACTAGGTGACTGGAGAATAGCTAATGTAACAGATATATCAAAAAGGCTCCAGAGGCAATCCTGGCATTTACAGGCCAGTAAGCCTAACTTCAGTTGGTTGAAACTATAGTAAAGAACTGAATTATCAGACACATAGATAAACATGATATGTTGGGGCAAAGTCAACATGGCTTTTGTAAAAGAGAAATCATGCCTCACCAATCTATTAGAATTTTTTGAGGGTGTCAACAAGCATGCAGACAAGGTGATCCAGTGGATATAGTGGACTTGGACTTTCAGAAAGCTTTTGAGAAGGTCCCTCACCAAAGGCTCTTAAAGAAATTAGCTAGCCTTGGAATAAGAGGGAAGGTCCTCCCATGGATCAGAAACTGGTTGAAAGATAGGAAGGAAAGGGTAGGAATAATTGGTCAGTTTTCACAATGGAGAGAGGTCAACAGCTGGGTCCTCCAAGAATCTGTACTGGGACCTGTGCTGTTCAACATATTCAGTAATGATCTGGAAAAGGGAGTGAATAGTGACATGAAAAAGTTTGCAGATTATACAAATTATCCAAAATAGTTAAACCCAAAGCAGACTATGAGAAGTTACAGAGGGAATTTCACAAAACTGGGTGACTGGGCAACAAAATGGCAGATGAAATTCAACATTAAAAAGTGCAAAATAATTGAAAAATTATTGAAAAAAGAAAATCATTGAAAAAAGAATCTCAACTATACATGCACAACGAACGGCTCTAAATTAACTATCAATACCCAAAAAAGAGATCTTAGAGTCACTGTGGATAATTCTCCCTTCCGCTCACTGCACAGCAGCAGTCAAAAAGGCTAACAGTATGTTAGGAACTATTAGGAAAGGGATAGAAAATAAGACAGAAAACTATCATAATGGCACTATATTTATCTATGGTGTCCCCACACTTGAATACTGTGTCCAGTTCTGGTCGCCCTATCTCAAAAAGGGTATAGTAGAACTGGAAAATGTTCAGAGAAAGACAACAAAGATGATCGGGGTATGAAATGACTTCCATACGAGGAGAAACTAAAAAGATTAAGTATGTCCAGCTTAGAAAAGGGATGACTAAGGGTGCATATGGTAGAGGTGTATAAAATGAATGATGTGGATACAGCGAATAGAGAATCACAAGAACAGTATGGCAGACTATTTTCAACAAGATTAGGGAAGCTAAATAATTCTCTATTATCTTTGATTGCACTCCAGACCTCTCCCAAATGGAACAAATGTCTCAGGTATTAAGGTATGTTGGGGTTTCAAAATGTGGAGCAAAGGTTGTTGAGAACTTTGTAGATTTCATTAATATTCACCCCAAAACTGGAGAGGGTATTACGGAGGTTATTTTCAAGAAGACGAAAAAAAGGACAGTTTAGATATGGCTGATTGCAGGGGCAAAGCTGTAACAACTGAGCCAACATGGCTGCAGCGTACAAAGGTGTTCCAAATCAAATTCAGCAGTTAAATCAGTATGTGTCTTTCATCTTCTGTGCTGCCCACTCACTGAATCTTTCTGGAGAAGCTGCTGTGCTGGTTGTTACCTGAGTTGTTCTACTTTTCAGAATTGTTCAAAAATTGTATACCCTGTTTTCCACTTCTACTAGTTGTTGGGATATGCTGAAAAACCACATTAGCATTACATTAAAATGCCAAAACACAACAAGATGAGCAGCAGGCTAGAGGCAATCTGTCCACTACAAAATCAGGCTGAGGTTCAGATAAGACCAAGGCTTCACATAATCTTACACCAAATCTTATATCAAAAGCTGACAGCTTGCAAACATATGCTTCGGAGTTTTCATTTCTTGTTTTGGCTGAGATGTGGTAAACTATCTTATCAGAAATCAACGCTGTGAGCAAAAAATTGCAACGGCTGGAGCCTCACATTCAAACAGCTTGCAGATTACTTGGTGGCCTTTGACATTTGGGGACAATGTATACCTTCAAATCAGCGGCACTGCTATGGGTACCCGCATGGCCCCACAGTATGCCAACATTTTTATGGCTGACTTAGAACAACGCTTCCTCAGCTCTCGTCCCCTAACGCCCGTACTCTACTTGCGCTATATTGATGACATCTTCATCATCTGGACCCATGGAAAAGAAGCCCTTGAGGAATTCCACCATGATTTCAACAATTTCCATCCCACCATCAACCTCAGCCTGGTCCAGTCCACACAAGAGATCCACTTCCTGGACACTACAGTGCTAATAAACGATGGTCACATAAACACCACCCTATACCGGAAACCTACTGACCGCTATTCCTACCTACATGCCTCCAGCTTTCACTCTGACCACACCACAAGATCTATTGTCTACAGCCAAGCTCTGCGATACAACCACATTTGCTCCAACCCCTCAGACAGAGACAAACACCTACTAGATCTCTATCAAGCATTCTTACAACTACAATACCCACCTGCGGAAGCGAAGAAACAGATTGATAGAGCCAGAAGAGTTCCCAGAAGTCACCTACTACAGGACAGGCCTAACAAAGAAAATAAAAGAACGCCACTAGCCGTCACCTTCAGCCCCCAACTAAAACCCCTCCAACGCATTATCAAGGATCTATAACCTGTCCTGAAGGATGACCCAACACTCTCACAAATCTTGGGAGACAGGCCAGTCCTTGCCTACAGACAGCCCCCCAACCTGAAGCGAACACTCACCAGCAACCACATACCACACAACAGAACCACTAACCCAGGAACCTATCCTTGCAACAAAGCCCGTTGCCAACTGTGCCCACATATCTATTCAGGGGACACCATCACAGGGCCTAATAACATCAGCCACACTATCAGAGGCTCGTTCACCTGCACATCTACCGATGTGATATATGCCATCATGTGCCAGCAATGCCCCTCTGCCATGTACATTGGTCAAACTGGACAGTCTCTACGTAAAAGAATAAATGGACACAGATCAGATGTCAAGAATTATAACATTCATAAACCAGTCGGAGAACACTTCAATCTCTCTGGTCATGTGATTACAGACATGAAAGTTGCGATATTACAACAGAAAAACTTCAAAACCAGACTCCAGCGAGAGACTGCTGAATTGGAATTCATTTGCAAATTGGATACAATTAACTTAGGCTTGAATAGAGACTGGGAGTGGCTAAGTCATTATGCAAGGTAACCTATTTCCCCTTGTTCCCCCCCCCCCCGTTCCTCAGACGTTCTTGTTAAACCCTGGATTTGTGCTGGAAATGGCCCACCTTGATTATCACACACATTGTAAGGAGAGTGATCACTTTAGATAAGCTATTACCAACAGGAGAGTGGGTTTGTTGAGGAGGGTGGGGAGAAAACCTGGATTTGTGCTGGAAATGGCCCACCTTGATTATCATACACATTGTAAGAAGAGTGATCACTTTAGATAAGCTATTACCAGGAGGAGAGTGGGGTGGGAGGAGAGAAAACCTTTTGTAGTAATAAACACCCATTTTTTCATGGTTTGTGTGTATAAAAACATCTGCTGTATTTTCCACAGTAAGCATCTGATGAAGTGAGCTGTAGCTCACGAAAGCTTATGCTCAAATAAATTGGTTAGTCTCCAAGGTGCCACAAGTACTCCTTTTCTTTTATTGGAATTGTGGTCTTCTGGGTCTGTTGCACATAAGAAATTTAAACTCAAGAGTTCTGAGAATGAGATTGAGCTCTTCATCATTATTTGCAAGTGAATCTTTAAGGATGACTTGGAAATGAAGGTGCCCATTGATCTTCTTAGCTACATTCACAAAAGGTCTATTGATGCCAGTTTTCCTAGCACAGAAACAGCACTGCCTAAATTATTGCTGCCTTACTGTAACTGTGGCTACAGTTAGGAGTTGCAGCAAGCTAAAATTAAACAAGACCTATCTAAGAATGTCCATTGGGCAGGAGAAGTTGAGTGACCTGGCAGTTGTTTCTATAAAGAACTTGGAAGCAAGATGGATAGACAGGGATGAGCTAATCAATGAGATTGCTTTCGTGAAGGCTAGGAAGGTCCCTCTGTAAAAGTATGTAGTGGTGATTGTGGGTTTTTTTGCGGCTGTAGAGGAGGGGGGCAGAGTTGAGTCTTCAAAACAGGCCCAATATACCCTAAGCACAGCACTGCATCTCCCACTGCATAGCTGCCACTCTCCCCTCTGCAGAAACTCTGCATAGCAGAAGAATAGTGCAGAGAAGAGGGAGTGGCCAGGGAGTAGGGGGGGCAGAATCACGGATCTGCCACTCTATGCTATTGATTCCTCTTTCTGCCTTATTCAGTTTCAATGTAAAATATTGGTGCTGGATTAGTCAATTCTGCTGAGACCATTAACTCTTACCAGGCTTTGTGACTACCCCCACCCCCTATTGGAGGGGCCACAGAAAGCAGCACACAGACATGATAACAAAACTGGCCCTGGTGCCCTAGTTAGAGTGGAGGACACTGAGAGGGGTGTGGTGTGAATGTCCTTTTGTGAATCAGATTTCCACAAAGGGAGGTTGGGTCCAGATTTCCTGCAGATCCACAGCCAGGGTTGCCAGTTTAGGCCTTGACCCAACCACTGTTCCCTCTAAGCTGTGAGCGTGTGTACACGCACACAGATCTGAAACACCGTGCGCACAACAATTTGCACAGAAGAAATTTTTTGCACACACAGCCTGTAAAAAATTAGAGGGAACATTGCCCCTGACCCTTTCGTGGCACCACTAGACGAGGGCAGAAAGAGGGTGTCTGTTCAGATCCACAAGTCCCCAAGCAGCTTTTCAATTGCATGTTTTTCTCTAGTGCATTTTTAAAGAGGAAGGGGCCAAAATATTTCCCACAATCTGAGCTTAGTTTCCTGGATAAAATACCTAGTTTTCTCTTCCTAAAAATCCATTACCTCTTTCCCTACTTCTCCTATCCCCTCCCAGTAACACCCAGCCCCTTACTGGCCAGCAATTTAGGGCCTGATTTTCAGACGTGACAAGTATCAAAAATCTATTTGAAGTCAACAGGGTCTGTTGATGCTCAGCACTTTTGAAAATCAGCCCTCCCCCCCCCGCTCCAGTGCTTAGATACCACCAAGTTGGCATCTTCAACATCCCCAGGTGGCTTGATGATATATAAAATATAGCTCTTTCAAAATCTTATAGCTAATTCCTTGAAACATTATCAAAAATACATAAAAATAATATATAATCCAGCACAGTGACCCCTACCTAATAACAATTTAATTCAACTTGACCAATCTGATTAGTGTATTATGCTTCCCATTAGTGCTGTCAAGTGATTAAAAAAATTAATCGCAATTAATCGTGATTTAAAAAATGAATTGCGATTAATCGCACTATTAAACAAATAGAATACCATTTATTTAAATATTTTTGGATGTTTTCTACCTTTTCAAATATATGGATTTCAATGACAACACAGAATACAAAGTGTACAGTGCTCACTTTATATTTATATATGTGCATTGTAAAAAACCAAAATAGTATTTTTCAATTCATCTAATGCAAGTACTGTAGTGCAATCTCTTTATCATGAAAGTTGAATTTACAAATGTAGAATTATGTAGGAAAAAACCTGCATTCAAACATAAAACAATGTAAAATTTTAGAGCCTGCAAATCCACTCAGTCCTACTTCTTGTTCAGCCAATTGCTCAGACAAACAAGTTTGCTTACATTTGCAGGAGATAATGCTGCCTGCTTCTTGTTTACAATGTCACCTGAACGTGAGAACAGGCGTTCTCATGGCAGTGTTGTAGCCGGCATCACAAGATGTTTATGTGCCACATGCGCTAAAGATTCATATCTCCCTTCATGCTTCAACCACCATTCCAGAGGCCATGCGTCCATGCTGATGATGGGTTCTGCTCGTTAACAATCCAAAGCAGTGCAGACTGACACATGTTCATTTTCATTATTTGAATCGGATGTCACCAGCAGAAGGTTGGGGTTTTTTTTTGGTGGTTCGGATTCTGTAGTTTCCGCGTTGGCTGCTCTTTTAAGACATCTGAAAGCATGCGCCACACCTTGTCTCTCTTAGATTTTGGAAGGTACTTCAGATTCTTAAACCTTGGGTCGAGGGCTGTAGCTATCTTTAGAAATCTCACACTGGTACCTTCCTTGCGTTTTGTCAAATCTGCAGTGAAAGTGTCCTTAAAATGAACAAGATGTGCTGGGTCATCATCCGAGACTGCTATAACATGAAATATATGTCAGAATGCAGATAAAACAATTCTCCCCGAAGGAGTTCAGTCACAAATTTAATTAACGCAATTTTTTTTTTTTGAACAAGCGTCATCAGCATGGAAGCATGTCCTCTGGAATGGTGGCCAAAGCATGAAGGGGCATACAAATGTTTAGCATATCTGGCACGTAAATACATTGCAATACTGGCTACAAAAGTGCCATGCAAATGCCCGTTGTCACTTTCTGGTGACATTTTAAATAAGAAGAGGGCAGCATTATCTCCTGTAAATGTAATCAAACTTGTTTGTCTTAGTGATTGGCTGAACAAGAAGTAGTACTGAGTGGACTTGTAGGCTCTGAAGTTTTACATTGTTTGTTTTTGAGTGAAGTTATGTAACAAAAAGAAATCTACATCTGTAAGTTGCACTTTCAGGACAAAGAGATTGCACGACAGTACTTGTATGAGGTGAACTGAAAAATACTATTTCTTTTGTTTATCATTTTTACAGTGCAAATATTTATAATCAAAAATAATATACACTTTGATTTCAATTACAACACAGAATACAATATGTATGAAAATGTAAAATAGCTAATACATTTCAATTGGTATTCTAGTGTTTAACAGTGCAATTAAAACTGTGATTAATTGCAATTAATTTTTTAAATCATGATTAATTTTTTTTTAGATAATCACATGAGTTAACTGCAATTAATCGACAGCCCTACTTTCCATTCAATTAGCCCAGCTCTATTTTTGATCGCATCAGCACAGAACAAACATCATTTCTCAGGTACTGTCTTAGGACACTCACCTTTTAATGGCTCAACTCAAACTCTGCCGTTTTGATGCTTTGTCTTCTCCACACTCCTCCTCCTTCATCATTTTCAAAGGGTTTCTTTCAAGAGCGCCTTGTCAGACCTTGTTCCACTGTTTCCTGGAGTGCCTCAATAGTCAACAGCAGCTCCCCTTCTCTTCAATCATTATCATCCACCTGTGTATGTGTGAAAGCAACAGCACTGTATTTATGAAGGCAGAGAATACCATTCTTTTATTAACCACTAATTACCTTTCTTTTGTCTCCGGTATTCTTTACTCAGAAAAAGCACATGGAATAACGTATCTTAACAACAATTAGAATTCTATCTTTATCCAATTTGCTTACACCATTTTTTTCCTTCCAGCAAATTTGGTCCATCTAGTAGCTGGAGATCAGAAGGGCTTCACTGACCTGTGACATGTCTCCCAAATACCCAGGAGTAATACTTGGTGTTAACCTTCAATAAATGGATGGATTATATTACAAATAATAAGGTGGCTAAATATAGGCGCATTCTATGAATTAAACATTGCCTAACTTTGCGTGATGCTAATTTATTCTGTCATATTTTGATCACTGTGATGTAGCTGTGTCCTTCTCAATGCTTTTTAATTGTCCAGTAGTTGTCCTTTATAATCCAGCTGCTGGCTACAGTACAATATACAGTAATCCATGTCAACACCTTTGAGAGAGATATATGTCTATATTAGACACAGAAAGGGTTACCACTTCCAATCAAACCACAGCAAAATTCAGGCTATTGAACTGATATAAACATCTGTCATTCCAAAATAATTGGATATGTACAATAGGCTCTGTAGGCTAAACGCTTTGTTTGAGTTCTTAAGTGGTAAAACTTCAAGAGAAATGAGGTAACCTGCTATGTTATTAAGAATAATAAATTCATTTATTCATTTATTATTTGTATTACAGTAGAGCCCAGAGGTCCTAGCCAAGATCAAGGCTCCATTGTGCTAGGCACTGTACAAACACATAGTGAGAAACAGCCCCTGCTCCAAAGAGCTTGCAGTCTAAATAGACAAGACAAAAAAATGGCGGGAGGAGAAACAGAGAGGTGACTTGCCCAAAGTCACATAGCAGGTCCTTGGCAGAACTGGGAAGAGGATCCGTGTCTCCTGGATCCCATTCCAGGGCACAATCCACTGGACCGTGCTGCCTCTCTCTTTATGTATTGTAATAAGTTGACAGTACTGCCCCATATGAACATAAGGCCAAATCCTAAGCACCTATAACTCAAGTCACTTGGAGTTCCAGGTGCTCAGACCCTCTAAAGATTTTGCCTAGAATTAGGGAAATGTTTCCTGAACCAAAGATGAGACAAACACAATATAAGACAGAGGACAACAGTTTGGTGGAGGGAGGATGTGGGAATGGTTACCAATAAGAAGGGTTGTTGACTACATAGATTTTTAAAAAGAGAGAGAAGGTGCTGAAGGGGTGAGAAGGAACCTGTTCCAGGTGGATGGGGGAAGCATACTTCAGGGGACAAAGCTTAGGAATGAGAGTGTGCTGAACATTGCACAGTGTGGGAGTGCACTTAGCTAATTTGTTCACTGTAGCGACAAGAGGCAGAGTTTGTAGAGATTACCCTGGTATAAATCTGTGAGGTGCTTCTATACCAAAGTGATGGGTGCAGTATAAAAACCTGGACAGAGATGGATGGTGATATTTACAACAGGAGCAATACTTTTATGCCATATGACTTTGAACTCACATGTTTATTTCAAAAGCATCAATTTATTTGGTGCGTTATGAACTCAGCACTCTGTTGAACAGAAATGCTGTTTGATTTAGGAACAGGCTCTTTCACTCTTTTGACCTATTCTTCAGAAATCTGTCTACCCCATAGAACTAAATCCTGGGTGAGATTCTCAAAGGCTCCTAGGGGAGTTAGGTGCCTAAATGCCATTTGTGCCTTGGAAAAGCTCCCCCATTACCCAGTTCCATAGGTGTTTTCTTCTCAGAGCAGAAAGGGAGAGAAAGATATGGCTGATCTTCCTCTCTCCACTCCCATGTCTTGACCAAATCCGTTCTCTTCCAAGCCACAAAAGAGACCCAAGAAAATCTTGCTAGCATTTTCATCCTCCACATCGTGCCCTCAGCAAGCAGGCTGGATCATCAAAAATTGACTGTTCACCCACAGGATATTCAGTCAGCCTCTGGTTCGTTCCTTATGTTGCAAAGCAACCTGAGGATGGCAAAGTGGGGGGAAGAAGCAAGGGGAAAAATATATATATATATATTTACAATAAGTAATGCAGCCAATCCACAATAGATCACAAAATATCCTAGACCAAAATGGTAGACTGAGGCTTTCACTTACTACACTTCTCTGTAGGTCCATTTCAATCAATTAGCCAAATCCTGCTCATCTTCCTCACATGCTGACATCAATGAAAGACTCACCTGAGTTGAGTAAGGAGGTGAGCAGGTTTTGGCAACTTGGAAATTCTGTCTTTGGCTCTAACAATTTGTCTTCACATTTCTCCCACATTTTGGCTGTTCTATACATTTTTGAATATTTTGTCACTTTATCTCTGCAGGTCAGGAGAGTCACCAAGTCTTGGAGAATGGAAATAGGACCCTTCTGAGCAATCAACAAGTGTCACTTCAATGAAGCAGAGCTGTGTGACTAGCTCAATAAATAAACAAATACATTTTCTGAACAAAGAGAAGAGCATCCCATGACTTTCCATCAACCAAGGCTCATTAAGGAAGCCACTTCCACCCATTTACCCCCATGTTTACTAACACTGTACACTAAAAACTATACAAAGCCATCTGCTGAAAAGGAGAGATCTACAACGTATAATATAATAAATACTGGAAATTGAATGTTTAATTCATATAGCAAATTACCAGAGATTACGTGTACAAGTAGCTGCAATGTCCTTAAAAATATTCTTTAACTGAGGGAAAGTTTTCTGACCTTTGGAGGAAATGCTTGCTTCTAGCTATGACTAAAAAGAGATTTCCTTCTTTCTCTGTTGTGTTAAGAATCTTTTCTTCTTATAAAGAAGGCACCACAGTGGTTTATAACTGTCATAAAAGCCTGCAATCCTTTTGAGCTTAAGCTACTCAGCTATTCAACTTTTACTACAGAAACTTTGAAATTCAAAAGAAAAAATAATGTAAGTTTTTGAAGGACATGTGTTGCTGTAGGTGATCCTGTTAATTAAAAGTGATTGCCTGCTAGGAAATCATACTTTAAAAAGTTTCATGAATTTATTAGAACCCTGAAGGTATCTTTGTATGCACGGGGCTTTACATGCCATTTATGCAATTTTGTTTCAGATCTGTTTAAAGCTTTCCTGACACTCCCAGTGAGGAGAACAGCACTGCTAGCATTTGTATATATTTTGGCTAATTGAATTATGTGAAAATACATACTAATGAAGCTTTACCAATGATGTTTGCTGAGGATAGTTTAAGTCCCATTTTCTTCTATATTAGGAGTATATTTTGCTGTGGATTTACCTTTTTGGAAAGACATAGCTTCCTACAGCCTTTTGTGTAAAAAATGACACATTTTATGGTATTATACATTAATATAGGCATAGCTTCTTTGTAGCAAAAGATAAAGAGGGGCAGATAAAGAGTAGTCTATGATATGAGTTAAAAATACACTAGTCTATTCATAGTAGGTAAACAGAATTTAGAATGCAAAACTAATGAACATTTATTATTGCATTTTCTTTCAGTTACTAGATGTACAGATTGTTTTTTAATTTGTCATTACTTAATTATCCATTTCTGCACAAATCCATTTGGGAATATCCTCATATAAATTTTTCCCCTCTAATGCTTTGCTACCCCCTCGGACTGGTATTTGAGGAATAAATAATAGAGATGGAGCAGTTGTTTATTTACTTATTTACCTGAACCATGGGAACTATCAAAGCAGACTCTATTTGCTCTTGAGGTGTGCTGGGACTCAACCCCCACAAATCCAAATTGACTTCAACTATCACAGCTTTGTCACTGCCTCACAAGAGCAATCAGCTAATTGCCTAGTAAGAATTTAGATCATGTATTTGCTGTTCACATTAGAAAATAGTTTGTTTTTTCTTATCTATCATGTCATATTGTGCTTTATGGTAACGTTGCATGAAACATAAACTAACTTGATGTGCAGGCAGCTCTCTGCCTTGGTTCTATATCAAATATTGGGAAGTTAAAAGGGAAAAAAAATCTTCTCTCTCTCTCTCTTACCAGCAAAGAAAAAAAGAGTCCTGGAAAAGTAAAGTGAAATCTACAAAAGTTCATTATACACGTTGATGAGTGTGTATGCATGTAGCTGTGTATGTGCTTTGGAATATGTTGGGTTTTTCAGAGAAATGCATGTGATCCAGTCCTGATGTGGGAGTTATCTGTGTCAGTAACCATTAGGGACCAGATTGTTACCTCAATTACATTAGTCTAAATCTGGAATAGCAGCATTCACTTCAGTGGAGTTACTCCAGATTTACACCATTTTGACTAAGATCCCAGTGTAGCCGTACACAATATACATGCTTTGAGGGGAAAAAAACATTAAAAGAGGGGGGGAAATTGCCATTTGGTATATTTAGTCATATTTTTAGAGTTCTTTTTAAATAAAGCACCATTTTTGTTTCATAAAGACCATGTACCTGGCTTCCTATAGTGCCCATTGAAGTTGATGACAGTGCCTTTAAAAATGAAGCTTTTTATTTACGTGTATCTATATGGATCGCAGAGCATAAGTATAGGTTTCTGAATTTTGCCCATATTTTATCTCAGACCTTGCATTTATCTGCTGTCTCCAGTAGCAACAAGATGGACAGTTTGCCTTTTGTGAATAAGTGATGAAAACATTTGTACATAGCAAATCCCTAGCGTTTACATTTTTTGGAGGGGAATATAAAGTGCAGAGACAGAAGATTTTAAATGTTTTCAACCTTCCACTAATATTGCTACTATGGTTCTAGACTATGACATATTTGTGGACTAGATAAATGTGTCCACTCATCTGAATGACTGAGTGAATAACTAATGTATTAATGTGCATTCGATGTGCACATTTATTTATGTGCATCTGCCAAGCCTAGTGTAAAAAATCTCTTCTACAGAGATTCTTTTCTATCACGAATTATGTTTTCAGGCATCAGAAACAAACTCAGTTCCCCCCACCCCCACCCCAGGAATATAAACCAAACAAAAAGCAATCAGTCAAATAGCCATTATTGGTATGTCAACTAATTTCATCATTAATCAATTGTTCACTCACCTCATTGTGGTACTGAAGGGTCTCATGAGCCTTACATCAGAGAAGCTTGCAGGACATGAGGAGGATTTTGTACAGTCATGCAGAGCATAAACATAACATGAAAGAAAGATATCTCAGCATTATGCAGCAACTGTTTAACAATATATGGAGTGTTTTGAGTAACATTCAGCTATTAGCTGATAGAAAATTAAGCATGTTTCACCTTTATTTTTGATTTTCATTTAGTTTTTCTTCTTCTTGTGTCTAGATCTTTGGACTCCCCAGTACTAATGTCTTGTAGCTCTGCAGTAGGGGTTAAGGCCAGTTCAACTACAAGTTCTCTGGCACCACTTCATGCTCAAACACTCCCAAGCTGTTTTGCTCTGGAGAAGAAGAAAAAAAAAAAAGACAACCTGGTGTTGTTACCAAATGCCAAGACCCTAGCTGAGATGCAGACAATGCTTCCAGGCTCCCATTATGTTTCATTTCAGCCCTGAGCTCTGAAAAGTATCGATAAGGGGCACAAAATAAAACAGGGAAATCAAGAGACACTGAATAATAGATCTGTGGATCTTTGCTACTGTTATATTTACAAATAACACAAACTGCTGTGGGGGAAGGGGAGAAATGACTTTGCAGTCCAGCATTGGCCTTGATTACATTATCATTTCTCATACATGGAAAAAAGCATATTTGAACATTGAGAGTCATCCTGATACAATGAAAGTGAATAAATCACAGCTCCTGTCTTAAAGAGTTAGCCTCTCCATTCCCATGTAAAAGTGTCAGCAGTGTATGTGCATTTGTATAGCTTATCCACCTGAATCAAAGTATATGTGTTGAAAAAGAGTAACTTTGTGCCCTGAGTTATTTTTATGTTGTGCAGAGTACCTCCTCTCCTCTGTTCTCATGCCCTCTCTATATTGTGATTACAGCTGGTCAGAATTTTTTTGTCAGAACACTTTTTTGAACAAAAATGGCCTTTTGACTAACATGAAAATTTCACAGAAATGCTGGTCAAAAAGAAACTCCGGAACTGGAAATTGGTTTTTGGTGAGATTTTCAACTTACTGTAAAAGTATCTGGTTTTGATTATTTAACATAAAAAATGTTACCAAAAGCCAAACATTTTTACTGAAAAGCGGCTTTTGTTCTTCATGAAAAAAAATTACAGGAAATTTTAATAAAATTAATTTTAAAAAAATCCTGAGAAAGATCATTGGCATTGTTTGACTAGAGCTAATTTTGAGCCCTTATCAAAACAATGATTTAACATTTTGAGTTAGAGTGAAACCTGCACTGAAAACCACCTTTAAAATGCAACCCACTACCTCAAGAGAGTGCTTCAAAGTATCCCCAGGATTTCCAGGGTATTTTTCCTTGTTCTGCAATTAAAAACGTGAAAATTAATTTTTTTCTATAGTTCTTTGCATCCCCAAAAATCCCCAAACTGATTTTCAAATTGCACATTTAGGAATCACTTCATGCACCAATGAAATGCAGCTGCCTCTGGGGTGGAATGCAGTCACTGTTTAACAAAACACACTACATAAAATGCAGTTCAGGACAGGAAGTGAAGAAGAATAACTTCTCTAGTTGAAAATGGAGAGATTATGTGGAGATGGAATATAATCACTCAAAACTGAATCTTAAATACTCTGCTTCATCTGACTTTTTGGATTTCGAGTCTGTTCGCTTGGATTTAAGTGTCAGAAATGAAATTTAAAAGAAACAGAATAAGAAGACAGAAAACATTGGAATGAACAAGAACGATTGCACAGCCAGTGTTAAAAAATGCCTCTTTGGGCTAGATTGTGGCATTTGTGCCACTTCCTGGTGTGCGGGATAGTGCACAGTCTCTCCTGGGATGTTTCAGGGTGTGCACAGGATGGAAGCAATCCACTCCATCAGAGTACAATGGAACAGATTGTTCCATAATGTGCACCTAGCCTGCTTCACGGATGAGTTTGAGGTGGGGAGCTGGATATGGCCTCTTCAGTCCAACACTTCCTGTCTTCAGGCAGTCTGGAGTCCCAAAGGAACGAAGACTCAGCTCCAAGCCACACAAGCAGACGACTGGCCAACTCAGAGTTGGGGAGGAGGCCTCCTTCTGATAATCAGCCCTGCAGAGCCACCGTAGAGTGGCAGTCCCGCCACACAGAGTCCTCTCCTGTGGTGGTGTTAGTCTCTTCCCCCCACGCAAAAGGCTTCAGAGTTAAGAATTCAGTAAAATAAATGGAGCATTCATCTTCCCCAAAAGATAAGGCTTTCTTCACCCACAGTTCAAAACAGAAGCATAAGGTTTGGGTCAGGCAAAAAGAAAACAGAGAGCTCTTTGCAGCCTGCAGTTCTGATATTATAACCTCCCCAGCCTCTGGGGGACCAGGTAACAATAGGATTTGATATACAGCAAGAGTTTATCTGAGGGATGTTGACAAGCCCTAATTGCTTGGCTGCCACCACCAGCTGTAGAGCCTCTGGCTGGCTTGGGACAGGGGTTTAATTAACTCTTGGTTTGCCAAGATTATGTGGAGTTTGCATTCCTCATCACAACTGAAAAAGTGACAGAAAGGTTGTAATGACCAGAGGCATATAGTGAGTGGTGAAAACTGTTCCTCTAAAACGTGCAAGTCTCTATACAGGAGGAGAATAAGGAAAATGCTGAAAGGTTATAACAGTATTAGGGGAATTAGTACTAGATCAAAATGGTTAGTGAGCCTAGAAATTGGATTTCTGTGTGAGTTCTCAGCATGGTGAAAGTAATGTGAAGCACTGCTAGCTCATGCCAGAGCAGACATTTTTATGTGTTACTCAGACGGCTAGTCACTTGAAGAGAAGTGATCAACCAAGGCAAGAATACCATTACAAATTGTTCTCTAACAGAAACAATGAGTCAACTTCTCTTAGCAGTCTCTGTGCCATTATTCTTTCTATAGGGATTTTACTGAACTTTGATCATTTTAGAAGAAGCAATTTTGAAGAATATATGGACGAGGTGACAGGAGAATACAGATCAGAAGACTAGGATTGCTTACCATGACATCAGGCATCACCGATGTTAGAGTCTGCATCATTTCTATCCTTCAGAAGTGGGTAATTTGTAAGTCTAACAGCAAAGACCCTACAGTAGTGCATAGGCATAATAGGGCAGGTTAAAGCTGCCGTGGGAACTTTAACTGTACATTTCCTGATGATTATAGTGCTAGTGAAATCTCAATTTGGCATTAAAGTGGTGGGTTTGCATTTAATTCATACTATCATATGGCGAAAATAACACACAAAAAATGACATTAATGTTTTTGTTAAGGAGCTCCCATTTGATCCAGAATATCCCTCATTGTGCCTCAGGATATCACGATAGTAAAGGGTAATTTGCTACCATTTTAGGACCTGATTTTCAAGGATGCTGAGCATCTATAATTTTAGTTGAAGTCAAGGGGTGGGGGGCTCAGTACCTCTGAAAAATAGGCCCAGGTTGTATTAGCTACAATACCTTGCTTTTCTCATTTTACCATCAATTTGAATGTATATTTTTCTGATGTTTTAAGGCAGAGTGTATTAAACTGAATATATGTCTGCTCAGCCATCTAGTATAATCTTTTGGACTTGATCCTGCAACCTCTCCTTGCTTGAGTAAGAGTTTCAGGCCTGGCTCCCCTGTATTTTCTCTCAGGGAAGATTGTTTCATGTCCTTTTCCTGGTGTTATGCCTCAGTGTATTCTTTCTGGGAAAGCTAGTCATCATGATTCAAATGTGCATACACAAGAGATGTCTTCCTGAGCCCTGAGAACTCAGAAAGCTTCCTCTGCACAACTCATGCGATTGTGTTGAGTTATCTTTTGGCTTGGATCAGTGAATTGCACTTGTGCATCATTTTTGACAGGAATGGTTGGAAGTGCTTATCTATCCATCCACACTGTCTGCATCCGATGAAGTGAGCTATAGCTCGCGAAAGCTTACGCTCAAATAAATTTGTTAGTCTCTAAGGTGCCACAAGTACTCCTGTTCTTTTTGCGGATACAGACTAACACGGCTGCTACTCTGAAACCTGCTTATTCACAGTATGTTTATCCGTACCTCTCATTGGGGCAGACCTTTTGATTTTGCCTCCCCCACCAAGGTGATTTAAAATGCTGTTTCCTTTTTTAAAATTAATTATTAATTATTATTATTATTATTTGGCAATGCACACATTCTTAATATGACAGATCTATGATCAGGCACCCACCAACAAATTAAAAGATCAGTTCCAGTAGCTACATGTGAGCTAACACACAGAAGGTGAGATTTTAGATAGTTGGTAAACTCAGGTATTGCTTCTGTTGGCTGTTATGGCATAAGAAGTAAATTTTCTACATTGCACTGAGAGTGGTGCAGAATACCCTTTTATCCATTTTAAATAGTCTCTTCTTTCATCATTTCTATCAGATAAGAGTAGTTTGTCTTTGTTCACCAGGTAACAATAATAACTCCTAGCTCTTAAACAATACTTGCACCAGTAGATTTCAAAGTGCTTTACAAAGGAGGTCATTGGGGGGAAACTGAGGCACAGGGACGTGAAGTTATTTGCCCAAGGTCACTCAGTAGGTAAATGGCAGACTAGAATCAAGGTCTCCTGAGCCCTATTCTAGTATGATGTGCACTAGGCCATACCGGCTCTTATTTATTGTCTAGCTGGGCTTTGAATGTGCTGACACTTCGATGTACAAAGCTGAGCAGTTCTAGCATTTAATATACAGTATAGAACCAACATGATTAGATATGGTCTGACACCTCCCCAACTGTGTACTCATGTAAATTCGTGTGCTTATTTTTATTGATTTTCTTCCGACTCAATCAAAAATAGCAGAATAATATAAAAAAGGGATGCTGCATTCCTGATGGACCCCCCACACACACACACCCCACCTCACCCCACCCATTCATGTTTCTCTATGAATTGATATTTTTTGTTTGTTTTTGTACTTTTAATGCAGCTGTTAGTGTCAAGCTATCCTACAGCATGAGCAGCACAAGATGGCATTCGTGCCAAAACAGGAGAGGATCACAATGGTAGAGGAATCTGCCAGTGTTGACTATATGATACACAGCTGATAGGAAGGGGGACAATTTCAGTGTAATGCAAAGGAATTAGACATTAAGAGATTAAGAATAATGGCCGCTTAATTCCATTTCCCCTGCCCATAAATATTGTTCCCAAATAGTTTGAAGTAGAAATAATTTGAAAAGCCAAAGGCCTGGTCCAATGGGCTGAGCACAAGCCTGGGACACAGGGATCCTGAATAGCAAACCTGAATCTGGCATTGACCCAAACTATGGCCTTGGGTGAGTCATTGTCTTTTCTTTGCATCAATTGACCCATCTATAAAATAGGAATAATAACAACTCCCTTACCTCCCACTTGTGTGGCAACCATTAGTTTGCTGACGCTTTTACAGTCCTTTGGCAAGGTGTATATGGCTGAAGCAGGGCATCTGCAGTCTTGGAGTCTATCCCCACCTCTGCCACTGACTCAGTGTGTGGCCCTGTTCAAGTCACTTACCTTTCTCTTGAGCTTATAAGCCACTGTGAGATATTCAAAGTGCCATTACTGTGGGAGGTATTGGACATGGGTGCCATGCAGGGTATCAGCTCCCTTCATGGTGAGGAGCCCTGCTCTATGGAGTCCCCCTGCATAACGGCACATGGGGGTAACCATAAGTGGTTGGGGCATGAGTCTAATGGGAAGGATGGGAGGCCGATAGTCCGTCCAGGATCCTCTTGTTTCCTGAACCTACTGGGGAGCTATATAAAGCCATTTCAGTCTGTGAGCCAAAGTAGCCTCTGCAGAGAAATCCGCAGCCTCTGCGCAGCTTGTGAGAGGTTTCCTCTTCACCCCTATGTATCTTCCCTGTACCCAGCCTGGCTCAGCAAACTGGGAGCTGGATGTACCACTGAACTAATCAGATTTTTTCATAGGAAACTAAGAATGTTGCAAAAGAGGGGAGTTTGAGAACAGGCCTGATTTTATAACCTCCCTGCACCCCACCCCCCATCCCCACCCCACACACACACTCACACTCTTGTTTTTAATTCCACAGCTTCAGCATACATGGACCATGAAACAGAAGGCCCTGGAGGCTATGTAGTTTTTCTGGGTAGGGCTACATTGGTGCTCCAAATGCTACTCTGAGCATTGCTACCACTCCCATCCTTGAGGCTAACGATGCATTTTAATTTAGGGCCTGATATTTAGAGGTGCTGAGCACTCAGACCTCCCATTGACTTCAACTGGAGTTCCACATGCTCATCTCTTCTGGAAATCAGGCCCTACTTAAAGTCTCTACTCTCTAAAGCCTTCAGAAATAATGCATGCTGTAGCCAGTAGATGTCAGTAAGTGATAATAAAACACCGGTTTGTACCAAATGCTGCAGATCCTTGCTACAAGTTTCACTTCGACTGCACCCTGGCCTGCGTAGAGGCTGTATCACTCTCTCATGCCTTGGTGAACTGCCACTGAATAGGGGTTTATTTCTGTTTGAAATACGCACCGATCTTGAATGTGAAATAAATACAAAGATAGCACATCTCTGCCCTGCCATAGTCTGCAAACACAATGTCAAATGTGTCAAATTTCCTGCTCTGCGTGCTGTAGTTTAGCTCTCAGATGCCAAAGAGAAAACCAAGTAGATAATTGTTTGAAGGCCAAATTAAGGCTGCAGGAGCTAGAATCCTGCTGTAGGGTGGGAGGGGTCCTGCACCACCCAAGTAGTGGTGTCGGAAGGGTTTCTGCTCGCAGAAGCCAGAAATAAACATAATGCCTCCAGGTGCGGTGGGGAAGTACGCTAAGCAGCAGCCTGTAGTACACACCTGAGCAGGTGTAGCATGTGCTCCCACTAGCATAACCCTCCTGGTGCCGCCCAGTCTGCAGAGGGTAGAGTGATGTCCATGCCCCACCTCGTGCAGCTATTCTGTGAGGTGTTGCTGGCAACAGATCTGGGTCCCTGAGGAGTCCTCCACACCACTTGGCACTGGGGCTCCAGGGGAGTCATCATGGCTTTGGCAGCTGTTCGAGAGGACTCCTCTGTGGGGGCCACGCAAAGGGTGCAGCACTGAGCTCCCTTTCTGTCCAGGCGTAGAAGATCCAGTCATGAGGATCCCTTCCCAAAGCAGATCTCAGGAACATGATTGGGACTGTTATTATCAGGAACCAAGAGATCAAAAACTTAGGCCTTGATCCTGAATCCTTTATTAAGGAAAATACCCATGCATTTATCTCCATGCCTGGAAACAAGGTCATTAAAAGCCATGAATAACAGTTTGATTTCTCTGCATATTTGCTGTTAGTTCTACTCCCCTAGAACTCCTCTGTGGGAGATCAGCACCATTTGTCATTTTTAGTTCACGGAGGTTAGCTTGGCTCAGGGGTAGTCTGCACACAGTTTTTGTACCACTATGGCTATATCAGTTTAGAAATGATTTATTATGATTTAGATTTGGTTTATGATTTAGAAACTGACATAGTTAAAATGGTACAACCCCTGTAGTTAGATGCAGTTAGACCAGTATAGAGATGCTTCTATTGGTATAGTTTATTCCCACACATTTCTAAACTGACAGTTGTAGTGGTACAAAAATTGTGTGTACACAAGTCCTTAGTGTAGCTTTGCTACTCCTGCCAGGGCTAGTAAACATGAGCGAGATACCAGGCAAACATCCCTCCCAGGTACTCGCTGCTTGTTTATTCCCCTTCCAATCTCATTAGCAGCGCTGGAGAGAGGCAGGAAAAGTTAGTGCCATGTTTCCCTCTCTTCTGGGTAAACGCCTCTCCCCATCACTGAAGAAACTGAACGCGTGCGAGTGTTGACAGGCATATGGAAAGTTACTCTGCTGTTGGGAGGAATTTTGAATGAAAGCCTCACAACTGCGCTTTGAACTGTCCGTGTCTGTACTGAGCTCTACAGGCCTCC
Organism: Natator depressus; assembly: GCF_965152275.1. Taxonomy (NCBI): domain Eukaryota; kingdom Metazoa; phylum Chordata; order Testudines; family Cheloniidae; genus Natator; species Natator depressus. Next base: position 166,508,295 of record NC_134236.1, on the reverse strand, counting down.
AGCAAAGCAGAACAAATTCCAGTGGCCTGATGCCTGCAGCTGAACTTGAAAGCGAACCTCTGAGTGGAGGCATCCTGGAGGCAGGCAGGTCAACACGCATAAAAGAGCCAGTGTTTTACTTTTTTTTAAACTCTCCTTTGTAGCCCATTGGAAAAAAAAATCTATTTATCTCACTTGGGGCCACAGGTAACAGTGTCATTATGATTTATTTTATTTCCAGTGCTTAGTGAAGAACGGCACCTGACTAATAAGCATTTAAGGAATTTTTTTAAATGGAAACAAAGCTTTAAATTTTCAAGTGAGCCATTTCCTAGCCATGTATGTTCTGTCCACTCCAGCACTCTGGCTTGCTTCTCTACTGGCTTCATGTCAGTGTAACTCCATTAATTTCAATAGAGTTGTCCTGGAGTAAATGTGGTATAACATGGCGGTGAATCAGATTCCTAGTCTAATGCACAACTCTTAAAAAAAATGTCAAGCCCACTATCAGGGTTTTCTGCACTCCACTTCTAATTACTTTATTCAAATGTAAATCAGCTGGATGTGGAACACACTGGCATGGGTGGCCCACCCGCAGGAGAACACTTGCTATTACTACCCCTATCAGGGTTATTTCTCTAGCTCAAGTGGGAGTGGCCTGTGCTTTTGATCCCCACTGATAACCTCTGGTGGGGATCATTTTGAAGTGGCTGACTGCATGCACAATGCCTCCTAGAGTTCCCCAGCATGCAAGAATGTATTCTTTGTGTGGCAAAGGGCTAGGAGTCTCCTCCCTGTCCACTTCGGGGTGGCTAGCCTCCTGGGGGTCAGTAAGGGAACCTATACACTACAATAAACCTGTGGCACTGAGTCTCAGAGCCCAGGTCAATTGACTCAGGCTCACGGGGCTTGGCTGTGGAGCTAAAAATAAGAGTGTAGATGTTTGAGCTCAGGCTGGAGCCTGGGCTTTGAGACCCACCCTCCTCGTGGGTACTCAGATCCCAGGCTCCAGCCTGAGCCCAAATGTCTACACAGCATTTTTAGCCCCTCAGCCTGAGCCGTGGCCATGCTGTGGGTCTTTTATTACAGGGTAGATGTGCCCTTAGGGTATATCTATAGGATGTGATTGCAGCTCATGTGCACGTACCTGAGCTAGCTTAAATCTAGCCATCTTGGCAGCAGGTTGCCTGGGGCCCTGAATAATTGCTCAGGTGGCTAGTCTACTCTGAAGCCCTTGCTGCCATGGGTCTGCGGCTCCATACCGGAGCTAGCTAGATTAAAACTAGTTTGGGTATATCTACACAGGCTGCATTAGCGCCCCATGACTGAAGCGTAGACATACTCAAAGACAGAGACGGAAGGAAGACTGCAGGAACTGTGATTGTGTCTGGTGCTTGTGAAAGGGCTGAAGAAAGATCTTTGCACCCATGCCTAGCAATTTATACCAGGGACTGCCACAGTCTAGCCCTGTGTAAAAGTCTGAGGAAGGACCACAGGATTTAGCTCTAAAACTTTAAAACTGTTGAACCTATTTTCTTTAAAGTGGATTTGATTTTCAAGTCTCAAATAGCAACAATTCAATCCCATTGATTTCTATGACACAATTTGTGTGAATGACATGGGCAGTATTAGGCCCCATATTTGAAGCTTCTAGCTTCAATCACTTTGAAGTTATCCCAGCATAACTGGAACACATGGGGAAATATTTTTGACACACTCAAATATCTCCAAAATAGCTCAGTCAATTTCACTCAAACAATTCACCTCTCGGCTGAAAAAAAGCATGGAAAATTTCAGCTTGAAAGAAATGCCTGCGGGAGAGTCAAGCTCCTAAAAAAGTGAAGTAAGAGTGAAGTCTTCTACCCAGCTCTTCCCAAAGGTTGTCCAACTGTGTTGTGTTAGCTCAACTCTGGCATATTTAGTCCATACCTGAACCAATGACGAGACTCAAAATGGGTGAGAGTAAGGATGTTGAAATTCAGCAATGAAATTTTTAGAAGCCAGGGAGCTCTGGGAGAAATTAAATAGTATAAAACAATGGATGGAATGAGAAAAGGAAAAATGGGAAATGTGGCCAAAGGTTATGGGGTCATCCAGCAATGTGTGTGATACTAAAAGTGAAAAAAGGTCAATTCAGATGAGGAAGGTAGTCCAAACAGTAGTCAATGTTAAGACGTTTCACTGAGATGTAAAACCTCGGGAGCAGAAGATTGGAAAATTAAGTGAAAAGCAAAGGTGAAAATCAATATGGAAATTACATGAAGTTTAAAGCGGCAAAGAGTCCTGTGTCACCTTATAGACTAACAGACGTATTGGAGCATAAGTTTTCTTGGGTGAATACCCACTTCCTCAGATGCATGTAGTGGACATTTCCAGAGGCAGGTATAAATATGCAAGCAAGAATCAGGCTAGGGATAACGAGGTTAGTTCAATCAGGGAGGATGAGGCCCTCTTCCAGCAGTTGAGGTGTGAACACCAAGGGAGGAGAAACTGCTTTTGTAGTTGGCTAGCCATTCACAGTCTTTGTTTAATCCTGAGCTGATGGTGTCAAATTTGCAAATGAACTGAAGTTCAGTGGTTTCTCTTTGAAGTCTGGTCCTGAAGTTTTTTTGCTGCAGGATGGCTACCTTTAAATCTGCTATTGTGTGTCCAGGGAGATTGAAGTGTTCTCCTACGGGTTTTTGTATATTGCCATTCCTAATATCTGATTTGTGTCCATTTATCCTTTTACGTAGGGTCTGTCCAGTTTGGCCGATGTACATAGCAGAGGGGCATTGCTGGCAAATGATGGCGTATATTACATTGGTGGAAGTGCAGGTGAATGAACCGGTGATGGTATGGCTGATCTGGTTAGGTCCTGTGATGGTGCTGCTGGTGTAGATATGTAGGCAGAGTTGGCAAGTGCTGAGGTACAACCGCATTTGCTCCAACCCCTCAGACAGAGACCAACACCTACAAGATCTTCAGCAAGCATTCTCAAAACTACGAAACCTGCACAAGAAAATAAGGAAACAGATCAACAGAGTCAGACGTGTACCCAGAAGCCTCCTGCTGCAAGACAAGCCAAAGAAAGAAACCAACAGAACTCCACTGGCCATCACATACAGTCCTCAGCTAAAAACTCTCCAATGCATCATCAGTGATCTACAACCCATCCTGGACAACAAACCCTCACTTTCACATGCCTTGGGACGCAGGCCAGTCCTCGCCCACAGACAACCTGCCAACCTGAAACATATTCTCACCAGCAACTACACACCGCACCATAGAAACTCTAACTCAGGAACCAATCTATGCAACAAACCTCGATGCCAACTCTGCCCACATATCTACACCAGTGACACCCTCACAGGAGCTAACCAGATCAGCCACACCATCACCGGTTCATTCACCTGCTCGTCCACCAATGTAATATTTGCCATCATGTGCCAGCAATGCCCCTCTGCTATGTACATCAGCCAAACTGGACAGTCCCTACGTAAAAGGATAAATGGACACAAATCAGATATTAGGAATGGCAATATACAAAAACCTGTAGGAGAACACTTCAATCTCTCTGGACACACAATAGCAGATTTAAAGGTAGCCATCCTGCAGCAAAAAACTTCAGGACCAGACTTCAAAGAGAAACCGCTGAGCTTCAGTTCATTTGCAAATTTGACACCATCAGCTCAGGATTAAACAAAGACTGAATGGCTAGCCAACTACAAAAGCAGTTTCTCCTCCCTTGGTGTTCACACCTCAACTGCTGGAAGAGGGCCTCATCCTCCCTGATTGAACTAACCTCGTTATCCCTAGCCTGATTCTTGCTTGCATATTTATACCTGCCTCTGGAAATGTCCACTACATGCATCTGAGGAAGTGGGTATTCACCTAAGAAAGCTTATGCTCCAATACGTTACGTCTGTTAGTCTATAAGGTAACACTGGACTCTTTGCTGCTTTTACAGATCCAGACTAACACGGCTACCCCTCTGATACGTGAAGTTTAAAGGACACTTCTAATTGGTTTTTCATATTATTATTGATTATAGTAATAGTTAATTTTAGGGCTCCCATGCCAAAGACCTCCAGGGCATTAACAAATGATACCTCCAAAACACAACCAATGTGAATAGAACCAAGAACAGGAATAAAAGAACAATGCAGATTCCCACACTGACCATTAAATAACCCAACATTAAACAATTATTCAAATATTTGTTCCCTTGCTATTTGCAATAAGCCCTTGAAAGCTTGAAACCAAGCATGTGCATAAATACAAAGTTATTTGTTATTGTAGGTCACCATTGTTGACATATTTATTAGCACAGCTGCTGGAAAAGCCTGTTCTTTTAGTGGCTGATCCAAATCCCATTGGATCCCAATGCAAGTCTTTCCACTAACCTCAGTGGCTTTGAATTACACCCTTTGGTCCGGATCCTGCAGTCCATCTCTATTCAGCTTAAATGTAGGTGTGTGCTCATAGAATTTAAGCATGTTTTTAAGTGCTTTGTTGAATAGGGGTGGACTTAAACACGTGCTTAAATGCTTTGCTGAACTGGGGCCTGGAAAAATATGAAGCTTCTCTCAGTGTGAAGTAACAATCTGCAGATTAAACTAAAGACGTATATATGAAGGTGAGTTTAGCAAATTGTACCTGCCAACTCCCCCCCCAAAAAAGTTTTTTTTTAAATAGTTTTCCTCTAAAACTCTATTCTTACCAATTTTATCCTCTGTTTCCAGAAGATTTTAATGCCTTTTCCAGTATCCATCTCAGTAACAATCTCTCCCAACACACCAGCACATCTCCATGTCACATGCAGTGCTCTGACAAAGCAGGAAATCACCTCTGCAGCTCAGCAGGAAGCAAGCCCGATCATCTCACTCCTGTTGCCACATGAAAAACCCAGCACAGTCTATAAGAACTCTGTTCGAGTGATAATATCCCTTGTTTTGCTGCTGCTTTTCCTTTAATGTATGGAGATGCATCTACCTCATTTGACAACTCTGAGTGCAATTATTTCCTTGTATCACACTGCAGCCCATCCATCATTCTCTCAGTATATTAATTCTCAGTAACCTGCTTCAGTTCAGTTTAAATATCAGTCGTAGTTTTCCATCTTAAATCCAAGTTACATTGAGCCATAACCCCAAACAATCAGTTATTCTCTTCTGCTCCCTACATATCATGTTTTCACTCCTCTTATTTGTGAGATGTTTGCTGACAAACTGGCAGGAGGAATTGTAGCATTGTTCTCTAGAGGCACCAAACCCTGTGCATTTTAAAACACTTTAATTTGACCTTATTATTCTCTATTCATACAATTTAGATCTTTCACTGCTACTGTCTTTGTGTTGTCAGCCTTTTCTTTTGATGCCTAAATCAACACTAATGTAAACTTCTCTCAGCTGTTTTTACGTCTCATAGTCTCATTTTTCCAGACAGAAAGAGGGATGCATGCAGTTCCCCCTGAAGTCTAAAAGTGTTATTTTCAATGCTGATCTGCAAGTGCAACATGAGGCATGAAATATTAACGGATTGAAATGGAAAGGGATTTGGGATTCCTCCAGAAACATAAATGCCAACTGGCTATTTAGAATGGATGCTGGAACCTAGGATCGCACCATCCATTGCCACTTAGCTTTACAAATTTGTGACTTCCTTGTGCGCGCAGGAAAAGGTGTTGGGCATCACTGAAAGGCTGGAAGGAGTTTTCTGTTAGATTTTCTGTTTCAATCTTATATCTGCGCATTGCCCTTCCATTTTACCCTTTAGATCCAGCCTATTCTAAGGTACAATCTGAGCAATTTTCTTGGATTTGTTTTATGGTCTAGTGTATAATAATATAAAAGAATACTGAGTAAAAAGGCTGCCTCGGTGTCTCAGGGACCTATTTCAAAGGCCATGCCCAGGAAGCCCTGATGTTATTATATAGTGAGCTCTTTTCAAGAAAATAAAATAGCTCGAATCACTAACAAGCAACAAAATTTGGCAGTGTTGAAGCAGGATCAATGGAGAAGAGTGGTCTTACATTTTTGATACAGGAGCAGCCAAATCCTGAGATCAACTGGCATTCATCTCAGTAAGGGCTGAGTAAAAACTGAGTAAGAACTCCACAGCCCTGTAAGTTTCTGTTCTTAACAGCATTGCAAGAATCTCTTGATATGTACATTTCAAAGATGTCACAGGACAAGGTGTGCAGTCTGCTCTATCAGTATATTGTGAATTTGAATCAGTTTTCCTTTGCTGCAGAGGGGATGTACCCAGCTGGCTCTGCAGTCATCTCCTATTGCACCAGTGCAGCCACACTGACCAGCATACTGTTAAGGCAGGGCCAAGTCTCCACACATTCCCCGCCTCCTCCTGCCCTTGTGCATAGGGGATGGGAGGTCATGTAAGTAGCTCTGTGGTGGCTGCTGTCCCCTCTCCACAGCTACCCACAGTATGGATGGCTAATACAGAGGAGTAAAGGGGTAACTTACAGTCCCTTACTCCCCTGCACGGGCACACAAGACAGGCTGCAGTCTGGCCCATAGCTATGTACTATTTAGGCAGGCAGGCATAGTTATGAATTATGAAAAGGCATGTATGTAATCTGGGACACGCTAAATAGCTAGATAGACACACAGAATCTATTCCCTCTACACAGTTGGCTGAAACCTATGTGTTACCTGAACCAATCATCTCCCCTTGACTGAGAAACGGCAGTTGTTGCTGCAAAAAGTTGAATGATGAAATCTTCCTTCAGCAAGAAACATTATTCAGCAGCTGAAGGCAACCCAGGGACCAATCAGCACGATGTCATTGATTTTCCCAGTACTTCCCGTGCAGCACTCGGTGCTGTAATTTATGAACTATTTATAGAACGGTTTGTTTATGCCTGCCTATTTCTGCAGGGGAAGCACACCATAGCAAATCCAAAAACATAAATGGAAGTTTCTTCTGATCAACCAGAAGGAGTTACAGCTTTTTCTTTGATCTAGAATTATTTTGAATTGCACCACAGGACACACAAAAATCAAGCATTGTTGCAAAATTCATCTGATTGAATGACCAGTAATTTACTCCAAAATACAGTGTGCATTTTTCTAATAGATTATATGCTTCTGTAGGGCCAAATCCTGACCCCTCAATCAGTCATTAGTCAAATTCCTAGTGTGGATAAAGCATTAGATTCGGACTCAGTTCTCAACTCTGCCACAACTTCCTGTGGGATACCGGGCAAGTCGCTTAATCTCTCTGCACCTGAGCTATAAAAAGTCTTTTCTGCAGATGGTAAGTTCTTTGTCTCTTACTCTGTGTCTGTACAGTGCCTAACATCATCTCAGTTAAGGTACTGCTATTTTACAGGGGGTTTGATAAACGGGAGTTTTGATAATGTTTTTGATTAACAAATAAAAATATCAAAAGGCACTGTAACGGGGTGGCATTCACCTCTCACAAGCGCCCGGGGTCGAGTATGTGTGCCTGCCCTCTCTCAGTTTGTGGAGACCCTTCTCAGTGGTTTCTCAGGCAGGTTTTCAGTGACTCAGCCCTCTGACCAAGTCTCATACACAGTCTGTATGTGAAACAGAACAAACTCCTTCCAAGGTTTACAGTCATAGATATTTATTTAGGTCAGAAGGGACCATTATGATCATCTAGTCTGACCTCCTGCACAACGCAGGCCACAGAATTTCACCCACCACTCCTGCGAAAAACCTCTCACCTATGTCTGAGCTATAGAAGTCCTCAAATCGTGGTTTAAAGACTTCAAGGAGCGGAGAATCCTCCAGCAAGTGACCCGTGCCCCATGCTACAGAGGAAGGCGAAAAACCTCCAGGGCCTCTTCCAATCTGCCCTGGAGGAAAATTCCTTCCTGACCCCAAATATGGCGATCAGCTAAACCCTGAGCATATGGGCAAGATTCACCAGCCAGATACTACAGAAAATTCTTTCCTGGGTAACAGTCTTTAACTTGTCCCAGACCTGCTATAATGCTGTGCCCCCAGGGCTTCCTCTCTGGAGACACTGTCTTCCTGCGGCCCCTCCCTGGGGTCAGTCCTTACTCAGTCCTAGCAGCCAACCAGGAGCTCTCTCTTGCTACCCCAGCCCCTGTCAGAACAGAGCTGTCCATGGTGCGGCTGCTCTTTCAGCCAGCCAGGAACACAGTGTTTTCTCCTCCAGCTCCAGGCAGCAACTGGCTGACTCTGGCCCTGCAACTCCTTTTATGTGAATCTGCGGTGCCCTGATTGCCTGCTCCCTGTAGCCTCCCTCATTGGCTGCTTCCCCACAACCACTCTAGGCCGCTTGGAGGACGTCTCTTCTGCTTCTCTCTGGGACGGGGTGTGGTAGGACCCTGAGGCCTCCAGGCCTAGTTTACCCCATCACAGGCACACTTTAGTGAGAAATTAAATGTTCAATTTTGGAAAAAAAGGTAAATTTTCTACAAAAAAAAATTCGTTTGAAATTTTCAACCAGCTCTAATCTAGTGTCATGTAATTAGCTTATGGTGTAAATAACTTCATATGATATAGCAAATCAGGACCCCAGTATTTGGTACACGTCCATGTACTGTATGATTGGCTAAAGAATATAAAATGAGTAAGATGTATTTGTAAAAAAAGAAAAATATGGATGATTGACCAATTCAGGTAAGAAGCACCTTCAGCTCCTACAGACTTTACTAAAAGCTAGAGTGCAATACTCTCACCCAGGTTGAATGGTACCTTATTTCTCGAGTGGTCCCACTGATTTCAATGGGATAACTCAAGGAGTAAGTTAGTGAGGAAGGATATCACTTTCAAGCCATAAGAGTTGAGTGTACTCAACGCCTTTCAGGACTGGGCTCATTGAGAGGAAAATTAATTTTAGCACTTTGAGATGAATAAAATTCATCTTTATGATATTTTCTAGAGTCTAAAAAATTGCACAATTTATATGCTAAATCCTCCTGGGGGATGGGAGGAGAATAGCTCCAGTTTCCATGCCTAAGTGTCTGTTCCATTTAAAGCATATTAGACAGGCGAATGAAAAATGCATGAATCAATCAGCAACAAGGACCTTGATCTCAGAATGAGACAATGCTGAGCACTGAGATTTATGGTCTTGCTACCATAAACAACAATTACAATGGGAGGTGACATCAGAATAGTGATTTCTTTTCTTTTCCTGTTGATCACAAGATGTTGATTTCTGTGTCACCCTGTCAGGTGACTAAATGTTCACTGCTTTAAAACCTTACCAACGTTTGTTTAGTTAAGTTCAGGAACATCTCGACTGCAAGTATGAAATTATCCTGTGTTTGCACGATGGATTATTTTATCCACGAAACAATTGCCTATTGCTCATTATTGTCCTGCACTTGTTCTCTGTGCAGAACTTCCACTGAAATTAAATCGCCAGGAAACATACTATCCTGAACGTCTTGCATTGACAGGGGTAGATAAGACACTCATTCTGACAGCTTGTGAACCCCATCTATCACATCCATGGACAGTGGCAGAATACACAGTAGAGCTGTACCCTGCAGCTATGAGACCTACAGTGTGCATTGATGAACTACATCCTAATCTTAGGCCATATTCTGTAAAGTGCTAGAGATGGGACCGGTTCCAAAGTCCAAATGCAAATGTGTATCTGGATTTCAAACACCCCAAAGTTTATGGATGTTTGGATCTGGGGTTTTTGTTCACACCCATCTCTAACATAGGCAAACCAATTATAATGGACAGAAATATTTATAACGCAATATAATTAGCACACCGATAATTGTTGCCCACATACTGTCTGCCCATATACGACACTCCTCTAGTAGAGGACTGTGTACATACACACATGGTAGGAGGGTGGAGAGACCCTCACTAGTAGCATATTATCATGGAGATGTATATGCATTTGAAATTTCAAATATCAGCTCCAAATCCAGATTTGAACTGCCCAAAGTCAGAGGATATTTGGATTTAGGGTTTTGTTTCATGACCATTTCTTGAATGAATGGCCCCTGTCCTGTGTTTTATCCTTGCTGCAATCAGTACAGCTCAAGTGGGTAATGGGGCAGGAGGCCAAAGGAGACTTTACACTACCTTTATGCCCTCCCCCACTTACTGATCCTGGAGCCAGCCAGAGATAATCTGCCTCAGGGCTGATTCAACATATGCTTGGCTGCCTCTGGCCTCACCATAGGGTTGTAGATATCACCTAGTCATGCTCCCTTCCGTCCAGACATGCTCCCTTTTCCAGGGCCCAGGGCGGCAGGAGGTGTGGCACAGAACTCAAGCTAGGGATTCCTCTACACTGTGGGAATATGCCAATTACACAAGCATTAAAGCTGTTCCCTACTGGAGTGGCACAGAACATCCATAGCAAAGCCAGGGGTCTGTCCCAATACCCGTGTATGAGAAAAATCCTAGCCCATTATATTGCTAAGGCAGAGTCACCAACCAAAGGGAACATTTTAAACATGGTTTCGCATAAAATCCCTTAAATAAATCTATACAGCGTGTAATCAGTCAGATTAGTTAGCATAGGAAAAAGATACACAGAAATTGATATATATACATCCTGACTAAAAACAATTTAGTCACCTGCGAGACCAGTTCCACACCTCTAGTGTATAGTCTCTCTCAATGACCTACTGCACATGATAGAGAGCTGCAATTTCACACGACACATCATGCAATTCAATGAGGCTGAATCAGCAACAAAGCGAACTTTCAGGATGATGTAGCAATACATGAAGATGTTTGAGTCTTTGCTGTTCTTTATTTGATTTGTTAGACTGGTAATTCGAATTTGCACCTTGCAGCACTGGAAGACTTTGTGAAATACTTTTTTGCTTTAGATTTAACCAGCTATTCTGCAGTGATTGCCTGGTACCTCCCTGACATATGGGAGGAATTTTGAAAAGGAAATTTGGTTATTACTATCACTCGGACCATTAAAAGTTGCTACTCTGCCAGGTTTCCATGCCTTTTCAGGATGTGATGCTACTGGCAAGTTGGCTGGAAAGACCAAATTATGTTACTGAAAGGCATTTGATTTGACCTCCAAAGACTCCCTCATCACTCTGAAGGTGCTTGAAATGGCTGAGACAGTCACTGAGCTCATGAATGAGCTCATAAATGCACTGGAGGCGTTCATATGCAATGTTTACCATTTGAAGACCAACATTATGACACTTTCAGAGCTATGTTGGTGGATGTTTTCCAAGAAGCAGACAGAGAAAAATTGCCACCACCAATGGGTGCATTTATACCTGCTATCAAGAGGGCAAATTATCAAGCAATGGAATGGCTCTGAGATGATCAAGCACATGCAAAACTATCCTCCCTATCGGGCTTGGAGGATAGACTGATCACACCAGTTATGTGTGAAATACCATGCACTCCTGAATCAATCCTTCAGCTAATCAAATGCTCATGTGCAAAGACCAGATGCTTACCACCTTGCATATGTTTGGCTGGCAGCCTGTCTTGTACGGAGATGTGTGAGTGCAGCATGGACAAGGATCAGTGTGATAATGTGGCTAGCAGTGGCACGCTAGATGGAGATGACACCGATGATGACTGATAAATAAATGTTTTCAGTCCTACCTGTCAAGGCTAACTTCCTTATAGGATTGCCAAAGATCAATGTCTTTTTTATATAAGCAATGCATCCTGTGTTAAAGAATATTTTTAAAAAGCTTGATTTTTAAATATTTTTTTTGGAATGTATATCTACATCATTGTTCTAGGTTTATCATGTTTGGTACCATTGTGTTCAGGGGAGAAAGGGCTTTTGAATGATACCCAGCTTGACCCATTTCTGATGACTTTGTATTATTAAAATTTCCACCAACTAGAGGACCTGGAACTGGGAGACTGGGGCAGCAAGTCCCCCCTGCTACGCTGCAGAGGCTGACACCATAGAAATTGTGATTCTGTAGATTTTTCTGAATCAAAATGACACCTCTCTTATCTTTCTCTCACTAACTTGCCAATGGAATAAGTTTTTACTACCTTATGCTCCCAGACTGTTGGGTGCATGGAGAATTTAGTCACGTCCACTAACATAAGTAGGAAATACTCGTGTTATTCCTCTACACTTTAAAAATAAAATAGACCCTGACATCCATATTGAAAGAAATAGATTTGTACTTTGACTTTACGGGTTTCAGCACTTCAGTGAATGTTTTCCTCTGTTAATCTAGCCAAAATAATGAATGTTAAATTATATAAATTTTTTCATTTATATTTTCTAGGGACTGTGTTTAGTACAGTACCTAACAGAGAATTGTCACTCAATTCTTAGTAAGAATTCTATGTCTCCTGGCAGGAACATCATTTAATCCATGACTAATTTCCCTAGAGGATTACTTGAACATTTATTTTAATTCCCTTTCAGTTTGTGAGTTTATGAAATCTTACATTCTTCATTTTAAAGCTGAAATACTTTTATCATGTCAAGTTACATTTTTACAGAACTGATAATAAGATCCACATACAGTAACAAATAATTCTATTGAATACTTAAGAGCATGAGCTAAAGGCCAGCAGAGTCAATGGGAATCTCTCAGTGTAGACAAGGCCTCAGAGTGGCAGACAAACCTAGCTGTGTATCTGCTATATACAGAAGTAGGTCAAGTATTTAGAGATACCTATGGAAAACAGAATGAACTGCATGTGTCAGTGCCTGTCTATCCCTTAGCATCATCATTGTATGGGCCACAATGGGACTGTGGGACTATAGGAGAAACAGAGCCTCAGGAAAAGGCTTTAGTGCCTTGAGAGAAAGATTAATAACCTAGAGTTCAATATTAGGATTAGAAGGATTTAAAAACTTCAGGAAGATAAGTTAGGAGATTGTACGAGAAAAAAAGAAAAGCTGGAAATTAGGGAAATAGTAAAGCTGGGCAGAAAATAGATTTTCTGTTTTGTGAAAAATTCTGTGAGTTTCATACATTTTCCTTTCCAAGGAGGAGCAAAACCAAAATATTCTGAAATTTCCTGCAAAATAAAATTCTGGAAAAAAATATTATGGCTTGACCAAACATTTTGTTTCAATAAAATCAAAACATTTTGTTTAGATATTGACTTTTTTAAATTGAAAAAAATAATATAAAATGTAAAAAATTTCATTACAAAACCTGCCAAAACTTTCCATTCCCAAAATATTGAAACAGAACATTTCAACCTTATGAAAACGTTCTTTTCCAAAACAAAATTTTACTGAAACTGACACTTTTCCATGAAACATTTCACTTTTGATGAACTGCAGTTTTCTGTCAGAAAGACATTCCAGCAGAAAGTTTCCAGCTAGCTCTGGGAAACAGCTGAGAGACGTACTGGCCGCCACTTCCAGCAGCTCACACTGGCCTGGAGCAGCGAACCGCGGCCACTGGGAGCTGCAATTGGCCGAACCTGCAGACGCAGCAGGAAAACAAACTGGCCCGGCCCGGCAGGGGCTTTCCCTGCACAAGCGGCGGAACAAGTTTGGGACCCACTGATCTAGAGGAAGCACCGTGTCATAATTCCCCCTCACCTTCAAGCAACCCCTTGTGGGTGGGCTTGGTAATGTTGGGATTACTTCCTCAGTGTCCCTCTCAAACTCCTTAAAAATTCCACCATGCATTCTCTTGTGTCCAATATTATCCCTCCCTGAGGCCAGTTTATTGTTCCACACAGTGCAAAGTGGTCCTTGAAAGCCCCAAATACAGTCTGTTTATCCCCCACACACAGTGCACATAGTTCATAAAAATCCCAAAACACTGTCCAATGACTCAGCCCTTTCAGCCTCCCAACACTGGCTCTCCAGTTCAGAAACATCAGCAGGCTAGCTCCTCCACTGCTCTCCTAGCCTTCAGGCCTTTTCAGCCTCCCAGCACTGAGCATGGCTCTTCTTTTAAGCCCCTCCCTGGACAACTACCTCTTGCTCCACGTGTCTCAGGTTGGGCCGATTAGCCCACCCCTTTCCACTACCACCCCCAGCTCCTAAGCCTAATTATCTTGACGTAGATCCTCAAAGGTATTTGGGCTCCTAGGGTGGGATCCATGATGGTACTTAGGTGCTTAAACCACAGATTTAGGTGCCTAAATCTCAGGTTTAGGTGTCTAAATCCCAGTTTTGGCTTCAATGTGAGCCACAAAACTCCCACCAAACCTTGTAGGTGCCTTTTTCAGAGTAAAAGTTCCCTATGAATCTATGTTCCAGCCTCTGGGCATGTTCACTGCTGCCTCACTAGAGGCATCTGGATGCCTAAGCCTCAAAGCACTTCACACACCAGGGGAAGACAGGTGTTCGGCCACCTAAATTGCTTGCCTATATCAGTAGGTGTGCTCAGAGGCCATGCATCAGATCCCATTCTAAAACCAGCTGAAGAAAGAGGTGCCCAGGTTGTAATTTTTAGCCAAGCGATTCAGGCCCTCACCTCTGATATGGGAGACCCAGGTTCAATTACCCTCTCTCTGCTAATGGGGAAGATGGGATTTGCCACCTCTCCGGAGAGTGTTCTAACTACAAGGCATCCACTGGGGAGGTGAAAGACCCTGAATCCTGTCCCCCTTTTCCAGCAACTCTTTCATGAGCTATCCAGAGCACAACAGCTTCAATCAAAGAGACTGAGGGAGTCCCGTATCAGAATACCTTAGAGCCCAGTGGTTACATCAGCCTCTAGCAAGGGGGAAGGCCCTTGTTCAAATCATCTATCCCCTTGTGGCAAAGGGGGAAATGAACCTGTATCTCCCATGTTGCAAGGGAGTGCTCTAACCACTGGGCTAAAAATCATAAGCTACATCCCCCACCCTTCTGGTCATTTTGTGTGGAGCAGGCAGGCACCTTGCTCATTCCCTCAAAGAGTATCTTACGTGCCTAAGCCATCTGACTACAGGTGGTAGGTTCCCCTTGGTGGATTGCTAAGCTGACGTAAGTGCCTACCTCAGAGAGGGGTGGGGCTTAGCATCTCCCACTGGCTAACTGAATTGGGAGGCTAATATGCTGGCTTTTGTGGATCCCATTCTTAGGTGCCCGTCTCTCCCCATTCAGTGTATAGGGAGCTTAGGCACCTAACTCAAGCTTTGTGGATCACAGTGTTGTTTCTGTGATTATCTAAGGGCCTAAAAATTAGGCACCGTCATGCTGAGTGTTGCATCACCTGAGCCTCTTCATGGATCCTACCCTTCCCATCCACTGAAATCAATGGATGTTAGGAACCTAAATACCCTTAAGGATCTGGGCTCTCCTGACCCCAGGTTATACTCCCGCCCCTAACTAGGCCTAGCCAGGGTGCACCTGTTCAGTTACAGAAGAACTGACACTCTTCCATAAAGGGGGCACCCATAAGGTCCTGTTGATGCCATTCTTGTATCTTCCAATAGAGGCTGCACTGACTTACTCTGACCATCAAAAACTAACAGTGCTACTTCAGGGACCCCCAGTATGACAAAGATAAGTCTGGAGATTAGATGTCAGGCCTCCCAGCTTTGCAACACACAGTGCTTTCTTATGTTGGCTTTTCTTTTAGCTAAGAAGGACCTTCCAGCATCACCCATTTCCCCAGCAAGGTTACTGCTCTAGGAAAAAACTGGCAGCAAACATAGTAATGAGCCTGTTTCCATTGAGATTTGCTAATCACTATTAATTTCCCCCCTGCTCCCAAATGCTTCAGGAACTACTTATTGAAATTCTTCTTCTCCTGTTTTACTGGAATCCAGCACTGCTGCTGCCAAACCTGCCAACAGGCGCAGCAATGCTACTGTGATAAAATAGGTCCAATTCTATCCCAATCTTGCTTTCCTAGGGAAGAACAGAACTCATTAAATAATTATCAACTGTGACAAGAAAGTAGCTGGCCAAACACTTGCTGCTAATCTAGGCATGACAGCAGGACTATACTTTTCAAAGAGGTAATTAGCTAGATGAACCACAACATAAGTACCAGACAATGACATGGAAAAGATTGCACCCTAAAGGACAGATTCATTATACGTAGGGTTTAGTGTTTGCGTGACTTATGAATGTTATTTTCCATTATACAATTACATTCGTCTCTTTCTCCCTCTTTTCATTTTGTTCTCTCTGTACAGTATATGTAAGGGGAGAGTGAGAGAATTTGTAGCGGCAGGTTGGAGTGAGCAATGAGAAGTAAGTGACAGTAGCTACTCTAAGAACACTGGTATTTTCATGAGTTAAGGAGTCACGGGATGGGGCAACACTATCATCAATCATTCCCAACTCATGAAAATTTGAAGTCTGTTACACAGCCCACCATCATTTTATATTTGTAAGATATTTCTGTAGGTTTCTGCAAAACAAGTCAATGATAGTTATGAACTTCCAGAAATAACAGGCCTGATCTTCAGCTCGGGCAAACTGAAGTCAATGGAGCAGATTTACACCAATGAGAATCTGGCCAAAGAATTATTGATATATTTATCTTTGACTGGTATTTTGCAACAATACCACTATATTTATATTCTAATGCTGTATATACTAATTTATATTATAATGTTGTTTGTTAAACCACTTTCTCTTGCATGTCCCTAATCTGCCAGAGATAATTCCATGAAACTGCAAAACTGACATTTTGTTGTACACTGGTAAAAGGATCAGACTAGATTCTAAGAGGTGGGCAAACTACAGCCCGCGGGCCACATCTGGCCCACGGGACGGTCCTGCCTGGCCCCTGCGCTCCTGGCCCAGGAGGCTAGCCCCCGGCCCTCCTCTGCTGTCTCCCCTCCCCAGCAGCCATGCCACCGCGCGAGCAGCACTCTGGGGGGCAGGGCTGTGCGCTCATGCAAGGCAGCGTGGCAGTGTGTCTGGCTCCAGCTGGGCGGCGTGGTGGCCAGACATGCTGTTCTGAGCAACATGGTAAGGGGGCCAGGGCCAGGGGGTTGGATAAGGGGCAGGGGACCCCAGGAGGCAGTCAGGTAATAGGGAGCAGGGGGCGGTTGGATGGGGCGGAGGTTCTGCGGGGGGCGGTTGGATAGGGCAGAGGTTCTGGGGGGGCAGTCAAGGGATGGGGAGCGGGGGGGGGGTTAGATAGGGGGTGGAGTCCCAGGGGGCGGTTAGGGGTGGGGGTCCCAGGAGGGGGTGGTCAGGGGACAAGGAGTAGGGGGGGGTTGGATGGGTAGAGGGTTCTGAGGGGGGCAGTCAGGGGGCAGATAGGGGGTAGGGGTCAGGCTGTTTGGGGAGGCACAGCCTTCCCAGCCCTCCATACAGTTTCGCACCCCGATGTGGCCCTCAGGCCAAAAAGTTGGCCCACCCCTGGTCTAAGTTATTTCTCCTCGACTGAACATTAAAGGATGGTTCCTTTAAACCAAACAAATCATATACCCCAAACGACCCATGTTACAAGACTGACAATTACAGTAAACTGGTAATCAACACCAGTACTGGAGCAGTTGTTATACTGCATGAAATAAATCGCAGTCTGGAGAAGTTCACTGCTAATAATAAATGGAAGAGGCAAAACCATGATCTCACTTACACTCAGTTCTGGAACTATACGCAGCCAAACTTGACTTAAATGGGATTCTTTGTATGTACATAAGTGTTTACAGGATTGCAGCCTTGGTTTGGAATGCTAGAGTAAATCCAAGTGGAGGTGGATTAGTTAGCAGAGTGCAGGTGAGGTGGTCAAAGGTGCATGCAGTTTATCAGATGGCTCTGTAATTTATTCTATGATTAGCACAACTGCATATTTGGTGTGGGGCTATAGATACACATACACACATATACACACAGAGCCAAACTTTTTTGGCATGTGGTCCATGCAATCATTTCAAACTGAGACTCTGGGCTGTACTTGTTCCAGGACTGCTTCTCTGTTGCTAACACACTGAAGTGCCTCAGGCTTTGGACTCATTCTTTGTTTGTTGGTCCATTAAAGTTCTTATCTCACACTCCCTTTTGGCAGAAAATCCTGTTATTCCTGCTTTATGCTGGCCTAGGCCCTTCTCTTGCCTCTGTTCCTATTAACCTATGGCAGTGACAGAAGCAAACTGAAGCAGCTGGCTGTAGACTCTGCTATCAAACTGTGAAACAGCTGGTGTGCAGAGGGACCACACTGAAAAACTTCTATATCTTGGCCACTTCAGACATGGGGTAGGGAAAAGGGAGAGCTTCCATTTACAGATATTTAATTGCTGAAAAACATAGGGGTGTGTGCAGCAGCTTTATTGGCTGTCACACAGAAGTAGCGCTTTTCAGGTATTTTTTGGCACTTACTAATGCCATTATCAGTCTCTGCATCAGCATCCAGTGGGCCCATGTTGCAACTGTGGGCTGGTCTACACTACAGTTAGGTTGACATGAGGCAGCTTATGTCAACCTAATTATGTCAGTGTCTACACTACAGCTACAGCCTTCCTCCCGCTGGTGTAAGTTCCCTACTACACCAACATAATAACACCACCTCCAGGAGATGCATAAGGCTTATGTCTGTGTAGTTAGGGTGGTGCAGTGTCTGTATAGATTCTGCATCCTTTACGTCAGCTGTTGGATGTCTTGTCAGTTTCACAGCAAATGACAAGGTTGCCCCACTCCCATTGGAGAGCAGGAAGGTGAGGATGGGAGGAGTGAGAAGCCCTGGGAGGGCTCCCCGCGGGGAACGGGGAGGGTAGAAGCCCCAGGTGGCTTCCCCCACTTCTGGTGGGAACGGGGGAAGCCCTCCAGGAGTCCAGGAGCCTGTGGGGCAGCCTAGCTCCTGGCAGGAAGCTGCCAGCAGAGCTGAGAGATCAGGCTTTCAGCTCCCCACACTGCCCCCTTAGGTTGGAGGAAGAGCTCCTGGTGAGGACGCTCACCACCAACCCAAGGAGGGTAGTGTGGATGTGCACCACTGCAGTAGTTACTGTGGTGGCTGTAAGTCAAGCTAATATAGGTTGACATACATTTCTAGTGTAGACATGCCCTCAGTGTGCAACTGATTTCCGAATTTTCTGTTTAAATTACTACATCTCCATCGGTTATTTTTGGCAGGCATTTATTGATAGCATTTGGCACCAACTTCAAATGAGCAGCCAATTTCTGCTCTCAGCTACAACATTGTGACATCTGGAATAATATTTATACAGGTGTAACCAAGAACAGAATTTGGCCCTTGTATCTTTATATAATATGTCTTACATATTATATCTGTATGTAGGTATAAGAGATGAGACTGAACTATAATCTCAGCTCCAACTCCCATCCCAAGCTTTGGGAAAGTTTGGATTCCGATCTGATTTCGGGTCTGAACTTTGCAGCTTGGGCCCCTCCCTAACACATATAATAGTACAGGCAGCTTAATCTTCAGCAAACCATCACTTCAGAACACTGTTGTATAATATATTGAAATAGCACTCACAAAAGCAGCACAAAATAGTCTGTACCACTATCAGCTAAAATATTTTACCATAAGTACCTTCAGATTCTTCGTCATGTCAAGCTGCATTAATCACTTCACAATCCTTATAGCGATTTCTAAAGTAAAAGAAATAACAAAGTCATTGACCAGGGCATGGGAACTAGGTTTTCATTTGAATGAATTAATGGCGAGTGAGGTACTCCAAGTGACTGCACCGCTTACTCCACTTGTTCCACTGTGTGGTGTACCCATGCTGCCTGCATGTCAAAAGGTATATTTGTATACAGGAGTCTACATTGTCTAATTTTGGAGTGGGTAGCAACACAAATATTTCAATTATGCCTATACAAAAACAATAAAATTGTATGCCAATGTCTATCCAATTGGCATGAAAGCCTGAGCTTAGGTTTGTTGCATTCAGCTAACATTAAAAAGCCATATATCAAGCCACTTTCCTGTTTATCATCTTAAAAATGGGAAATTGCTAACTGAACAAAGTCAGTCACCAAGGCCGCCAAGCTAAGTTTGCTGTGACATTGATGAATATTCAAGCCAATGTCTTTCAAACGTTATTGTGAATCACCTTTCCCTCCTTCCTTCCCTTGCTTCACTCATCTTGCTGGCTCAGAATTTTCACCTTTGTCTCAGACCTCAGCTGCCTTTGGTTTATTGCATATGATTGCTATTGTCTTTGTCTCTTTTATCCGCTTCGCTGTGTCTCATTTTCCTAAAGTACCTGGCACCCACTTTTCCATAACATTGTTCCTTTGTTTCAGGAAAACATAATTTCAGGAGGCAGCAGAAATACGGTTCCAAAGGACATAAGGTGACATCCTCTCTCACCTGATCTTTATTCATATCTGGTTTTAATTGCATTTTTTTCCATTTCTCAAGCACTCTGCAACTCCCTTCCTCCCTGACAGGAAGGCGCATTTTATTTCTCATAAAAATGCTTTCCTACTGATCTTCTATTCTTCAGAAGTTTCAGAGGCCCTTCTGTTACCTGTTGGTTTTCTCATGTGGGTTGACCTGTTGGCCTTGCTTTAGTTTATTACTGTTTTGACATTTTTCCTCTTTCCTAAGTTAGGCAGGACTTTCCCCCTGCTGTCGTTTCTAATCTCTGCTGTCATTGTCTTCAGCATGAATCTTCCCAATTTATGTGTTTAACTGTGTGACTGATAGCTTTCAATGTCTGAGCTGCAATGGCTTTCTTGAAATGAACATTTCCAATCTAAGGTTAAATCTTTGTGCTTGGCTCAAACATAAACTTACCTGCCTAATTTAAATAGTTCCATTTCTTGTCAATGCCATCTATGTTCATTTCTACCAGGTCAAGGAAAGGACACCATCAAAATTTATTGGCAGGTACCTTCTTATCTCCCTGATGCATTGAAAAAAACCCCTCAGATCACTGAAATAATATAAAATCACAGGTACTTGTGTAAATGGCATGTGATTTTCTGTGTATACTGTATTTACTCCAGAAGACACAGTGCCTATTGAACATTCCATTTAGAAATCAAACACAATGGCCCTACAGCTGTATGGTGACATGCTGGTGAAGTTTAAGGCAGCACAAACTTGCCCATGAATCTGTAGATTAATGGCACAGAGAAGTATCTTCTTTTTTACCCACAAAAGGTGGCTCACATGTTCAGATTGTGCTGCAGTCCAAAACCAAAGTTCAACTAGCCACAGGAGTCACAAAAACCACACAGGCATATACCTCAGAAACTGCCCAACTCTTTTGGAACACTCCTACAGCATTTAATACAAAAAGGTAAGCTTTCTACAGGTTTTGTGAATCATCCTATTGCAGAGATATCCCTGCAATAGAATTCATTACAATGGTTCAATAAAGGATATATAAAGGATATAATTCTCTGTAGGTTTTAGAGTCATTTCTGTAGAACCCTGTTACATTTTTATAGACCCCTCTGGGTTTCATGACAATTAAGTTATACAGCACTTTTTCATAAGAGAGCTATTTTCTGATAGCTGGTTGGGTGGATTTCTGGAGGTGTTCCGGGGATAGCTAGTTAGCTTCTGAAGGAGAAGCTGGGGAAAGTTGTGTTTGTGAGATTGTCCAGAGGCAAGTGGCCACTAGAGGAAGATAACTGTAGAGGTGCTTTGTAGGAGGTAAGGAACGATGGCAGCTGAGGGTTGAGGGAAGCTGAGTGTATGGGGTAAAAGTTGGACAGATAACCTAGGGCCAGTACTGGGTCCACTCATCTTCTATCTCCACCTCTGCTCTGCCATCACTACATGCCTACTCCTCCTGGGTGTTCTTTCCTCTCTCCGATCCAGTAGAGTGAGCAGCTAGTACCATAGCAGGTACCACAGCCAGCAGCCTCTGGTGTCCATGAGCCCTAATTGCAGGCCATTCCCATGGCCCAGATGAATGCCCGACATCTCAGGTGGATTGCAGGAACGCAGGAGTGTCAGGCAAGACATTTGTCAGATCTGCATGTGACTCCCTGTCTGGCAGCCCCGAAGGTATTGCCTTTACTCCCACAAAGCTAGAGGGAAGAACACAGAAGGTCACAGAGGCCAGATGCCCAAACAATATGAACAAATAAACATTCACTATGTCCCTGATCTGTAGATAAGACGACTTCAGTTTCCAGGTCCGTTTATCAATCACTCACTACCATCATTATGCATATAAAATAACAAATAGGAGTGTGTTATAGATATGAGAGATGGCACACTTAAGCAACTGGCATGGAGACGCTTGCCAATATGATGGGCCTCAGTTCAAATATGACCATAAAACCAAACCTGAAGAAGAAAGTTTAGTCATCAGTGAAAACAAGTTTCTTCCCTTTTCCAAAGAACTGAAAAAAGGTCAGAAGTTGCTCTACCTTTCTTTGATGAAGTTAGTAACTTGATATTATTTCATGTTATTCTTATTACCATCCCATTATTCCAACACAAAAGACCAGGTTCTAATGAGATAAGGATACCAAGATTCTACACATTTATTTTAAGAAAAAATGTGGTACCACATTGTGAACAAACATACAGTGTAATTCTAATTATTGTCCTCAGTAACTATCAGACTGAAAAAATCCTACAATCACACTGGAGAAAAAGGCTAAATTAAATAGAACTTTCGCTTCTAACTGTCACCGATAAACTGTGTTATAGTGTCACTGGATTCACCAACCTATTGTTTGACTTCCGAGAGATGACAAAAATTAAAGTGTCTGGAAGTCTGGCTCTTAATGTAAGCTGAATGCAACAAATTCCATATGAGCTTATGATGAATTCTGGTGTACTGCACAACTAAGTGATTGAAGAAATACTGCATAGGTTAAAACGGTCAATTACGCAGACATCTGCATTTACAGAAGTAGTAAATGAAATAAGCAACTTGACACCCATTCAGTCAAAGCATTGGCTATGATAAGGGAGATATGGAGAACAATGGAAGCTAGAGCTAAGTTTCAGTGAAGGTTTTATGATCTATTGTCTTTTTCTTCTTCTATGGCCTTGACGCAGGGGTAACCATTATTATCTAAGAACAGGCGGTGGACAGAAGCATCAGATTCCTGGATGTAGAAGATGGCAGGATTTGTCATGTTAACTAAATGCAATTCCTTCTAACCACTGATGTTTTGCACAAAAAGAAGCCAGCTATTGTGGCTTGAACACATCCATCACATGGCCCATAAGGGTTTGCTGAAGTGAAAATAACTGACAATGATTCAGAGATTAACAAAATACAAGAAACAAATTACAGCAACTGTCTTTGAGAGGACTGACTCAGTGAAGTGTTGAACAACATTCATGTGGTAGCTTTGAATCACCCACTGCTTATTTTGCTAATAAGGCTATCTCTGATAGGGACAAAATAGAATCCTGAATGACATATTAACTATACCTTACTTATTACCATCTTATTAACTAGTCCTAAGCAACCATCTTATCTGGATCCATTTTATCAGGTCTTAAATAAGGGGATTGAGCTTTGGCTTTGTCTACACTATGCACCTTTTACTGACACAGCTGTGCCACTACAGCCATGCCGCTGAAAGGAAAGATGTACTGGTGTTATCAGTTACTCTATGATTTAACAAAATCAGCTTAAAATATCAGTGCAATGGCAGGAAGTGACAGCAGGAAAAATAAATCAACTAAAACCAATCATTTATTTAGATCTGGAAAGCTATGAGACTTACAGGGGTCAGCAACGTGTCCTTACATGGACACAAGTGTCCATGGTAAAAATGTTGAGGTCCATGGTAATTTTTCAAGAATCGTTGAATGACTGAATGACATACCCACCCCCCCAATGTCCATCACCAAGTACGGTAATTTTGTGAAGTGTCCGTTGTGCAACATGGTGGTGCCAACCCCTGGGACTTATACTGCATGATGCACTGGGATAGCTACAGTACTCAGGGCAGTGAAAGTGAGAGGCAGAGACAAGGTTCAGTCTACTACCCTCCCTCTCTTGACCATCTCCATGGGGAGCAGGAGTGCAAGTAAGGCGGTACCCGCCAGTACGCAGTACCGGCAAGAGATTTTTAGGAGGTACGGGGTACCAGAAAGACTTGGGGCTAGTACCCCCCACCCCAGGAGAGGTGTGGGGTGAGGCTGCACTCTGTTCCTTAAAGGGGCAGAATGTGGCTAAGGAAGGCATTCATTTTTTAAATGGCTTTAACAGCACAATACATAAGCTAACAAACTTACACAAAGGCTTTGTTTAAGTTTGTTAGCATATGTATTGTCCTGTTATGTTGGTCAGGAGTCCTCAAGAGGGGAGCGGTGCGGGGAACGGATGGTGTTTAAATCATATTTTTGATTCTTTCTTCCCCCATTGGTTTGAATTATCCATGACATCCATACTGCATCACATCAAGTCCAAATCATTAGAGGAATGCCTCTGCTTGCACTGACCAGAGGATGTTTGGATTCTGATGTCAGCCCAGTTCTGCAGCCTTACAAGAATCAGGTGTTGTCCCCAGTGTACACAGAATGCTTCCTTGCAGCCAAACTAGTCTAACATGCATTTTGTTACCGGGAACTGGAGCAGCAAAACAAAGAAAACAAATGCCTCATTTTCCAGCTTTGTGGGTGAGAGAACTATAAGTGAAGATTATAATGCCAGACACTGATGGCCTTAAACCAGCTGCCTCAGGAATCTGCCAAGAACTTTGCTGAAAATATGTTCCTCATCTTAGCAACAGAGCTAAGACTTATCACACATCTGCCCACCTTTATTTGAATGAAGCTCCTTCTGATCTAACAGCTCAGGAATTGTCAGTTTCACACAGAACAATTTACAAACTTGAAACCTAATCCTATAAACACAATCATTTGATCAATCCCATTGAAGGCAATGGGACTATTTGAACGACTATGGACCACTTTTATGGACTGGTAAGAGTTTCAGGAGGCTGTTCCTATAAAGGAAGTTGAATCCCCCATTGAAATGCAATGTTTGGGCACAATACCATAAAGCAGTTTAGGATACAGTTCTACTTAAAATTTGTCTTTTAATAAGTCATACTATGCTGAAATGGCTCCTCACCCAACTCCCATATTCCATATAAACAGACTGAATACTACATATGTGGAGGGAGAAGTGAGTAGTTAAGCATGTTGATGTTTGTATATACATCAGGGGGCGTCGGAGGGGACAGGGAGAGCATGGGGAACCCAGGCTTGGGGTCAGGGCGGGGAGGAGTCACATGGAGGGTAACGTGGGGAGATCACATGCCCCCTCTTCTATCCCTCCCATGAGTGCAATATGGCAAGAAATTATTTCTACTTGCGCCACTGATGGGGAGGACATAGCAGCTCTGCAGAGCCTGCTTCCCATCCTGTACTGCAACCATTGATGCAGTAGCTGACAAGGGGCATAAGGACAATGTTAATAAGACACATGTTAAATGGATTAAGAACTGACTAACAGATCTCAGTGGGGAATAATCATCAAATGGTAGTGTTTCTAGTGGGGTACTGCAGGGATCAGTACTAGGTCAGATGCTATTCAACATTATCATCAATGAGATGGAAGTAAGTATAAAATCAATGTTTATAAATGTTTTGGATGACACAAAAATTGCCAGAGTGGTAAATAACTATGAGGACAGGGCAGTCATACAGACTGATACGGATTGCTTAGCAAGCTGGGCTCATTCGAACAAAATATGTTTTGGTATAGCCAAATGCAAAGTTATATGTCTAGGAACAAGAAATGCAGGACGCACCAGCAGATTGAGGGACTGCCTCCTGAGAAGCAGTGATTCTCAAAAGAATTTAAAGCTGGACAAGCAAGTGGACAAGCAACTTAATATG
The DNA here is from genome assembly GCF_965152275.1 of Natator depressus. Lineage (NCBI taxonomy): Eukaryota > Metazoa > Chordata > Testudines > Cheloniidae > Natator > Natator depressus. The sequence continues at coordinate 166,482,722 of NC_134236.1, read as the reverse complement.
AGCTCCTAGCACCATGCTAGCACAACAAGGAGTAAAGTAATCGTTGGATGTATAAACAGAGAAGTAGTAAGTAGGGAGGTGATTTTACTTTTGTCAACAGCATTGGTGAGACCAATACTGGAATAATGCATCCAGTTCTGGTGTCTATATTTTTTGAACGATGTTGAAAAATTGGAGAGGATGCAGTAAAGAGCTACAAAAAACAGCTGGAGAAAATGCCTTGCAATACAAACTTGAAGATTGAGAGGTGACTTGATTACAGTGTTTAAGTACTTACATAGGTAGAAAATACTGGTTACTAAAAAACACTTCAACCAGTGGAGAAAGGCATAACAAAAACCAGCAGTTGGAAGCTGAAGCCAGACCCTGGAAATTAGGCACAAATTTCTAACAGTGAGGATAATTAACCATTGGAACAAACTACCAAAGGAAGCGGTAGATTTTCTATCTTTTGATATCTTCAGATTAAGACTGGATGCCTTTTAGGAAGTTATGCTTTAGTCAAGCACAAATTATTAGACTCACCAAAAAGGTAAGTGCGTGATATTTAAAGGTCTGTGAGATACAGGAGAACAGATTAGATGATCTAATGGCCTTGTGGCCTTAAACTCTAGGAATCTATAGTTGAGGGTTTTGAGGGGCATGCTAAAATGGGAACCAAAAAGGACACTCACCCAGAATATAAGGGAGAGCCACCAGCCCTCCCCCACCCCCTCTGTGAACTTTTTTATTGGGAAAGTAGACATATAAAGACATGATTCTTGTCAATAGAGTGACTGGGGAAATATGTGGCCTTGCTTAGTCTTGGGGCCTGGGTCACCCAGGAGGGTACTATGTCCACGCAACTAGAAAGAGAGATACTGCTTGGGATATACCCACATGTCAGTAAGGGCTTACTACAGATGGTGGGGTTCATTTAGTGTCATTCACCTGTGTCCCTGGGGACTTGCAGACATTTCCCTTGTCTACAATGCCTTTACAAGTAATAGGGCAGATATGATGACCCTGGGTATCTCATTCACTATCCTGGCCAGGAATCTGTGGGATAGATTTGGTCCCAGGAAGTGCTCAATGGGTCAAAGATCTTACTCAAGTCCACAGCACAACAAAAGTTGCAGATAAGCAGCAAAAGGGAAAGTATGTGGCAACTTCATGAGGTTGTGGTAACCTTGGACCAGATCCTTATCTGTTGTGAATAGGTGTATCTTCTTTGAAGTCCACAGAGCTATGCTGATTTACATCAGTTGAATATCTGACCCATGATTGATGATTGTTTTTTTATTTGCTTGAGTCCTGCCGTGGCTCTTTAAGCAGAGGGTAATGCAGATCTGGCAGGGGCAAGCTGGAGTTAACACAGAATGACAGTTGTGAGGTTGCTGATTTTGTTGCAAACATCTGAGTGTTGAGTTTCAGAGTAGCAGCCATGTTAGTCTGTATCTGCAAAAAGAACAGGAGTACTTGTGGCACCTTAGAGACTAACAAATGTATTTGAGCATAAGCTTTCATGGGCTACAGCCCACTTCACCAGATGCATAGAATGGAACATATAGTAAGAAGATATATATACATACAGAGAACATGAAAAGGTGGAAGTTGCCATACCAACTCTAAGAGGCTAATTAATTAAGATGAGCTATTATCAGCAGGAGAAAAAAAACTTTTGTAGTGATAATTAAGATGGCCCACTTCAGACAGTTGACAAGAAGGTGTGAGGATACTTAACATGGGGAAATAGATTCAATCTGTGTAATGACCCAGCCACTCCCAGTCTCTATTCAAACCCAAGTTTGCAAATTAATTCCAGTTCAGCAGTTTCTCATTGGAATCTGTTTTTGAAGCTTTTCTGTTGCAAAATTGCCACCTTTAAGTCTGTTACTGAGTGACCAGAGAGGTTGAAGTGTTCTCCTACCGGTTTTTGAATGTTATGATTCCTGATGTCAGATTTTTGTCCATTTATTCTTTTGCATAGAGATGGTCCGGTTTGGCCAATGTACATAGCACAGGGGCATCAATAGAGATGAGGAGCGGCTGGGTCATTACACAAATTGAATCTATTTCCCCATGTCAAATAAATTTGTTAGTCTCTAAAGTGCCACAAGTACTTCTGTTCTTTTTGAGTGTCACTTTCACACCTAGCAGCTGCCCTTGCCTGTTCCCTGTAGTTATCCAGTTCTGTCAGCATGATAAGGTCCTGAAACTGCATTTGTGCTGCTGTTACTTTTTCTCTTTGGTAATTTGTGTGCGGGCTTTTTATATTAACATATCAAAAATGCTTGCAAACTTCACTTAGTGGGTTAAAATACATTCATCTATTGGCAAACTAGTTCCATACAACAGGCAAAAACTCACATCTTTGCAACTTTCAGGCCAGGGCCTCATTCTCCCATATGCAGTAATAACTTGCTTTGGGGATCTAAACTCTGAGAGTTGAAATTTGTGGAGTTCTATGGGAGTTCTCTCATGGGGCAGTGGGGAAAGGAGTTTTCTTCCTTCATGGTGTAGTAACTAGGCTATGTCTACACAGCGCAGCTTACAATGGTGCGGCTGTGCTGCTGCAGCTGCACTGTTGTAAATGCGCTGTGTGGCCACTCTTTGTCGCCGGGAGAGAGCTCTCCTGGCAACAAAATAAAACCACCTCCAATGAGGGGCAGCAGGTTCGCTGCTGGGAGCACGACTCCCACCGACGAAGCGCTGTCCACACTGGTGCTTTCTGTCGTTAAAACTTTTGTCGTTCAGGGGGGTGTTTTTTCACATTTTAGTGACTAAAGTGCCAGTGTAGACATAGCCTTAATCTGTGTTAGCCCTTGAGTTTGGGAGGGAGGAGAATCTAATATAGTTTGGCTGCTCCCCCAACCTATCTTGCCCCATTAGAAGCTAGGTACCTGTGTTGAAGGGAAGGAAGGAGTACGTCACAGAGGTAGCACTCCCCCTTTTCACCATTATCTCAGCTGTGAGTATGTCTACACTGCAATTGAAGGTGTCATTGCAGCTCATGTAGACATCCCTTCCGAGCTTTAATCTAGCTAGCATGGCTAAAAACAGCAGTGAAGGCACGGTGGCATGGGTTTCAGCGCAGACTAGGAATGTGAGTACGTGCCAAGGAAACCAAGCAGGCGGTTTTACAACCCGTGCTGAAGTCTGTGACACAGCAGCTTCACTGCTATTTTTAACTGTGCCAGCTAGATTAAAACTAGTGTGGGTATGTCTACCTGAGCTGCAATCACACCTCTGATTGCAATGCAGACATATCCTGTGATTCACAGGCTCAGACTCCTTGTGCATAAAGAAGTTATGGGGAGCAAGATGGCCTTAATTATTTCTATCTTCAAAGCTAGGTTGAGTCTGAAAGCTAAAAAGTGATTAACAGTGGACAGTTACTAATCTCTCTTGCTCCCTATCTTTTTCTTTATCTCACTGTTTCCTGGCCACCCTACTTATTATTATTTAAAAGCTAGTGGGGAGTTTGGCTGAGTAAGGAAAGAGTAAAATCTGAGGGAGGGGGGCCCTCAGGATTTAGAATATTTCCAGTTCATAATAGTACCTACCACTCTTATACTGCATTTCAAAGAAGAGACAAGGCTCCCAAACCAGACCTCTCTGGAAGTAACAGCTCCTGATATAGAAGTTTTTTCTTCTCCTTTCTCTCCTCACAGGCTGATGGCTGATGATTAGAGCCCTACCAAATTCATAGCCATGAAAATCACGTCACGGACCATGAAATCTGGTGTGCCCCCCCGTGAAATCTGGTCTTTTGTGTGTTTTACCCTATACTGTACAGATTTCACCGGGGAGACCAGCGTTTCTCAAATTGGGGGTCCTGACCCAAAAGGGAGTTGCGGGGGGGGTGTCACAAGATTATTTTAGTGTGGGGAGGGGGCACAGTATTGCCTCTCTTACTTCTGTGCTGCCTTCAGAGCTGGGTGGCCGGAGAATGGCGGCTGTTGGCACCCAGCTCTGAAGGCAGCGCCCTACCACCAGCAGATGGGCAGAAGCAAGGGTGGAAATACGATACCATGCCACACTTACTTCTGCTCTGCTGCCTTCAGAGCTGGGTGGCCAGAGAGTGGTGGCTGCTGAATGAAGAACCAGCTCTGCAGGTTGCAGCGCAAAAGTAAGGGTGGCAATACCATACCATGTCATCATTACAACCCCTGTTCTCTAGCTGCCCAGCTCTGAAGACAGTGCCGCCACCAGCACCAGTGCAGACGTAAGGGTAGCAGTACCGCAACCACCCTTATAATAACCTTGCAACCCCTCCACAACTCCTTTTTGGGTCAGAATCCCTATAATTACAACACTGTGAAATTTCACATGTAAATAGCTGAAATCATTTAAATTATGATTTTTAAAATCCTATGACCATGAAATTGACCAAAATGGACCGTGAATTTGGTAGGGCCCTAGCTATGATCATTTATTACACATACCCATAGCTGTCTTTTACTCTTGACTCACAGTTCACTTGAGGCTTTAGGTCTTAGTGACTGACTCCCTGTAAATTCCAAGTGAAGAACCTTGCTTGGCAAGGTCTGTTCGTCCTGGTACATAATAGAAAAATACAGCTTTCAATGTAGCTGCTCAAAAGTTTCTCAGGAATTCAGATCATGTTAAAATAACTATTGCTTCACTAACTAAACTAAAAATCTTTATATCATCCAGTACAATGTTCACAGTTTTCCACAGAGCAGTTCCAAGGTTGTGCATGAAGGTGAATGGCTTTGGTTCTAAGCACTTCTTCATTTTAAGAAATTCAAAGAACAGACACCACACTTTGTTCTTTGACTTTCTTAAACCTATACCACACTTCAGATCCTTCCATGAGCTTTCGTCTTTCAGTTCTAAAACACAAAAACTTCAGAGTTTTAAAAAAAAGATAGAGAAGTAGAAATGTCCTGGGACACAAGGTATCATTTAGAGATTTTATCACCCACCGGTCCTGCATGGTGTTGAGTGTCCTCAACTCCCCTTGTAGGCTTTGGGAATTGAGAGCACTCAGGCCCAGCTCCCATGGAAGTTAGGTGCCTAAATGCCAGATCTGGGCCTCAGCTGCTCTCATGGGTACCTAACACTTCACAGGAATGCTATCTGAACAGCAACTGTACAAATATTTATATGATTAACTTATTGAGAATCAGCATAAACTGATTAATACAAACACAATATTTGGAAGCTAGTGTTGGTTAGAATATCACTTTCCAGGTAATTATTCATTCTGCCATTCCGACTGATTCCCAAAAATCCATTCATAGAAACTCACATACAATGAGGATGAGCATGGCATGAAAACTTAGATAAATTAGACAGATCAGAACACTATGTTTTATTAGTTTAAATATGTAATTTTATAATAGGGGGAAAGAGGAAAGGAAATATATAGACAAGATATTCACAAACTTATTTTTATTAATAAACTATCAAACCAGTTTTAGTTACTGAAAACATCCAAAATATGTTAAAAGCTATCCAGGTAACTGGGTGAATTTCTCCCTAATGACTGAAATGGAGCTCAGGGCTTATGGTGAGTTTCACCCTATGTAAATAGATTCATATATTAACTCTTAGAAAGTTTGTACTATAAGCTAAGTTATCTAGGGTGTACTGAATAAAAGCCAATTTAGTAAATATATTTTTTTTAGAATTTTAGATTCTGCCTCTTTATCCTCAGCATGATCAGATGAATATGCTTCTTCCACTTATGCTATATTTCTAATGTGTTCAAGGGCTCAGTGTTGCAAGATGTTGAGCATTCTTTGGGACCTAAGCCAGTTAAGCGCATTGCTACAAGAGAGGACATGATGTGAAATCCTGGACCCATTTTTTAAATAATATTTAAATAATAATCATTATCCCAAATATTTTAGATTTTATTTATTTAGAATCTACTTTTGGAGTTCTAACTGACTATAATTCCATACTAAGTACCCATAAATCTACGGTGGTGCATGATTAACATTTAGGAGGAGGGAGTGGTATTACATTTTTTAATTACTGAGCCATATTTTTTCCATTTTGGTTACTGACCCTTTCCCCTTAAAAAGATGTAGCAGTTGGACATAATTAAAATAGCTTAGACCCAGAGGGCTGCATTATTTTTGTAATGCTCCAGTTATTTCAATGTGTTAATATGAGAGAGAAGATTGAAAAACAAGAGCCATAACTGGATGGATGCTGACATAAAAATGTTTGAAGTTTATATTTAATAGCTTATACAGCAAGACTTTTCTATCATGGCAATTTGGAAGTTAATTTATCTTCATTTCATTTTATAAGCAGCTAAATCAGTTACATCAAAACAAATATCATTGAAACCCAGCTGTCAAGTCGTTGCATCATATTAGAAGGCAAAAACATCAAGGAAGCAGAACAGTTCATTTACCTGGATAGCACTAAACTAGCCAGTGGAGACCTCAAAAAAGAAGTAACATCGAGGATAGGAAATAGCACCACAGCATTCACTAAACTCAACAATGTGTGGAAATCAAAGATATATAGCACCAAAATAAAACAGAATTTTCAGCTCAAACATAATCTCAATGCTAATTTATGGGTGCAAGTGCTGGAGAGCTATTAAACTGTTAGTTAGAAAACTATATACCCTTGAAACTAACTGCCTAGAAAGATTCTAAGCATTGAGACTGTATTACCAATGAAGAGATCTGAGAAATTACCAGCCAGCAGCTTGTCTTCACTAGAATTAGAATGAAGTGTTGCATGTATTTGAGGCATGTACTCTGGACGCCAACACAGAGACTCCCACATGAAGCTGTCAACTGGAAACTAACTGGTGTGATGAAACGAGAATACCCAAGAGAAAAACCCTTGGCAGGGAGGGCAGAACAGTTGATCTCAACACCATAGAGCAGATAGAAGTGGCAGCTAAATACAAAGAGGGGTGGAAGAGACTGGTTTCTGCCCTATGCACCAATATTGGTGCAAGAAGGACATAGGTGCTGGAACTAGGGGTGCTGGGGTGCTTCCACACCCCCTGGCTTGAAGTGGTTTCCGTTATATACAGGGTTTACAGTTTAGTTCAATGGCTCTCAGCACCCCCATTACACAAATTGTTCCAGCACCCCGAAGAAAGATATAATAATGATAAAATAAAAATAATAAAATAAAATAATAATAATTAATAAAGTGAACCATTCAATTACTTCCTTTTTCTGTGTAACTGTACACTCTTAATATACCAGCTTGGGCCAAATTCAGAGGTAAATCAAAATTTGTCTAAGTAAACCTAGTGGGAGTGTGCCTTCTTTTGGCACATGGATTACATCCGTTTGGAATCTATCTACATTCAGTTAGACTCCCTTACATTTGCTTGCTTCAGTCCTTCTCCCTTTTGAGCCCCCCACAGCAAGGCTCTGCCGGCACAGAATGCCCTTCCTTCAAAAAGTGCATTGGTGAGAGCATGTTTTGCATTTTACATTTACCTACTGGTAATAATTTCATATTTCATATTTCTCTGCTGCTATTTGATTAAGATCTTCTGGTGCAAGAACTGGATTGGAACATTTTGGTTAATGTTAAAACTCTATGGCCCCCTCCTGTAGTTCTAATTTAGGGACAGGTTCTGATCTCATTTACAGTAGACTAACACCAAGGAAAGTACTCTAACTTTACAGGGTATAAATGAGATTAACACCTGGCCTTCAGTTTTACTGGCACTAAAATCAACGAATGGTAACGAGTTTACTCTTTTAGTTCAAGAAATTCTTTCTCAACATTAATTTTTTTTATTCTTGTTTTGCACCCTCTTTGGTTTCTAGTTTATTCATTTACTTTTCCTTGTGAACTTTTTCATGTTTTATATTCCAATCTGCACATCTAGACAAACTGTTTCCAGGTGATTTATTGTACAAATTATTTCATGTAAAACTAAATGCTATTTATAGCACAGATAACATACCTTGGAGGACTATATTAATCTAGAGTACTCACATACAAGTGATGCAGAAAATATTTATATCCATCTGCATGCTTAACTCGTATTTCTGAAATGAATCATCTTCCAGTGGTAAGTCCAACTGCTGTATAACTAACACAAAACCTCATGTATTGAAATGCTTAGGCACAAACGTGTGAGTTAAGAGCACTATAATAACCTTAACTAAGCTTTCTTGAGCTTCGTGGGGTTGAGCCTTACCTTGAGTATAACTTTAGTATAGATTTATTGCATTTATTATTTCTAAAGTAATCAAAGGCAACATTTATTCCTGTTTTGAGTAAATTTAACGTTTCCTTGCTCTGATGGCTTTTAGCCACATTTATGACATGATTTCTGCTGTCGCACTGGGACTTTTTGTCATTTGTTTTGTTGCTAATTATCTTGTTTATAAATGGGAGAGCCTCACCTGTGAGGCTAACTAGTTGTAGGTAACAAATAATTGCCCCCATTAATTCCACATATTTCCTTCCAAGCTATCAAAATATTGCAGTATTCTAGAATAATGTCCCCATGGCCCTCCAATTCTCATTTTCACTGGTGTAAATAAGGAATAACTCTGCTAAAATCAGTGGGGTTACATGGATGTAAAATAGAGGTATACTTTTTATAAGCAGGACTTCCCAAAGCATCTGCGGTCCCTGCAATTCAATTCCTAAAGTTCCTTCATGGATTCAGTGGGGTTCACAACTATATGGCGGTGCACGTAGAGTGACATTGTTAAGCACCATTTTGCTGGGTTTTTCTAGATTAGGAAGTTTTATCACACTGGAACCCTTTCCAATAGCTCAGCGTGTTTGTGAGTGAGATAGCAATAAGTTACCCAAGGGCTGTAGTTTTGATGATTGTAGGGGACCCACATGAGCTTGCCCACTAGCCCTGTTTATAAGGCAAGCAACGGATTCAGAGGCTGTGTGTGACCTACAGAGCAAAAATCCTCAGCACGACCAGGTCTTCTGCATCTTTCTTTACATGCTCAGCTGCTCTTCTTGACAGAGAATCTGAGGTTGACGTGAGCCAATGCTGGTCCTCTGAGATTCATTGTCCATTATACCCGCCCAAGATCAGGTTTATGGTTGAGACATAAGGATTTATTAGTTTTGCTGCTTTAGCTAGACGGGAATAGCTAAAGCAGCAAAACCTGCCTCCTGTGGATGTACAGCTTATTATGGTTCAGGAAGAATAAGCTACACTGGTATAAGGCACCTTGTCCTTTATACCAGTATAACTAGATGGCTTTTGCAAAAAGCGTTATAATTATATTTGTAAAATTCACCCCCTCAGCCAACACAGTTATTGCTATAATTTTTGGAGTGCAGACCAGCCCGAGGGATTTCCACCGCTCTTAAGGCTGAGCCAGCAAGTTGAGAAGACTTGCAGCGCTGATTCCAGAGACCAGACTGCCCAATACCAGGGGATTTGTTTTATCCAGGCAACCCTTAGCCCCCCCCCCACAAAAAGTGTCCTGATTTCCCGCCCCTTGCTACCTGGTCACCGCAGTGCTGATGCCCGCGCTGACTAGAAGAGGGGAGGATCAGAGAGAAAAGTCCCCTCCAGGGAGGCCCTAGGTTTTGGCGCTGCCCTCGGCCCCTTTTTTCCGCCTCAGAGGTGGGGCGGCGGGGAGCAGCCGCCCCGTCATGCCCGGCAGGCTTGGCCAGCCCTTGGCTGGGGGCCCTTCAGGGCTGGGGGGCGGGGGGGGGGGCACCCGGTGGCGCTCCCGAGCCGGGCGGGCTCTAGGACCCGGCGGGCTCCTGCGGCGGTTTGGCGGGGAGTCGGCTGCCGGTGTACGTGGTGCCGCGCGGGTGGCTCGGCTCCATTAGTAGCGGCCTGGCGGGGAGCCCCCTGCCGGAGCGGGAGTGGGAGCAGGAGCGCCGCGCGCCTGGCCGGGAAGGATGCGGGCGGAGGGGGCCCCGCGCGGGGAGGGGCAGGAGCGGTTCACCAGCCCGGGCAAGGGCCGGGGGCTGCGGGCCCGGCAGCGCTTCGTCCCGGGGGAGCTGCTCTTCAGCTGCCCGGCCTACACCTGCGTGCTGACCGTCAGCGAGCGGGGCAACCACTGCGAGTCCTGCTTCGCCAGGTACCTGCCGGCCCGGCTCCCGCGCCGGGCAGCGGCTGCCTGCGGGTCCTAGCACCGGCCGGCTCCTGCGGGGCCCCGGGCGTGCCCGGCGCACGTGGGTCCCCACGAGGGCCCGGGGGGGTGTCCCCAGCCCACAGGGGTCGGTGGGGAGTGGGGCTGTCGCCAGGGTATGCTGGGCTTGGGGAGGGAGGTTAGAAGTGAGGGGTGGATAAACTGAGCCTGGGCGGGGCAGGGGAGGTGAGATCTCCTGGACACGTGGGGTCCTGGTGGTAGGAGATGTTGGGTGGAGTCCAGCTGTCGGGGTGTTGACCTGCACTACCGGTTTTCAACCTTTTTTTTTTTTTTTCATTTGTGGATCCCTAAAAAATTCAAATGGACGTGCTGACTCCTTTGGAAAGCTTAGACATGGCCTGGGGGCCCCGAGGGGTCAGTGGACCCCAAGTTGAAAATCACTGTTCAATGGTAGTGACAATCTTTCACAGACTCCTTTGACATAGATTTTGAACCCACCGGGGTCTGTGGACCACAGATTGACAACCACTGCCTTAGATTAGGCTTCTGGGGGTGACTTGGTTTCAACCCTGTGCTTTGCCATGGGCTTCCTGTGTTACCATGAACAACTCACTTATTCTCTCTCTCTCTGCTTCCTTTTCCCATCTGTAAAATGGAAGTAGTATTTTCCTATTCCACACTGATGAATTCGGGTTGCCAATCCTGCAGGATTGTCCTGGAGTCTCTGGGAATTAAAGATTAATCTTTAATTAAAGATAATGTCATGTGATGAAACCTCCAGGAATTCATCCAACCAAAGTTGGCAACCCTATAAATATGTTAAAGGCTGAAGCACTCATATGTTAGGGTAAGGGGGGCTGTATATCTTAGATAGATAGCAGGGGCATGGGTGAATACTGCTGCATCCATGATTTGGCACTGCCAAGGGCTTTTACATTGCTGAGACACCTCCCCCATCCTTTAATTCTCTCAGATGTTTTCTCCCTCAAGTCTATTACTCATCTGAAGATCCACTGACATCCAAGTTTGTCATTATTATGCTGTAACTTGATCTTCCTGTGCTGATTTTACTCCCTCCTTTTTATTAAGTAATAGTGGAGGTGAGCACCACAGGCATGTAAGCACATTCATAAAATAATCTCATATATGGGTTACAACTTCCTGTGGACTCAAGGATCCTCCTTTGAAAAAACTTTCCTTTTTACAGAATTGTTTCTTTCTTTGTATAAACTTTATATGGGTCTTTGGGTACAGCACTGATCCTGAACGTCTTCCTTAAAACTGTTTTTCTTTCGGTTTTATGTTCAGTTCTGTGTAGGTTCATAGGCACCAACTTTTCCCGGCGTGCTTGACACACCCTGCTGCCCCGACTCCACCCCTGCACTGCCCCCATTCCAACCGCTTCCCCAAAGTCCCTTCCCCAACTCTGCCCCCTCCCTGCCCCTATTGGACTCCTTCCCCAGATCCCAGCCCCGCCTCTTCCCCAAGCGCACTGTGTTCCCCCATCTGCCCCCCAGCTCCCAGCTGTTTCATGGCGGCAAGCGCTGGGAGCTAGGGGGAGAAGAAGGGATGCGGCACGCTCAGGGGAGGAGGCGGAGGTGAGCTGGGGCGGGGAGCTGCTGGTGGGTGCAGAGCACCCACCAATTTTTTCCCGTGGGTGCTCCAGCCCCGGAGCACTCACAGAATCGGTGCCTATGTGCAGGTTGTTATATTGCTCTCATCCCCATAGTATCTGAGCGCCTTCCAGAAGTGCATTAACTAAATGACTAACATCTTCCCTGTTTGTTCCTTCAAGTGTCCCAGAAAAGTGTTCCATTTCCTCTTGAGAATATTCTCATACTCTGTGGCATGATTCTGAAAACTTAGGCCAAGGAATAACTTTATTCATGTGAATAATTGCATTGCATTCAGTTTTCAGAGTAGCGGCCATGTTAGTTTGTATTCGCAAAAAGAAAAGGAGTTCTTGTGGCACCTTTGAGACTAACATTTATTTGAGCATAAGCTTTTGTGAGCTACAGCTCACTTCATCGGATGCATTCAGTGGAATTTTTTTAGTCTCTAAGGTGCCACAAGTACTCCTTTTCTTATTGCATTCAGTGTGACTAAAGTTACATGCATGCCTAAATGTTTACAGATCAGAGCCTATAGAATGTATCCAACCAAATGTTGCTCGAACAAACCTTCACCAAACTTCATCCGTTCAGCAAGATGTAGTTAAACTTGTACCTTTCATGGGTCTTCTCTGTTCTCTGGCCGATGCCTTTCAATCTCCATGCTTCCTGAACCATATTTGAAAGGACACTGTTAAGTTGAAACTGTCAATTTCAGCAAAATTAACTAAAATATTTTTGGTGAAGTTGACCTAGACCTAAGTCCCCTGGCACATTTTTTTAAAATATAGGCAGGAATTCCTGTTTATTTTTAAATGTTTCTCTCCTCTGTTGCTGTGGGAAAGGCCCACCAACCAAAAGCCAAACACTCAAAGAGGTGGAAACTGATTAAACATGGGGGAAACTGTAAAACTGATATGCAAAGTGCTATCAGATACACAAAGGTAATGAACTGAAATATATAGAGGAAATTCTAATTACTTTTAAATATAATACTCTTAGGGGTTAATCAATAGTACGCATACAGTTTTCAGATGGAAATTTTTTTTACTCAGGATGGCGATCTTTAAACCTCAACAGCTTTTTAAGGGGGGGGCATGGAGGGAGTACAGTGCACCTTGCAGGAAATTCCCTATGGTATTGCTGTGTTATGGCTTTATACGAATGAAAAGGGACTGTGGGGGGTTGAGGGAAACTTTTATAATACATTAATCACAGAGCAGATGCTGTACCCCGAATTAAGTCACTTGAAAGCGTTTAAAATGTTGTGTGTTTAGATTTCAGAGGGCTTGTTGATTAAGAACATTTTCAACTACACAAAAACTGTTAGATAGACAAGCAATAGAACTAAAAAATTAGGACGCAAAAGATTTATATTCGTGATTAAATCAACCAAGCAACCAATACTTAGAGAAGAAGGAAAAGCAATATATCAGTGTGTGGAATGTAATTTCAAAGGATAATGTAAAATCTAGCAGCATAGAATAACATGTTTCTGAAACCATGGCTTGATTAGGATAGTAAAGTCTTTTACGTAATAACAGCTATTAGGAAAACTTGCATTTGAAACTCTTAATAAATAAAACAAACAAAAATAAATAGACTAGGTTCAAGCTGTAACCACAATATTCTGGACAGAAAGTCATTTGATTAGGAAAATACAGTGTATTGTGCAAAACTATTTTTTAAAAAAGTGCATTCCTGTCACATTCACTAAGCTGTGGTTGTATGTCAAAGCTATAGGGTATAGCCTCCCTATTAAATTCACTATTAGAAGGTGTATATAACTTCTGTTTTATTTTTTTAAGGAAAGAAGGATTGTCCAAGTGTGGAAGATGTAAACAGGCTTTTTACTGCAATGTGGAATGTCAGGTATGTGTTACAACTTCTTGTGAGGCGGGAAAGGGGTTCACTAAAGCAGTAAGCTGCACTTATCATTAGTTTAGTACAGCACTGACAGGCTGTAATCACATCTAGTGTTAAGAACAGCAAGCTGGTCAGTTTCAGCATCCCAGAGAAGCTGAGAGTGGAGTTGTGCCTTGGACAATTACAGGATTTAGACATGTTCATATTAAGTCATTCAAGATCAGCTATGCTGGGACATGGTATTACTGAGACATTTGATTAGTACAGCCTACCAGCCCACTAATTACTTCAGTAACTTCAGCCTATTTTAAATATACTCAGATTTAACGTTAGTCCTGTAAGCTGGTGAAGAAGTCCTTGTCCAGCTGAAAAATCAAAAATAAATATCTCTGATTTAACTTTTTCAAAATCTATTGCAAGTGTTGCTGCTGTTGATAATTATAGTGCATATTAGTTTAGAAACCTACTGTGCTTCCTCTCTTAGTCTTCAAAAAAGAATGAGAGAGGTTCATGGAGGATAGGGCCATCAATAGCTATTAGCCAGGATGGGCAGGGATGGTGTCCTTAGCCTCCATTTGCCAGAGGCTGAGAATGGGCGACAGGGAATGGATCACTTAATGATCACCTGTTCTGTTCATTCCCTCTGGGGCACCTGGCATTGGCCGCTGCGGAAGACAGGATACTGGGCTAGATGGACCTTTGGTATGATCCAGTTCGGCCACTCTTGTGTTCTTATGTTCTCAGACTTCTATTACGGGGCAGAGATAACCAGAGTGGCCATTCTCTGATATTCCTGTTATGGAGCTTTTAATATGCTTTAAAGTAGAATAGAATGAAGGACTGGTTCACTGAAAAACACCCCAGTGCAATTCTAATTCTGTTTTTTTTTTTGTTTTGGAGGGAGAGCTTGTTCTTATCTAATTCACTGAATCTAGCCAATTCCAGTATGCTGCCTTTGCATGCTGTCAACTTGACCTAAAGTAACCATGCTCCTTATCTGTGAGAAAAATATACGCCGTCTAAGTGCTAAATAATGAGACGCATCTTAACTTATAGAATCCTCTAGGGCAAGGGTTGTGGTATGGAACGTTGTTCATGAAGGACTAAGGTGACCAAATTCACTTCATTGGGAGGTTAGATAAGAGCTGAGGTCTTTGGTGTGAAAGCAGATTTTCAGTAAATCATCCATCACAAGCCTTATCTTAGATGATAATGTGCTGATTGTCATCTTGTTGTTGTTTGTATGCAGAATATTCTACATTCCCATTAGCTGGGATGAAATGCAGAATATTCTACATTCCCCTTAGTTGGGATGAAATATTGTAATTGTGCTGTCCTGGTTCTAAGCACAATATTTGGGATTGCTGCTGCAGCTTCAGAAAGAGCTTTCATTTTAACAAGCCATCTCGTTCCTCTGAATGATATTGCATATCTGTAGTATCTTTTATGCATTCCCCCACCCCAAACTTCTAGCTTTTATGCTGATTTTGTCTGTAATTCTGACATTCCTATAAAAACACTAAGAACGTAGGGCCAGATTCTACCACTCTTAGTAGTCATCGTCCTCCCACCCCCCGAGGGCCAGTTTCTGATACCTTACTCACGTCAGTAGGACTGTTTGTGGAATAAGGTGCTACCCAATGTGAGTAAGGGTATCAGAATCTAGTCCAGAATTAGGTTCTAGTCAATGTGCGTCATGAACAGCAGGATCTGGCCTCCTTTGATTTTCTTTCATCTGCCAAGGACAGTGGGACAAGGGTATATTTGCCTATTAACTTTATATTTTTTTTTCCTCTTTTGCTTTCTTCATTTCCGTTATTTATATGTGATGGAAAGATCTCTGAGAGGCGGTAAGATAAATTGTTTCTTGTGTTATGTGAAGGGGTAAATAACACTTTTTCTCAACACCATTCATGATTTTATAAACCTCTACCATACCTCCCCGCCATACCAGTCGTCTCTTTTTCCAAGAGGAAAAAGTCCCAGTCTTTTTAATCTCTCCTCCTATGAAAATTGTTCCATAACCCCAATCATTTTGTTATCAGCCACACTATCAGAGGCTCGTTCACCTGCACATCCACCAATGTGATATATGCCATCATGTGCCAGCAATGCCCCTCTGCCATGTACATTGGTCAAACTGGACAGTCTCTACGTAAAAGAATAAATGGACACAAATCAGATGTCAAGAATTATAACATTCATAAACCAGTCGGAGAACACTTCAATCTCTCTGGTCACACAATCAGAGACATGAAGGTCGCTATCTTACAACAAAAAAAACTTCAAATCCAGAGTCCAGCGAGAAACTGCTGAATTGGAATTCATTTGCAAATTGGATACTATTAATTTAGGCTTAAATAGAGACTGGGAGTGGCTAAGTCATTATGCAAGGTAGCCTATTTCCCCTTGTTTTTTCCTACACCCCCCCCCCCCCAGACGTTCTGGTTAAACTTGGATTTGTGCTGGAAGTGGCCCACCTTGATTGTCATGCACATTGTGGGGAGAGTGGTCAGTTTGGATGAGCTATTGCCAGCAGGAGAGTGAGTTTGTGTGTGTGTGTGTGGGGGGGGGGGGTGAGAGAACCTGGATTTGTGCTGGAAATGGCCCACCTTGATTTTCCTGCACGTTGTAAGGAGAGTGGTCACTTTGGATAGGCTATTACCAGCAGGAGAGTGAGTTTGTGTGTGTGGTTTTTGGAGGGGGGTTACGGGGTGAGAGAACCTGGATTTCTGCAGGAAATGGCCCACCTTGATTATCATACCCATTGTGAAGAGAGTGGTCACTTTGGATGGGCTATTACCAGCAAGAGAGTGAGTTTGTGTGTGGGGGGGCGGAGGGTGAGAAAACCTGGATTTGTGCTGGAAATGGCCCAACTTGATGATCACTTTAGATAAGCTATTACCAGCAGGAGAGTGGGGTGGGAGGAGGTATTGTTTCATGGTGTCTGTGTATATAATGTCTTCTGCAATTTCCACAGTATGCATCCGATGAAGTGAGCTGTAGCTCACGAAAGCTCATGCTCAAATAAATTGGTTAGTCTCTAAGGTGCCACAAGTACTCCTTTTCTTTTTGCGAATACAGACTAACACGGCTGTTACTCTGAAACCTGACGCAATAAACAGGCATGCATGCAAACTCTATAAGTGCGTGCGCATCTGAATGTACTGATGAATCTCACGCCCACCACGTACACATTTCAAGCCATTAGCAGATAAGTTTAAAGTTTTGACACACTAAGATGGGAAGAAAACTAAAATCTGTATCAGAATAAGGAAGTATTTGAAAGTTTAAAAAAAAAATAGGAGAAAAGGATGAAGTTGACTGTATGCGCTGCAAATGGTGTGGTGTAAATATTTATAGGCTATTAGTTATAAGTCTAGAAGAGTAAACTGTTTATTCAAATGAAAAGTTTTATTTGGATATTAGAGATATTGTTTTCTTAAACTCAGAGGTGACGTGTTTTGAGTTCCATTTTAGTTCTTTAGCAAACCACATTGAATTCCCTTCATCAAAGCATTAATCTACTGAATACTTTTCCCCCTGTCCTTCCATCCACCAAAATAAACCCTGATATTTACCCTGGAAAATTAATTTTTTGCACTGATTTTTCACTTGTTTTTGTTGGTGTAGTAATAAACACTGATAAATTCCTGGGAAAAATTAAACAAAATAAAAAACAAAATGAAGGGCCCTAACTGTATTCACTGGATCACCCTTGTCCACATCCTTATTGACCCCCCTCAAAGAATTCTAGTCGATTGGTGAGGCATGATTTTCCCTTGCAAAAGCAGAGTTGACTCTTCCCCAACGAATTGTGTTCATCTGTGTGTCTGATAATTCTGTTCTTTACTATAATTTCACTCAATTTGCCTGGTATTGAAGTTAGGCTTATCAGCCTGTAATTGCCAGGATTGCCTCTGGAGCCTTTTTAAAAAATTGCTGTCACATTATGCTCTTTACCTATGATTGGAGAATAGCTAATTTAAGTGATAGGTTACATACATAGGTTACAGAGTAGTTCTGCAATTTCATATTTGAGTTCCTTCAGAACCCTTGGGTAATTACCATGTGGTCCTGGTGTCTTATTACTGCTTAGTTTATTGGTTAGTTTATCAGTTCATTCCAAAACCTCCTCTACTGACACCTCAATCTGGGACAGTTCCTCAGATTTGTCACCTAAAAAGAATGTCTCACGTGTGGGAATCTCCCTCACATCCTCTGCAGTGAAAACCAATGCAAAGAATTCATGTAACTTCTCAAGTTTCAGAGTAGCAGCCGTGTTAGTTTGTATTCGCAAAAAGAAAAGGAGTACTTGTGGCACCTTAGAGACTCACCAATTTATTTGAGCATAAGCTTTCATGGGCTACAGCCCACTTCATCGGATGCATTCCGATGAAGTGGGCTGTAGCCCATGAAAGCTTATGCTCAAATAAATTGGTGAGTCTCTAAGGTGCCACAAGTACTCCTTTTCTTTTTGTAACTTCTTAGAAATGGTCGTGTCTTCCTTGAGTGCTCTTTTAGCACCTCTGTTGTCCTGTGGCCCCACTGATTGTTTGGAAGGCTTCCTGATTTGATGTACTTAAAGTTTTTGTATCATTGGGTGGTAGTTCTTCAAATTCTTTTTTGGCCTGCTTACTTTTACTTTTACCTTGACTTGCCAGAGCTTATGCTCTTTTTTCTATTTTCCTCAGTAGGATTTGACTTCCAGTTTTTAAAGGATGCTTTTTCCCCTCTAATTGCTTCTTTTACTCTGTTTCACCATGATGGCAATTTTTTGGTCCTAGTACTGGTGTTTTTTGTGTTTTATTTTATTTTTTTATTTTGAGGTGTATATTTAATTTGAGCCTCTATTATGGTATTTTTAAAAAGTTTCCAGGCAGCTTGCAGGTGTTTCATTCTTGTGACTGTTCCTTGTAATTTCTGTTTAATTAGCGTACTCATTTTTGTGAAGTTCCCCTTTTTGAAATTAAATGCTACTGTGGTGGGCTTTTGTGGTACTGTATTTTCCCCCCTCCCTTACAAGAATCTTAAATTTAACTACATTATGGTCGCTGTTACTGAGAGGTTCAGCTGTATTCACCTCTTAGACTGGATCCTATATGCCATTTAGGACTAAATCAAGAACTGCCTCTTCCCCTGTGGGTTCCAGGACTAGCTTCTCCAAAAAGCAGTCGTTAAACTTTATCTCTGCATCCCATCCTGAGGTGACATGTACCCAGGCAATATGGGGATAGTTGAAATCCCCCATTGTTATTGGGTTTTCTGTTTTTGTAGCTTCTATAATCTCTCTTGAGCATTTCAGAATCCCCATCACCATCCTGGTCAGGTCGTCGGTAGTATATTCCTACTACTATACTCTTATTATTCAAGCATGGAATTTCTATCTAGATAGGCTCTATGGTACAATTTGATTAATTTAATATTTTTACTATATTTGAGTTTATGTCCTCCCCTCCCCACATATAGTGCCATTGCAATATTTCAACTGATTTGAAAATAATTCTTCCAAGTATAACTTTTTTAAAAATAAGTTTAAAATAGCAAACAAAAGGTTTTGGATAAGTTTTTCAGAATTATGGATTGAGTAGCTGTAGAAATTGTTTTGTAATTAACACTTTGTGTTTAATGGGCTATATTCTGCGCTCAGATACAACTTTGCAGCCCGTGTAAGTTCCAAGGGTTGTCCGCTGTGTGCAGTTATGTAGCATCTCCTACTGGAGGGTCTTAAAGGGCTTTACACACTTTAGTGAATTAAGCCTCACAACATGCCTTTTCAGGAGGATATTTTATCTTTTTTTGCAAATGGTGGCTATGGAGGCATAAAGAGATGTATAGACTTGCCGAAGGTCACTCCAGAAGCTTGAGGTAGGTCTGGAAAAAAGTGGCAGATCTGGATAAATGAGCACAGCTCCTGTCTCCTGGCCACAAGTCTTTGACCCAGGGACGCAAATACTGTGTTGCAGCGTGAAGATCCCTTTGCACTTCACTGACCACATGAGTCAGCTTTAAAGCTGGCACAAGTAGCAGAAGGAGGATTAGCCCGTTGGGTGGGGATGGGGGGAATCCACCAGTGGCATAGAGTTGGCATAGCAGCTCCCTCACGCTCACATTCTGGGACTGGCATGGGGGATGTGGCTGGGGCTAACTTAATGTTTGCTGAACTCCAGTTACTGTTTTGGCCTGTTGGCAGCCAGAATAACTTAGAGTAGCCTTCAGGTTGCTCCTCTTGAACTGAGCAATTACATAATCACAAAGCCAGCCTAGGACAAAGGTATCACAGAGGTGAGCTTTATATACCATCTTTGCAACCCTAGGCCCTTTTGAAGTGGACTGTGTGCTCCTTGGCTGTAGCTCAGGATTCAGCACTGGGTCCCCCTTTCTTATGCTGCCTGCTATCTGACTTTTTTTCTGCTAAGGTTTGTGAGTGTCAGTTGATTCATATCGCTCTGCTTTTCACTACCAGCATCGCACGGTATCGACCTGCAATTACACTAATGGAATTCAAGCTCCACATGCAGTTGTTCAGGTCTTGACTTTTAAAGTATGGTTTTAGTCGAACAGCATCAGACCTGTGTTCGTTTTTGTCATCCCCTCCCCCGAAATTAACTGTTCAACAGCTCTGAAGAGAAATGTTTTAGGAGGGTTACATCATTACAAATGCAGAACTGGTGAACTATAAACCAGTTACTAGTGCTTCCTCTTTCAACTATTTAAATACACCTATTGTTTATCCCTTACAGCGAGCTGAGGTCAGCTAATCATCATGCAGCTTGTTCTGTACTTGTCTCTTCCTTCAGCATTTGAAATGTGCTCTGCAGACGGAAGGCTTGAAGATTTTATTTGTTGTATTGCACTGTATGGAATCTGTATTTCTGCAGCAAAGGAAACCATGTATTTGGAGCCTGCTCATTTCTCACTCAAGTCAGTGGCAAAACTCCAGTTGACTTCAGTAGGGAAAAGCTTTAACCCTTGAGGTACAATTTTGGACAACACAGCCACACAGCCTCAGAAAGTGGGGACCAAAGATGATTTTAACCGGTCTTTATCTCTTCCCTTTCCTGATCCCAGCCCACCTAGGTCCCTCTACTGCAATTTAGGGTAACCTCATGGCTCCTCTAAACAATACCCAGCTGCCCAGAGCTCCAAGGGGCTATTTTGACAGCCAGGTATCACCAGAGCACAGTGACCTGTCTATTCCCTGTTTTCTGTCCATGCCTCCACTCCAGGGGCCAAGTGGCAAGGGCCCACTGCACCCGCCTTGTGCCACCTGGACATTCCCATTAGTAAGGGGAATCCTGAGGAGGTTGATTAAGCCAGTTTACCAACTGCTTTATGCCACTGGAGTGCAGAAAAGGACAGGGCCTTTGTTTCTTATGCAACTAAATCCCTGCTTGCTAGTTTCAGTAAGAATCTTGTCTTGCAAAAAGTCTGCACATTTTCATACAGGTGGATTTAAGTCAAATATAACTTGGAATGTTTGTTATGTTAAAATTTCATTTAAGTGAACATGCCTCTGGGCTGGGAAAGAAGAGTGAGAGGAGACTTACAATCCTTATGTTATCAAAATTACTAAGGGTACAGTGAGAGCTGATCAGGAGCTCCTATCTTACCGTTCCGTTTAATATGAGAACAAGGGGACACTTGATGGAAGTTTAAGGGCAATAGGTCTAAAATAAATAAAGGGAAATGCTACCGTAATTTATATACATTGTAAAGTCCATGTGTCATCTTCACACTCTCAGGAGATCATTTTTGAAAATACTTTTTAAAAGGATTAGGTGATTTGTGCACATTTAGTTGGGAAGTTCCTGGAGTCCTTACTTGAGAAATGTTCACATTGGTTTTAATGAGAGTTTTGACTGAGTAAAAACGGCAGGATTTGGCCGATTGTTGATAAAAGACCAAATGTTCAGCTCCGCTTCCAAGAGGGGCGGGTAGCAAAAAAGCACTGGAATTGGGGGAGGTGTAGGGAGAGGGGTTCCACTGTAGCATCTGTGTGGTCATGGAGGCGTGAGGCATCCAGGTAGATATCCTGGGGCTCTGGACAGGTCTCCTGAGATCTGCAGGTTTTTAGATTAAGCACCACTCTGATGGAATGCTCAAACAAGCTGTATCTACTCTTGAGATTCCCTGTCTCCCATATGTGAATAACCAGCATTGGGTCCATATTTATCCACGTTATTAAGTCAAAGTATTTTGTGTGGCAAGCTAAGGCTGCGCTCATGGTAATCAAATCTCATTCCTTGCCTAGAGAAGCTACCTTACTGGTAAAACTGTTATAAGTGTTAGTATATGGAAGTGTTTGCTTCTCAGTCTCTTGTCCCTGTCAGCTCAGGACTCTTTTAATTTAAGTTGTGACTAGCTCCACCTTTATCTCTTATCTTATTTCTGCTAATGTTGCCCCATTGTCCCCTTTTCCCTACCAGCCTCACTATCCCCTTCATTTCTCAGTCCCACTCTCATGCTCATGTCTCCTTCCATGTTGCTCCCTGTGCCTGGAATGATCTTCGCTCCTAGTGGGCCACTCCCTCACCCTTTCCTCACTGAAATCCTGCCTAAAAAGACTTGCTTCTTCTGGGAGTCCTTCAAATGCTAACCCACGTCAATCTTGTATCCTCTCCAGCCCAGCATTATGTAAATGGGGACAAGAGGGGAAAGAAGACACAAGGGCTTGAACCTCAATCACTTGTCACTGGGTGTAGCACTTCAGGGCCATAGTGCAATACCTTTACTCACGCTCAACAATACCATACACCACAAGTAGTGGTATTCTTTGAAATTCTTTGAAATCTGTGGTATTCTTTGTGGGGGCAGGAGCACTGCCCAACACAAGTATCAGTGGTAGAATCAGGCTCTAAGTGTTTGCATGACTGGGCTCTGTTAACCCTTCCAGTGGCTTTCCCAGGACCCTTTTTGTCTTATCTGTGTATCTGTCTTCTAGACTCTCTAAGCTCCACTGGACAGAGACTGTTTTTATTTGTCTTCTGCTGTACCAACAAAGCACATCACTGCCATTTAACAAATGATAGTAATTTTATATGGGACTGAAAATTTAAGATCATGTTTGGCACCCCAAATGTCTCCCTTTGGGCTTGCATTGAGTACTGGTTGTTGGTTTTGTAGTATGCTGCACTAGTCTAGTCTTCAGGCCAATAATCCAGTAGTCCTAGCTGATGCAATCGTTTTGAAGAACTTGGTGGAGGAGGTTACTTTTCCACTCTTTGATGTGGAAAACACAAGGCTTAGCAAACTTCCTTTCCAAAAGTGTTGTCACTCTGCCTTAAATGAGGGGAAAAATACAGTAGATGTAATGAAAATAGGAAAAAAATATCATTAATACAACACTGGGGATTCAGCTAGAACAATGATACCCGCTGTAATGCAAACCACTCAGAGAAAACGTGGAAAAGAATGCTAAATGCAATCCTGCTGTGATTGCAGAGAAGGGCTCTCTGAGTGTTTTCATAACCAGTATTACTCAGTCATCACTATTCTCTATTCCTGCAATGTTTCAGGCTTTTATCTTGCTTTGCACAATTCAGCCATATCTTGTCCCTTTAACCTCCCTACTAGTTCACATAGCTCAGTATGATTCTGCCTGAGGAAAGATTTTAATTAACAATGCTTAGAGAATAAAGGAAACAAATGCATTTTGAAAACATTATTTTGAGACAGGCATATAATTTTGTATCTTGGCTTTGTTTTGCAAGTATTCTTATTAATTAAACAGTGTATGTGAATGTAAGTCTGTATAAAAAAAATTTAGGCTCTGATCTTATACTTCTTGCACACCCCAAACTCCTCAAGTTGAAGTCCGTGGGAGTTTTGGATGTGCAAAGAATAAAGGATTGGGTCCTCATTGTGTAATTTTTGCACACAGGCTAAGGACTAAGGGCCCATAGAAATTTTCCAACCAGCTCTCACAGTGCATAGGAATTTGGTATTTCCAAGGACAAATTTTGAAAAATGTGACTGCTGCATTAATGGGAGCATCCAAGATTTTTTTTTTTTTTAAAATAATACAACTAAAATGTAAAATACTTTAAAATTTTACATTGTTGTCGCCTTTTAGAACTGTCAGACCTTGGGGTTGCTTCACATAGGCTTTACATAAAATCTCAATTTTGGATTTGAAAAAAAGACACTAAGGGCAATGGGCCTAACTTAGCAAGGTGCTGAGCACCTTCTGCACCCTGTTGAGCCTCCAGTGTGAGCTGAGGGCCTTTGTTCCCTCCTATGGCAAGTCTCTAAAATTTATCTCAGTGTATGGGGCAATTACAAATGGTCATTTCCAATGGAAACTCCTGAGACATCAAGATAAGACAGTGGATCTGACTTTTATTTTGGTATATAAAGCCTTAAATAACCATGGATCAATCTACCTGAGGGACATTGAGTTGCTCCAAATCCTATCATGGCACTTCAGGTGGTGATGATGGGCTCCATGCTGGAATTTTGCAAGAGTGAAGTGCAGGGCTGATTCTCTGAAGTCCTGTGACTTTGGAGTATGTGTCAGAGTGCAACATTAGTATCCCTCTAGGGGCAGCAAAAGACTTTCATGTTCTGACTTGAGTTCAGTCATAAATTTGTGGGGCTTGTTATGGTATGCTCCCCTGTCTTCTCCTCTTCTCTCCTCTCCACCCCACACCTTCCCCTGGCTCAGGTGTTTTAATTGAGGATAGGGATTGATTGCCTCTTAAGTACTAAGGGACAAATGTATAAATATAACCCATTGTGTGTGTTTTACCACTTTATATGTCCTGTGGGCGTGAATGTTAGAAATGTGTGATATAAAATTGAACATTGATTTACGTTCTAAATATATAAATAAGGTGAAATACACTCCAGTCCAGGAGAGGCCTGAACCACACCCTGTGTACCACTTAAATCTGTTAATGTGGATCTCTTTGTGCAGGCTTTAATGGCCTGCATCCATTTCATCCAAAGAGTGTTCAGGAAAGTCTCAGACACCTGAGAACAGCTGTTCATAACTTTGCTTGATGGCAAAAGATTAATTACATGGTTGCATGAAATGTTTTACTGTATATTACATTTAAGGGAAGTATGTAACATTAAATTTTAACTAAAGGGTGTCCGTCCTCTTTCAGCCACTACTCTTGCTACTACTGCATTGGAGAGCACCAGGCTTATTCTATTACACTTTGCTAACTAACAAAATAAATCTGAAGAAT
The DNA here is from genome assembly GCF_965152275.1 of Natator depressus. Lineage (NCBI taxonomy): Eukaryota > Metazoa > Chordata > Testudines > Cheloniidae > Natator > Natator depressus. Next base: position 166,458,020 of record NC_134236.1, on the reverse strand, counting down.
CTATTCAATAGGTCTGATTCTGATCTTACATACACTGTCTTTTTATTGATGCAAACTCATAGATTTCAGAGGACTTACTCCTGATTTACACCAGGGTCATGTCCAAATCGGGGCCAATGTATTTATTAAATGGAAATTGAACCCAGTCTAACCATTAAGAGAACCTAGTCTCCCCTCCCACACTTGTTCTGAACAATAAGGATTGACGATTTAGAAACAGTGTTTCATATTTGTTTCTTTTGCATTTATATTTTATTTCTACCAAGTAAATGAAGATAGTATGACCTTGACTCATCCTTGGCGAGCATGTTTAAATAGAAAACTGTCCCTTAAAAATTACTCAAGCTTTTGTTCCGATTTAGCAAGTGTCATTTTATTTTTCTAAAGGAAACACATGTCACTTGACCTCCAGGTTGTCGTGGGACTCGCTGCATCCTCTTTTCTCATCTCTTTATCTACTGCACTTCTTCTTTTTTTTTTTTTTTTTTTAACCTTCCAGAAAGCAGATTGGCCTATGCACAAGCTGGAATGTTCTGCCATGTGTGTTTTTGGGCAGAACTGGAATCCCTCAGAGACCGTGAGACTGACCGCGAGGATTCTTGCCAAACAGGTGAGCAGAACACAAGACTTTGAGAGGTACGTATGTGTTTTCAAAGGGGGGTGGAGGCGAGGAGCCGGAAGAGCCGGAAAAAATGAAAATTTGACCGACAGTAACTGTCCCAGCAAAGCATGCTTCATGTTAGTTTCCTGTGTACAGATTGGCTGGAGTGCTGAGTGTGAGCAGCTGAAAAAACTGACGTCTGAAATGGCTACAGCAGCATAACATCCAGTTGGAGACTTTGAGAGGTGTTAAGCTGATGTCTTAGTAGAACCAGTGCAGTGTGGGCTAAAGACCAAAGATTGGAGAATTTTACTAATAGGTTCACTAAATACAATGGGCCTGATTCTTTGCTCATGTGTACCAATGTGACTCTGAGCACTGAAGTCAGTGGCACAGCATCAAGGCAAAAGTAGCATAAGTGAAAGGGGGATCAGACTCAGTGTTTGTGGTGAAATTGATGGATACCACATGTGGTATCTGTTGGCAAACACTGGCTTTTTAATGGCAGCCACATTTGTTAGACTTCCTTCAGATTTTACTGTATAGCATTGTATAGTTATAGCACTGTTCACTCTGTAAGCACCCCATAAGTCCTGATTCTCTTCTCATTCAGACAGATGCAAATAGTTACATAAGAACGGCCACACTGGGTCAGACCAATGGTCCATCTAGCCCAGTCTCCTGTCTCTGACAGTGGCCAATGCCAGCTGCTTCAGAGGGAATGAACAGAACAGGTAATTGAGTGATCCAGTTAGAATGAATGGAGTGATCCTGATGTAAAACCAGTGTTCGAGGAAGGAAAATCAGTCCCTTGGTCTTTGGAAAGAGGTTTATTTATAGGAGGATGCTATGCTAGTGTGCTTGCTCTGACATTGTAGTATTAACTCCACCTGCAATATTCCTTGGAATGCAGAATTTGTGATGGTGGGAAGGGCATAGCAGAAGTGTTTGCAGGGAAGAGATGGGGCATGTAAGTTTCAAGGTTATTACACTATGTATTTTTGCAAAGCTCTAAATTCTGTCTGCAAAAACAAATCCTCTCTGAAGCACATTTGTACGATCGAGGTCTGCATATATGACAAGGGCAACCTGGATACTGTATATAGAGAGGATTTTGATGGCCTGCTGGGAAGGTAGCCTGCATACTCCCTCTGTGCCTGTGTGTGGGGGGTTTGGTTTTTTAATTAAAGCACAGTCTAGTGGTGGTCCACAAACAAAACTAGATGTTTAATGATTAAAAGTCATTGGAATAAATTTGTGCTTGAGGGAGGGGGGAACCTACATGCCATATAAAAGCTAAATATGCAAACCGTAGTCCCTGAATCTCAGCTGCTGGGCCACCTGCAAAGCCATATATAATGGCCAAGATTACAAAGAAGTGGCCTTAGGCCAACAATAGAGCACTGCTTTTGAACTCTGTCAACAGTGACTTTATTCACTTTCCTCAAAGCGAAGCCTGTTTCTTGCCTGCTTTGCTGCTGTTAGTCGCTTTCTGGGTATCTAGAACAAAGCAAATTACATATTTTAAAATACTCCACTGGTTCTGTATGTACATTTGATTGGAGTTAGTTTACGCCTGCTTTGTTTGGCACAGCAATACTTTTTTTTTCTGCCTTGTAAGTTTAGTCAGTTTGACCAGATCACTGTTCATTGGCCTTTATAAAGCCTGAATACAGTGAGGGTTTTATGTTTTTGTTTTGTGGGTAAAAACGTTCAATGTAAGCATTGATAGACAAAATATGTGATCGTTCTACATTTTTTTTCTTGTCATTGCAATCTTTTTCTGTTCCTAGAAAACCCACCCTGAAAGAACACAGTCAGAAAAATTGCTTGCAGTAAGAGAGTTTGAATCACGTAAGTAGAGAAGACTTGCAGGTAACAGGAGCTCTTTTCCATAGTGCATTTAGGAATTGCTTCATTACCCTTCATGAAAACCTTCTCCAAGCATCTCTGTTATAGGAAGAGGGAGTAAAAAAAAGAACCGCATTTCCAAACATTTTTGTAATGCTTTAATTTCTTTTTCTGTTGGTAGATTGGGGAAGTGAGGGTGAAAATTTAGACAGATTAATTATGTAGTGTTCATCAGATGGCTTTCCTGGCACTCTGGTGACATTTCTGAATTGTAATGTTGCAAAATTAAAATAGCTGGTGTTGTTACCAGGAGGCATAAAATCAGAGACAACACAGTTGTTTGATGGTGACAATGACTATGGGGCTAATTGCAGAATCCTCTGGACTGCACTTCCGTGTCTGTCACTGCCAATCAAATTTGACATGTTCTCTGTGATTGTGTTGAAATTCCATGTCCTGAATGCTCCAAAGTGATCTGAGGAAGGAGAGAAGGCAGTGGCTTGCTTTTATCTGGAAGGCTACCGTTTCCACCCCCCCGCCCTTGAGGCAGTTAGAAATTGAGCAACTGTTAAAACTAACCAGCCTGGAATAGTCTGCATGGTGCTGCAGTGTTGCTCCCTTTCTTGGTATTGATAGTAATAAGAAGAAGCTGATGTGCACATGTCTGAGATGATGGGGCGATAGTACTGTAGGCTTACATGCCTTTCATCCTGAAGGATTCCCAACCCCTTGACAAAATGCTAGACAAATGCTGTCATTGATGGAGTGAGAAGTGGCGGTTATTTAACCAAGCCCAGCAAGACTGCCGAACAGCTTTAGTACAGGAGGTGAATGAGATTACTGCCTCAACTGGAACTGCTTGGAGGAATGGAATGGTAAAGTGTTGGCATTTGTCCAAGCTAGAGCAGCCTACATCTGAGAGGAATTTAGAGGACAAGTTGTCAAACAAGCTAGTGGTGGGAACTGGGGGGGTGGGTGTTCATGGAGGGTTTTCTGTGTATTCTGCTGAATTTTAGCCTGCGTTAATATAAATATCTTACTCATTTGGAAGCTCAAAAGGGTTGGGGTTTGGGTCAGTGGATGCTTATCCAAACTGTGGCAGGGCCCTCCTAAAGCACTGAAATGCTCTGCCACCACAATTCTGCCCTTCTCCCCGAGCAGGCTTCCTTTCTATTTCTGGCTGTCTTGGTGAGAAGCCCCCTTTGCTGCCCGTTACCCACCCCCCTTTGGCATCTTCAGCAGTTGCCCCCTGCCCTCACTCTCTCTTCCCAGGGATGGGTGAGTGAAGAAATGGCATAGGATTCCCATTGGGAAGGCTTCATCTTTCTTTCTTGCACCTGAGCTCCCCCTAGTTCTCATCCCGAAATTGTCCCATTTCAGTGTCTCCACTATTCTGTGTCTCCCCTCATTTGTCCCCACTCTTATGTGTGTCTCTCATTTGTGCCCCTCATTTTCAGCTCTTTTTCCTGTAGTCTCTCTCTTCACTGCTGTCATATTTTTGGGGACGTAAAGGGGAATTGCAGCATTACTTTGCTTTGCAGGTGTGGCTTGGTACTCCTGCTGCTGTGTAGAGTAGGGAGGAGGACAGTGGTAATAACTAGGCACTCCATTCTGCTTCTGTTGGAGTGAGAGCAAAGAGTGTCTCAGGCAGAGAAGGGACTGGGAAAATGCTCAGTCCACCTCGAAATGTCAGATGGCTTAGCTGCCCAGGGTTTTGGCTGGAACCAAGAGTGGGACTGGGTATAAAATACCAAGACAGGACCAGACAAGTATGCCAGGACACCACTGCTGATGCCTCAGGCCTTGCAAATGGTAGAGACCTTCATTGACTGCAAGTGGTTAGGACCTCTGCTATTAGAGATCCTGTCTTTTGGATGAGGGGCAGAACAGTCTCTTCCAGTGTTATACTGGGACACTTTCAGTACTGACTAGGACACGTCTACATGGGGAAGGTCTGTCATGTTGGGAAATGTTTCACTAGCAAGATATTAAATGTGGCTTAGCACCTTTTGTAGACGGGGCCAAGTAGTGTATAAGAACATATTCACAGCCATGGTTAACCCTAGGGCTAAGTTAACCATCAGCTAACATGTTTTAAACACTACTGTTCTTGTTCTCAGTAAGGGGTATTGTGTTTAAATCTCTTGTTAATAAAAAATCATCATCCAACATTTTCTAATCTCATGCATTTTCCCAGTGTATACACGTGGCCTTGGAAGGAGAAGCAATCACAACCACTTCTTGCAGTACCTCCATACAGCTGTTCCTTGGGGGTCTCCCATCCAAGTTATGACCTGTTCTGACTTAGATATGGCTGCAGTTAACCAGGAGAGAGTTCTTTGTATTGAAACAGGATGTCTTCTTTATCCACAGACCTTGATAAACTAGACAATGAAAAGAGAGAACTGATTCAGAATGACATTGCTGCGCTTCATCACTTTTATTCAAAGCACATAGCGTACCCTGACAACGCTGCCCTTGTAGTCCTCTTTGCACAAGTAAGTTGGCTAGAATAAAATCCGTTTAGGTAGGTGGTATTGTGAGAATCTAGTCTTCATGAAAGAAGCAAAAGACAGCAATGAGAACAGCCTTCCTTGGATCCAAACAGAGGTGGTAGTGGTAAAACATTGCTATGGTGTTCTCTCCCAGGCACCGGTTTCTACATGTGATCCGGTAATTCATTTATCACTGCTCTGGACGGGTGGCAAGGAGGCAGAATATCATTTTGGATAACATTTTGAAATCTTAAAATGTTTAATTTCACCTCTCTCTTACCTTGAATTCCACATATATCCAGACTGCATGTATCTTTTGGACACAGTAATAGTTGTGATGCTCTAAGAGTGACATTTCACCTTCGTGCCTGCACCCCCTCATCCCCCCTAAAAAAAAAAAAAAAAAAAAAGTGAATGCACATTTAAATCCAGAATTGCCAAGCATCACTCTGTCTTTCTGTCTGGACTCCCTGTTTAAGCCTCCAACAAAGGGTGCCGTGCCATCTGTGGTGGTAGGTTTTTGAGATGTGGACAACAGCCTACTATTGGACTGAGACTGCCCACTCCTTTTGTATAGGCCAGTGCCTACCAGTAAGAGGTCATCGTTGCTATTCTTACCTTAATTAGCGGTTAAACTGCTGTACTTCAGGTGAAAGTTCCAGTACCGTATTCCATTACTTATCCTCTAAGCCATCTGGTTTCCCATGATTCACTTTTTGTTTTTGTTTGATTTTCTTTGGTGATTGAAAAGTTTTCTTTCTATTTTTTTTGTAAGCCTTTTCAGTTTGCCAAGTGATCTAGAAAGAGATGCGTCCAAACCTCTGCTTCGATTTAAGGAATCTGACCTGTCCAGATTCTTATTGTGATTTTGAATATTTTGCTGGAAAGCAGCCAGAGCCCACAAAGATTAATTGATTTTTACTAAAACAGTCGCTTCTCCCATGCTACTCTGTTCTTGGGCAATCTTGTCAGCTCCCACTGCTTCAGCTACTTTCTGCATGCTGCTGACTCCTCATTTCCTGCTCTTGGGTACTGCAGACCCCTCTTCCCCAGCATCCCTGACATCCGCATTGCTCCCTTCTGACCATACAAAACCCAGCTAATGAGATCAGCATCCTAGCCTGTCACAGTGTCCATGTTACGCTCTACACATTCCTCCAGGTCCATCCCCTGACACCCCTTCTTGATCACATCATGCTCAAGGGACTTGTCCCCTCCTTCTAGAGTCTGCATTACTCTGCCCCCACCTTTCTTCCCTGCTCTAGTCTCTTATCCTCTGTTGTATCACTGATGCCAGCCTTGAATGCCATTCAAGTTTCACAAACTTCCCTTTACACATGGAACGCTCTCCCTGAATTAAACTCTAACCGACTAACCTCTTATCCTTCAAATCCCTTCTCCTGACCCATTTCTGCTATGATGCTTACAAGAAAGAGCCACCTACTGATGACTATAGGTTGAGGGTAGTTGGAGGTGCCTGACTCTATATCTATCTATCTATCTATCTATCTATCTATCTATCTATCTATCTATCTATCTATCTATCTATCTATCTATCTATCTATCTATCTATCTATCTATCTATCTATCTATCTATCTATCTATCTATCTATCTATCTATCTATCTATCTATCTATCTATCTATCTATCTATCTATCTATCTATCTATCTATCTATCTATCTATCTATCTATCTATCTATCTGTGTATATATATATATTCTTTAAAAAACACAAATCAATTGGAACCATCACATTTTGTGTCTGTCACCAGCCTATGTAACCCTATGTTCTTATTGCTGTTAGCCCCATCCTCCTTCCCACCTGTTTTACGTTCACCTGTTTTGTGTCTTGTTTTAAATTTGATTGTTGGCTTTTGGGGCAGGATGTTTGTACAGTACCTAGCATGATGAGGCCCCATCCTGACTGGGACCTTTGGATACTACCACACTACAAGTAATCATCATTAGAAGTTATTTTACCATTCTGAAGGTGGTGTTGGTGAGGACTCTTTATTTAGAACCATGAATTCTGCTTATGTAGTTCATTGGTCTTTATCTGAAGGATGGTCGAGGTGGGTTGGGGGTGGGGTTTCACACTGCTTGCAAAGTACATTCCTAACTGTAGTTTGGCTGGTGGAGCATAGGCGTATGTTCCCGGTAGTTTCAGTAAAGAGGAAAGACGAGGGATTCTTTCAGGGGGCTTCATGTGCAGTTGACAATCCTACTAGTCTATACTTGATTGGCTGCACCTGGGTCTGTTGTGTCTTCTTTTGTCACTTGTGAGACAACAGTTGTGTTCATTCCATTTTGGTATCACCATGGAAAGGAGAGCTTATCGATACTGGCAGGGAGATGTATAGGGGGTTAACTTTCTGTTGGCATAAATGCAGCTGTCATCAAAATGGGGACTAAACTACTTGATTGGGATTGAGATGGATTTTAGTGACTGTGAACATATACGGGAAGTGCAGCTTTAAATGTTGTTGTTTAGTGCACATGCATTGGCACTGAGACTGTCGTAGGCCAAATCCTGAAGTTCTTACTTAGACTAAGGGCTTGTCTACGCTACCGCTTAAGTCAGTGTAAGTTACATCACTCAGGGGTGTGAAAAAGCCACCCCCTGAGCAGTGCAAGTTACATCAACTTAAAGCGGTGTCCACACCACACAATGTCTGGCGGGAGATGCTCTTCCGCTCTGTAGCTTCCACCTCTCGCAGAGGTGGAGTAATTATGCTGATGGGAGAGTGCTCTTCCGTCGGCGTAGTGGGTCTGCACCAGACGTGCTACAGAGGCACAGCTGTACTGATGCGTGCGGTAGGGTAGACTAGCCCTAAGCTCCCATTGAAGCAATGAGAGAAAAAACATGAGTAGGGATTTCAGGACATGGCTTTATGGCCTGCTTGACTCCTCTCTTTCAAGTGTATTGACAAATATCTGGCCTTATCCTGTGTCCGTGTAGTTTAATTAAACCTGTCTGCTTCTGCCCCTCCCACTATGTCTACACTGTCATGTATTCCCAGCGTTAGCTTCTGCTCTATTTTCCACAAAATTCAAGTTCTTCATCCATTACTAATAAATAAATATTTGTACTGCAGGTGCAATTTGAGGCCTTGACCAGGTTGCACCCCACTGTGCCAGGCCCTGTGTGTCATATTCAAGGCACTGCACAGGCCCTTCACTGTCTGTCTGGTTTTGTTCACCCTCCCTTTTCTTTGTGCACATAGCTCTGTCCAGTCCTCTCTTGTTAGCATTCCTCTGGGCCAGATCCTGGTCCCATTGACGTCTGTAGTTAAATTTCCATTTGAAGCAGGACTGGCCTTTTCTCTCCTCTGCCACTTCTCAACTTTGTGCCTTGTTTCACAATGTCCTCTCTGTTTGGAATAGTCTCGCTCTATACAGGCAACCTGTCCCTCCTTCTTCCAAACTCTTCTTAAGCCTCATGTCCTGTCCTTGGCTATCCAAATGCTGATGTTCTGTGTTGTGGTCTGATCCTACTCTGGTGCATGAGTCTTTATCCTTTACATTTAGTCTGCCTAAAAGACTGTAAACTCCTCAACATGAGGACTCTGAACACCAGTAGCTCTGTAATAAATACCGACTAAGAATAAACAGAATTGCTACCAGATTACTTCAATTTACTGCTCAGTGTGGTCCCTTATAGCCAGAGGAATATAGTATGTAAACATGGAATATTAAACCAGAAGATTATGATTACCAGAGATCTAAGCTAATCACTCTCTCTTTTCCTTAGGTTAATTGTAATGGCTTCACAATTGAAGATGAAGAACTGTCTCACTTGGGATCAGCAATATTTCCTGAGTAAGTTGAATTTTATTTTTTAAACAATAAATTTTTTTTTTTTAAAAAAAAGCCCCGATACATGTTACAGACATGGTAAATTGAATTAACCCATGGTTATGATTCTGTCTCTAATGAAATACTCCAAGATACTGGAGTTGTAGCACAGTGGCTTCAAAGAACTGTCTAGTGTACATAGAGGGACATGTATAGTACTGTGCAATGGAGTTGGGCAAACTTTTTATAATGAAGTTTCCCCTGCTTTTGTTGGAAACCCAAAAGTCAGGCCATCTTTGCCAAAGAGTTCAAGAGGGTCCACCTACCTTTTGATAAGGGTAAAGTTTCAAGTGGCTGTGAACCAGTTCATGATTTTAGACATTTTTATTTAAAAACTTAATTTCAGCAGAGTTACTCTTTCAGTTTGTTTTGAAGCCATGAAACTCAGGGTGTGAACCACATCTAGATTGATATGAACCAGTGGGCTTCTAGTGATCAAAAGAAATTGAAAATAGTTGCATAGATGACTTCCCCCATAAAATCTTTCCATTTTGTTTTTAGTTTGGTGGAATCCTTAACCTGGTGCTCTCTGACCAAGTGATTAGACTTTGTTCAGCGCCATCTCCCTAGCTTTGTTCCTTTTTAAGTAGCAGATCTCCTTCATACATCCCTCCAACCTCCTCCTCTGATGTTTTAACAGTGTGATGTGTTATGTTGCCATGACAGTGAAAAATTATGTACAAACTCTGTCAGCTCTAGAAATAAATCACAGATGTTATTAAAGTGCTGTTCGTGGAATAGGAGCCTTTCTAGTGCTCAAGAGGAAGAAAGGTGCTCCCTTCAAGGGAGTTGGTATGCAAATTCCCCTCTTGCTGCTCACAATATAGCTAAGGAGATGACTATAAGCCCATATTGAAGGCATTGCTTAATCTGAGTTTTCTGGGCACATGCTTCCATCGACATCAGTGGGAGCCACAGGGTGGTGGTTGGTTGTATTACTGTAACATTTAGAGTCCCCAACTGAAGTCCGGGTGCCATTGTGCTAAGTGCAGTTTATGTTGTACATAAACAGAATAAGACAGTCCTTCCTCCAAAGAGCTTACACTCTCTAAAAAGACAAGGCAAAGGGTGAGAGACAGGCAGTGATGCTGTTGTCCTATTACAGATGGGGAGCTATGGTACAGAGAGATTAAGTGACTTACCCAAGGTCACAGAGGCAATCTATGGCAGAACAGGGAATTGAACTTAGAGCTTTTGAGTGCCAGTCCAGTACCTTAACTGTAAGACCATCCTTTCTGTCTGAGTGTGCTCAGCAACTCTGTGAATTAGGCCTTTCGAATTTAGCAGTTATACCTTTGAGCTAAGATTTCTCCTTGATCTCTGACCAAAGATGCAATTATTATTTTGGGGGTGAGGGGTGGGGTTAAAGAAGGTATTTTAGCTACTGTGTCTAATAAAACAGACAAACTGAATTTTTTCAGAGCCCAGAGTGCTGGGGGACATACTTTTCCCCAGCGGTTAAGATTTTTTTGCACACTTTTTGTGTGCATAACTGAAAAATAATAATTTTTTTTTTTAGACTTGGGGCCTGCTTTTGCTCTCTGTGAAGTTGATAAAAGTTTTACTATTGGTCTCGGACTCCAGTGCAAACAAGTGGCTTTTTGTGTACTAAGTTTCTGTCTGCATTGCTTTCAAGTATAATAATACTCAGTGTTCCTCTTCCCCAAGGGATTCCCCAGGCACTTCTCAAGCTATGAGCCTGGCTCTGGTCCCACTGAGACTTGCCATTGACTTTACAAGGCCTGCTCCCATTATACATACCACTGTAATGTAGTCACCTTTGGACAGCAGCTACACACTAGCATTTGGCACGCTGCACAACAAGGGATGGAAGGACAATTTGTCTGATCCTACCCTATTCATTAGCAAGTCAGTTGATTGTAATTTTATAATAACAATACTATAGCCTTTCCTAAGGTTACCTATGTTTTTAGCTGAGACACATCTTGCAGAGCAAAGTGACTTGAGCTATTGGATGCTGAAGTGATGCTTTTTGCTTTCAGACACAAAAATTGCTCTTTTGCTTTTACAGTGTTGCACTGATGAACCATAGTTGTTGCCCAAATGTGATTGTAACCTACAAAGGGACCTTAGCTGAAGTCCGAGCTGTTCAAGAGATTGAACCTGGAGATGAGGTAAATGCATATCATGAGAGTGTAAATGCAGTGGTGTGTGGGCATGCATGTGGTAAAGTGGGAGTGGACTTGGCTTGTCAAGCGTTGCTCCAGTTAAAATGGAAGCCTCTTCCTCATGTCTCTTGTCTTTCAATCAGTTCTGAAAACTCACTTTAAAAAAAAAAAAATCAGGGGTGGGGCAAGGGGAGACAGTGTCTTTTTGGTGGTTAGAGCAGGGGAATGGGAGGCAGGGCATTGGATCTCTGCCACCAGTTCAACGGAGGAACCTGACCCCTCTGTGCCTCACTTTCTCTATCTGTAAAATGGGTGTAAGTAGCTAGCCTTGAGGCTTGAGTTATTGATGTTTAGCTGATGCTTTGAGATTCCCATATGAAAAGGGTCAAATGAATGTAAACTATTATTATTACTGTAATGATTACCATTACCAATATAATAGTATTGTAAGGAAGATGTGGAGTTAGACAGAACAAGACCAAGTAAAAGGGGGACTGATCACTTCTCTGCTATCCTATTTCTGTCTGGACAGAGCGATCGCATAACATGGAACTCATCCATACCAGACTGGATAAAACAGGACCATGCTGTGAAAGAATGACGTTATTTTGACCTCTATGACCCCGGGGGGGCAAGACTGTCAATGAAGGCTAGATTGAATTTCCCCTGACTAGAACTAGGCCTTTTAGGTTGCGTCCAGCCCATCTGGGTCAGTCACTGATCTTTAACAATGTGTCTTCATCAGCAAAGACCACCTATATCTGTTAAATTTATCTTGGGCAGGGTGGGGGGAGGTGCTCAACCATAATCTTGAGTGACAGCAATGGTGCATTTGCTAAATAATGATGGAGTTTGTGTAGGATTTCACTGTTAGACCCTCGATAATGGCATATGAATGATAAAGGTTAATCATGTTAAAATAAGTTTGAGGTTAATTTTGGTAGCAATTGTCTGTCTATTTATTTTATTTATTTATTTATTTGCTTTGGCTTTTTTATTTAAGTGTAATGAAAATAATGTGACTGAAGTCACTAAGAGGAGGAAAGCTGTTTGGGGTCGGACTGTGAACACTCCTTACTGGCGATGGGTAAAGAGTTACTTGCCTGAGTAATGGGACAACCCAGGTGTATGATGACTCCTCATTCTGAGTAGGGGAGTTGGTCACAGTAACAGCAGCACACATTGCAAACAAAGTTTAATTAATTCACGTGAGATAATTACAAGGTGGCTATTTATTGTGACATCCTGGACATAGTATCTTTTTATAATGGATTTACTGTTTGTGGGGTTAAAATGAGAACTATAACACATCTCTTGACCCCTTTACTTTTAAAGCTGGACTGTTATTTACAAGACAATTGCTGGCCCTTTGGTAGAAAATTCCCAAAACTGGAATCTTGTATCCCATAATTGGTCTTTTATCATTTAAAAAATGTGCAGTGTGTGGACAAAGTGTGTTGGAATGAATCACTTTGCTTGTGTACTACAGTCACGTGGCCTGTGTCTCCATCTTCTGGTTCAGTGTAGCCATTGCATCAGAAAACGGTCCGTTTCCACATACAGCTCCTGCATCTTGTGTGTTTTGTGCCTGGGGAAATAAATTGAGTGCCAGCATAGAATAAAAACAAGTATAACTACTGAGTGAAATTGATTGCTGTTAAGAGAGGGTAACAGACCAGAAAAGACTATATCAGATTAGCACAGCATTTTAAGACTTGGTTCAACTTCCTTATTTCTCGCTTATTTTTTTGCTCTTCACTGATAACATGGTCAACTGTGCTGTGTATTTAGGATGTTTCTTAGGAGGATACCATTTTAAAACACAAAACAGTTTAGTTAGTTGCCAAGAGTTCCATTGTGCAGGGCTCAGAGGGAGAGGGTAATTAAAACTAAAACTAATGAATGAGAAATGCCTGTAAAATGACATATAATAATTTTTTTGTACTTAAAAATATCACTGCTTTACATTCTGATTTTTTTTTTTAAAATACCCTTTCAGAACTGAAGCACTGGCTCCCTTTTGGAAAGTGGAAGTCTCCCCAATAAATTAAAGCTCTGTCCTAAATTTTCCAAAGCTGCTAGTGATTCTGGGTGCCCAACTGGAGACACCATAAAGGGACCTGATTTTCAGAAAGAGCAGAGCACCTAGCCTCTGACAGTCAGGCCCCTTGAAGGTTTCTCAAGTTGGACACCCCAAATCACTAAACACTTAGGCCCCAGTTTCTAGCCTGGCAGGAGCCCAAGATGGCACACTTAAAGCCATGACATATTTAGGTACAGAAAAGCTCTCTTGCCCCGTCCAGAATCTTGCGGGTCCTGAGCCTCAGTCAGAGGGGAAATTCCACCCTTAGAAGGAGGAAGCATTTCTCTGGCAGGTTGAATTAATGAAATAGTGACTGATTGGAGCTGCTGAGAAGTTTTGAATGTAAGAATTAATCCCTGGGAGGTGGGATTAGTGGACAAGTGATGTGATTGTAGGGATGTGATATGTTGTACAGCAGGGGCGGGTAAACTTTTTGGCCTGAGGGCCACATCGGGTTTCCAAAATTGTATGGAGGGCTGGTTAGGGGAGGCTGTCTCTCCCCAAACAGCCAGGCGTGGCCCAGCCCCCACCTCCTATCCGACCCCTCTCTTTCCCCCCCCCCCCACTTCTCGTCCCATGACAGCTCCCCCAGGACTCCTGTCCCATCCATGACCCCCTGCTCCCTGTCCCCTGACCGCCCCGACCCCTATCCACACCTCTAGCTCCTGATCACCACCCCTATATCCCCTGCCCTCTATCCAACTCCCCCTGCTCCCTGCCCCCTTACTGCGCTGCCTGGAGCACCGGTGGCAGGTGCCGGAGCACCGGGTCAGGCCGCGGCTCTGCAACTGCGCTGCCCAGCTGCCCAGAGCGTGGCGTGGCTTGCTGAGGCTGCGGGGGAAGGGGGACAGCGGGAGAGGGATGTGGCCTGCGGGCCGTAGTTTGCCCACCTCTGTTGTACAGGTATATGGTGGTCTGATTATATTAGATATTTGAAATATATGGATTGTGTGTATGTGGTGTTTATTATGGGTGCACTTACTTTGTTACATACTTTTTTTTTTATTGATTTGGTATGTTTTTCCTCTAGATTTTTACCAGTTATATTGATCTGTTGTACCCTACAGAAGATAGAAATGATCGGTTAAGAGACTCCTATTTCTTCACCTGTGACTGCAGGGAATGCATTACTAAAGAAAAGGTAATATAACCAGGGTATAGAAATATGTTCCTGATGACCTACCCACATACCAGAGGCTTTCATGCTGTTTTCTATCTGACTAATCAGATTTGGAATGTAGGGAGTGCTTTCTGTCTGAGACCTTCTCTCATTCCCTTTCTCTCCACTATAACCATAAAGTATCATGGAATATCCTAGTAGGTACTTGCTTAAAGGTAATATGAAAACTGTTAGACCCGGGTTTTTGTACTGAGTGTCTCCACAAACGGGATGTATGGGGCATTTGGCACAGAAATCAGTTTTTTTCTGACTTTGGTATTCTTTCCTTCCTCCCCCGCATATTGTGAAATTCTCTTGGTTCTTCCTGGCTTTCCGAAGGTATCCCAGGATGCAGCTTTACAAATATCAGACATCTCACTGCAGTTCATGATACCAGCGATGTACTGAATGATTGATTAATTCTGGTCTTTCTTCTGTGAACCAAGAAGTACCGCAAGGATTTCACAGGGGGAACTTAGGGCTTGATCATGAACCCATCGATGTCAATCCTGGCTTGCCACTGACTTCAAAGAGTGCAGTTAAAAGAGTTAATTAAAACCTAATTCTGTGCTGAATGGCTCCCACAGCCTGGTAATTGGGGATTTTCAGCAAACAAATCTCTGCTTAACTGAGTTCTTGTACTTGTGCAGCAGATCAGCTTTAATGTGACAATCCATGTGTGGCACTATCTATCAGATGGGCAACTTTTGTATCATTTCCATGACCTTGTGTGTTACCCTTGCTATATGTAGTCTGAGAAAAAAGGCATTGTGATGGTAGCTGTAGGAACAAGGTTTCAATAAAAGCTCTTTATTAAAAAGAAATTGATCTTTGTCTTGTTAGGCAGAAAAAATAATTGATTTGTTACATACTGTAGGTTACAGTTAACTGTACAAATTAACCAAAGACCTATATATAGATGGCTTTATTTTAGTAGGAAATATGTCGCAATTACCAGGCTGACTGCCCCTCTGACCCCTCTTGATTTCTTTGAGTACACCCTCTTTCAGGTCTCTCGCCTGTAGCTCTCAGCTTTCTGAGGGTGAAATTACACAGTTCTCCCACTCAGGGGCCTGCAGCCCAGTATCTGATCTGTGATCAACCATGATTATTCGGCAGGACTGACTTGTGCCCAGCACCTGCAGCTCTGTTCTCTCTCAGGCAAAAACAGTGGTAACCAGTGACCGACGTCTCCTTAAAGCAACGTATTTAATATGACAAAAGCATTAAGAAAAAACAGGTCTTAAAACAGTAAAACAAACGATACTCATGTCTAGTTTACCAAGTATCTAACTATTTTCAACATAGGGATCCTGTAGGTCTAAGATGCTTATGGACCCCTTGTGAGGTGGGGTCTACAATCCTACACAAAAGAAAGGCAGGCAGGGGGTGAGAAGCCTGCCTGCCTGCAGACACAGTCCCACTCTACCACAGCTGCGAGAAATCTCAATTAGGGAGAGAGAAGGCCCCAGCTGGTGTAGCTAATGAGGGCAAACCCAAGTATAAAGAGGGAGGAAGAGACCAGGTAGAAGAGCTCAAGACTTCAAGGGAGTAATAACTCTCTGTTAGAGGAGCTAGTGCCTGCCTGCCTCTGAGAGACTACTTCCCTCCTGGAAGTACAAGGGAGGTAGCTGGAGATGGGAGCCTTAAGGACCAAAGGTTTTTTTTACTCCTTTATGTGATGTTTATGGACTTGGCCTCTCTTTCTTGCTGATTGGATTTATGCCCCTGTTGCCCGGTCCAGGACTGACCTAGGCTGCTTGAGCTGGGTCTTTGTACAAGGTGGTGTCAGTTGCTGCTGACACCTCTCCTGAGAGTCTCATTAGTGAAGTCTGTTCCCATAATTCACAAACCATCCTCCTCCTGCACCCCCACACTTCCCTGAGAGAGAATGTTCTTTCAAAGCTGCTTAGTCCTTTTGATCTCCAGGTTCCCAGCCTGGCAAAATAAAACTTGCTTCTTCCTTGGAGACAGGATGTAGGATCCTTGAAACTAATCGCTTCCTCTGTTGTCTTTCAAAGGTGTGCCTGGATATTCTTATCGGGGACCATTGTGTTGCTTTCCTGCTTGTTCTTGCTGTAGTTCCCACTGATTTTAAGCATTTCAGACATATAATAAATATTCCACAACCCCCAGCATATATTGGTTTCTCATTACTGATATGCTACCTAGTTATTCTTAGATTATTATATAGGAACTCCATGACCATCACACTCAGTTTTCTTAAAATATAAATATAGGGTGAAATCCTGCCCCTGTTGAGGTCAATGGGAGTTTTTGCCACTGGCATCAGTGGAGCAGCGATTTCACCCATAACATTTAACAATGTACCACTCACAAAACAACCTGTCACTCTACCTCTTATGGAAATATCTACAGTCAAAAGGACATGAAAGGGAAGTATGGAATAGGATTCATTTTCCATTGAATTAAGTTTCTTGGTGAGCCTAAAGTGTCTGGGTTTTTATTATGGGAATTCAGAAAACTTGTGTCAAATAAGCAGTGAAACTTCCTATTTTGAAGTGGTTTAGTAACTGACGGTATGTCCAGTTACTACACTTCACAAATCTGTGTAAAGTCAATACTGGAAAACTCTTTTTTGGTGTATTGACAAAGGAGGGTGATGTCAGATGAGCGGATCAAGCAAATGCAGAACAGTGGACAAAATCAGCTGTTATACCTACGCACTGGGGCCAGACTGGTTGAAATTCTGTGTCTTGTGTTACGCAGGTGAGACTAGATCATAATGGTCTCTCTGGCCTTAAGATCTGTGAAATCTCTACTGTGACTGAAAGCAGAATTTGGCTGTGTATATCTTTAATTTTAAATGATTTGGAAAGGTGAATTTAGAGAAGTTTGATTAGTTCTAGTCCTGCAAGATGCACTGCATGTACAGTAGAACCTTGCTAATCTGCACTTCGTTAGTGTGCACACTAACGATCACCTACTCACAACTGGCAGTCTTCCCCCACCTCTCAAAGATCACATAGCAAAGACCGAGAGGCTTCTGACACCAGGAGGTCACACTTTAGATGCTTTTAAAAACCCAATGTCATAAGGCAGCAGTTCCGAGCTTTAGAAATTCTTGGAGAGCATCATAGCGTCTAACTGGGGACATGCTCTTAGCCTTCTTGGCGAGGCAGAGGGGCAATTAATCTTCAGGGAGCGCTTGTACTAGGTGAGGAAGCCATTGCAAAGATAACGAGAGCAAGCAATAGCTTTCTGGTTTGTAGTTGACCCCACAAACCAGCACTGTGTCTGAGAAAGCCATTGTGCCGCCACATCCCCCACAGCAACTATATCCTGGCTTGTACTAGTGTAGTCTGGTACTTCTGAGGCACCTATCGTACGGTGCCCAGCACTATTCAAGAGAGAGCAGGGGGTTTTGAGTCCTGAGGCAGGGGCTTGTGAGATGGAGTCAGAGGTGCTGCTGAATCGGTGCACTTTGCACCACTTGTAGCTTCCCACCAACACTGTGGAGAAACTATCACAGATGGATCTGAGTTGAAGACCTTATCGCAGTTGTTGCAACCAGCTGATACAAGTGACATTTATAAAACACCTTGGGATAGCTCTTGCGTTGTGGACGCAGTCATCGTCCAGGAGTTTGCAAGCTCAGAGCATTCCAGCCGAAGGTTTAGAGAAAAATTACAGAGGAATAGTTTACTTTGTCTGTTTTCTCCCCTACAGATTTCAGTGGTTTCTTTGTGGGAGCCTAACATTCCAACCATGCCTTTTATTTTATTAATGTTATGTAGCTTTTAAACTGTGTGGATGTTCCTTTACCTGTGAGGTTTGGGATTGCATTTGTAATTCTCATGTGCTTCCTTCAGGACAAAGATAAATTGGAAATCCGCAAACTGAGTGAACCTCCATCAGCAGAAACTGTCCAAGACATGATCAAATATGCCCGAAATGTGATTGAGGAATTCAGGAGAGCCAAACACTACAAATATATCCTTTGCCTTGCCTTTCTCTTGCCCCTGATGGCTTGTTTTGCAAGTTTTTAAATCTTTTTGATATCCTGAGGCTCACTCCTTTTAAACTCCCCCTACCTCCTACAATGCAGTTCTGAAGGCAGTTAGAAACTAGACAGTGTTGTTCTCCTCTTTGTGAAGAGAGAGTTTTCTCTGAAGTGGATGCGTGCGTGTATGAGAGGGATTGTTAGAACATTATGTTGCTGCCTTCTCTTTACAAAATGTGGTGTTTGTGTTTGTTTCCCTTTAAACTGAAAATGTTTCCTGTCGTGAGTCAGGTACGTTTTAACAGGTAGAAAATATTCAAGTAGATCCACCACATCCCAGAGCTAGATGGCTTTTTGGCCAATCTGTGTTTGTGCAGAAGCCCATACTTTTGAAGACATAATGGGTAGAAAAATAAAGAACTGAGCCAACAGCAGGATGATTTAAAAACCCTTAAAATGTCAACGCAGTTAGGAAGGTTAGTGTTACTATTTACAGAGAGTCTGGACTTACTGTCCTGAAGTGAAGGACCAGTTCAGTGGACCTCAGTGGCTATGGTCCTTAGCCAAGCCGTACAGCCTAATTGCTCACCGCCAGAAGTTTCCTTCTGTTGGCATCCAGGCCAAGTCTATGTTGGTTGCTTTTTTAAAGTGTTACATCTGACCTAGCCTCAGCCCAGAGTGCACTCAGTAGACTTTCACCCCTTTATACTAGATCTGGATTTGGCCCTCTGGCTGCATCTGCCCTGATTTGACATGTGACAATTTAGCCCTTGAGAATATCTGGGGACTTGACACCAGAATCAGTGGATGGGGATGTAGTAGGGGCCAGTGGTTGATGTTAAAGGGTCTCCCTAGCTGAACTCAGTGATGTCAAGGGCCATGAAGATTTAATGATAGAATAGTCTTGATTTTAAACGTTGGAAGGAGTGGCTACAAGGCCTTAATCAGGGGGTCTCTGTTCTTGTGCAACACCGGGGGTTGCAGCACCTCTGCAGAGCAGCAGCTGCAAGCACCTGTAAAAATAAAACTGAGCTGAGCGTCCCACCCTGCATGCTGAGCCTGGTTTTGCAGCAGAGGCGATAGGTGTGGCCCACAGAAAACTGTTCCCACTGATGATTACATTGTAAACTCTTCAGGGCAGGGATTGTGTCTTCATATGTGTTGCACAGAACCACTCCCTGGTCGTGACTGGGATCTGCGTTTGCTAGTGCAAAATAAGCATGGAATAGAGCCATGGAGGAAAACCCTTCAAAAGGCTTTTAAAACTAGATGGGGTTTGTTTGTATTTTTAATCTTAAAAACAAAAAGCTTGCTTGAGCAGTTTAACCATCCACCTGACATCCTGGGTGAGAGAGGAGCACAGAGCAGACCCAAACGTAAGATCATAGAATATCAGGGTTGGAAGAGACCTCAGGAAGTCATCTAGTCCAACCCCCTGCTCAAAGCAGGACCAACCCCTACTAAATCATCCCAGCCAGGGCTTTGTCAAGCCTGACCTTAAAAACTTCTAAGGAAGGAGATTCCACCACCTCCCTAGGTAACGCATTCCAGTGTTTCACCACCCTCCTAGTGAAAAAGTTTTTCCTTATATCCAACCTAAACCTCCCCTGCTGCAACTTGAGACCATTACTCCTTGTTCTGTCATCTGCTACCACTGAGAACAGTCTAGATCCATCCTCTTTGGAACCCCCTTTCAGGTAGTTGAAAGCAACTATCAAATCCCCTCTCATTCGTCTCTCTGCAGACTAAACAATCCTAGTTCCCTCAGCCTCTCCTCATAAGTCATGTGTTCCAGTCCCCTAATCTTTTTGTAGCCCTCCGCTGGATGCTTTCCAATTTTTTCACATCTTTCTTTTAGTGTGGGGCCCAGAACTGGACACAGTACTCCAGATGTGGCCTCACCAATGTCGAAGAGGGACGTGATCATTCCCCTCTATATCTGCTGGCAATGCCCCTACTTACACAGTCCAAAATGCCGTTAGCCTTCTTTGCAACAAGGGCACACTGTTGACTCATATCCAGCTTCTCGTCCACTGTAACCCCTAGGTCCCTTTCTGCAGGACTGCTGCCTAGCCATTCGGTCCCTAGATCATCTAATGGTACACTAAGAGTGGAATTTTCTACAATTGTTGCAGAATTGCTCATGTACAAATTCCCCATCCCTGCATCAAGGCTGAGAAAAGGTTTGGGACACATGGCATGGGGGACTACAAACTGCATCTGGCCACAAGGGCATATAGTTACACCTCCTATTTCAACATCTCTCCCATAAGTGCTTTCACATCCTCTACATAAGATTTTTCATGGCACTGCTCTACAGTGAGTGACAGAAGTTATTTCTTCTTCTGCCTCCAGAAGACTCACCATTTCACAAAGAGCCCGTGCTACTTCTGGACCCTTCTCCATGGCAACACACAGGTATTCCTGTTGAAGTGGATAACAGCAACTGAAGAAGCAATGGTCTCAATTTCACGATTAGATGAACACCAAGGATTTGGGGTTGAGTGCTACTCTGTCCCTAAATCACCCAGAACTTGTGATTGGAGACATCTAGAGTGAAGCCTTGGCCTCACTGACGTCAATGGTAAAACTCCCATTGACTTTAGTGGAGCCAGGATTTCATCCGTAGACCTTATTTTTAACGATAGTTGGTGGGAACTATTTTGGCACTGCACAGGTTTTTCATTGACGTGTGACATGAAAGCCTCTATTCTGTAGAGAGGCAGTGTGGTCTAGTGGACTGAGCATACCCCACGAACTCCAGTGTTCTAATCCTGGCTCTTGCTGCATCACCTTTCCGTGCTCCGGTTCATCCAAGGAGTAAGACAGTACTTGTTTCCTTCCCAGGGGCATTGTGAGGATTAGTGTTTGCAGAACACTTTGAAGAGCTCTGGAATTGCACACACCCTTCTGAGCATTCCAAGAGTAATTTTTAAAGGAAACAGTTTAAATTCCATAATCTACAAATGTTATACAAGACCACCCCTCATGCCCCACCTCACTATTCAATGGTATTTACCTGTCATTTCTGGTCTTCCCTCAATTTTATAGGAAGTACATGGGGAATTCTGCAACAGTTGTGGAAAATTCCACTCTTCACTAGCCCCTGCCGCCACGCTGCGCTGCACTGCACCGCCCCCCCACCCACAAAGTGCACCAGTGCTGGTGCAAGAAAACCACTCAGGACTTAAAGCTGGGTTTGCAGGTCTGACAATTAAGGGGTGGGGTGGGGTGGGGTGGGGGGAGGGAAACATGCAAACTGAGCACACTTGATCTGGAGTTGCTGAGACCAGGAACCCCTTGATGCCATTTTTTAATAGTCCCATTTTCAAAGAAGAGCTGTACTCAAAGAAAAGCTTCTCAAAACCATTCTTTACTGGACAACCATAAGGTGGGTATCCTCAAGCTGTATAACACAGGTATGTAGTTGGAAACCACTCATGTAATGTGTTCCTTGACTCCACTGTACCCCCTAGTGAATTACTGGAGGTTTGTGAGCTTAGTCTGGACAAGATGGGCTCCGTGTTTGAAGATAGTAATGTTTATATGCTGCATATGATGTATCAGGCCATGGGAGTCTGTCTGTACATGCAAGACTGGGATGGTGCATTGCGCTATGGGGAAAAAATTATCAAACCATACAGGTAAATTTAAGAGCTTTTATTTTTAATTATATAATGCAGTAAGTTGAACACATGTTTAAACAAAACATATGGGCAGGCATCATTAATCTGATTGCACGTTGTATAGAGATGCACTGTACAGTAGTGAATGTTCATGGCCTGTTTAGAAGGAGATGCAGGACCAGATTGTCAGTGTTTACTTGATCAGAATAGGGCCAGGGTATTAACAATACTTGGCTTTTTGCAAATTCCTGCCACAGAATTGCAGGACCTATTTACACTCCCAGCTGTGTTTCCTTATATTGGTGCCTGTACTAATCTTGCCTAGTTAATGAAACATGTGGTAATCTCTAATATTGTATTGATAGTTTGCCTAAGAGTAATTTTTTAATCTTACCCCTGTCTGAATACTGTAGCTAATATCCTGGCCCTTGCATGTTAATAGAGATTCCAGTCGTCCTGTTGGTTCATTTCATTCATCACCCCCCGTGGTAAATGGCTACAACAAGGCTCTTTTTTCCCATTGAATGGACTGGGCAGCAGAGGGAGCTTGAACTCTGCTTCTCCTGATTCCCATTCTGAGCTTGTCAAGTCCTTGATGTTCTTGGCTACCTCTCCCTTGGCGTCTGAGCCTGAGAGAATGTGCAAACTCCAGGCTCTTGCATCGGGACAGGGTAGCGCAGCCCAGCCCAGCTAGAGCCACCCAGATGTTACCTTTGAGAGGAAAACAAAGAATCTCCCTTGTTTGATTTCTTTTCTGGGCCATGCTTCCCTAGTTTGTTACAGATAGTACATTATGCATGGGACTGACCCTGCCACAGGTCTCCCCAGGAAATTCTCATCGAAAGGTGTAATTTGCTCTCCAGCTGAGGGAGTGCAAGTGAACCTTTCCCTTTGGATGCCAGTGTAAAGTCATAGATCAGCTGGCAGGGAGCTGCGATTGTGCTGGCTCTCTCTCTTTCTCCCCGGGGGCTGAATAGTATTTATCATCCTTGTGACTTGCCCAGCTTCCACTGGCTCAGAGACTGGCATGCCAGGTCAGCGGCTGAACCCAGCTCCTGCAGTTTAGTTTGCTGCAACTGTAGAGCTGCATTCCAAATATGGGTTCTGTACACCCCCTCCGTCACCCACGTACACACAATGCTGACTGCGTGCCTTTGGAATACAAAGAATCCTTGGTGCTTAGGAGTGGGGGTGGCTCTGGGAATTGGTAATGATACAGAGCTTTTTCACCCTTTTTGTTGGCCAGATTAAATCCAGTGACTGCAAGTCACTGCCACCTGATGGCTGTTCAGAGGCCTGGGGTGGGTGAAATGAACGTTGTGGTCTCAGTCCAATTCTCAGTTGTGTCCACATCCCACAAACAATAGATACTAACTCATGGCAGCCACAGCAGAGAGTGCAAGGATTGAATGGGCAGGGAGAAGGAACCAGCTTCTCACACCTAGAGCCAGGGAGAGGGGTTGTGGGGAAATATTGTGGAAATTTTTTGCATGATCTGATTAAGCCAAGTTTTTCTTTTGCAGTAAGCATTATCCTTTATACTCTCTGAACGTTGCCTCCATGTGGCTGAAGTTAGGGAGGCTTTATATGGGACTTGAAAACAGAACTGCTGGAGTTACTGCTCTAAAAAAGGTATTTCCACCCTTACCCAGTAACTATAACAATTTTAGCTAGGCATGTGATTGTTGAAGTGTTACCATTTCTTAACCAATGAATGACTTGCTAGAAAACTTATCATGGCTTGTATTTAGTTACTTGATTTTCATCCTTTCCTTAATTCATTGTGTGTTTGTTATAAAGATGCAATGCAACTGCTGTTACATCATTTCACTGTCTGTTATGCAAAGCAGGTCTTTCCTGATCTTTTCACAATTAACTTTAATACTGCAGAATCAAAATAGTACAGTATGTGTGTCATGTTCCCTGCCTATTCCCTTCATTGAGTCAGAGTTCCACTTCAGCTAGAGAGGTAACTGTGGGTGCAGTTGCATTTCATTTACGTCCTTGTTGAATGAGCTATGTATCTCCCTTCCACTCACCCCCCCAGTCCTGGCCCCTGAAGCATTACACACTATTTCTGTGGTTCATATATTGTTGAGTTGTTCAAAAACTGAACACGTTTCTGGCTCTCACTCATTCTGGAATAGGACACAGGCAGATTAATTTTCATTAGGTGGGTTGAATTTTTAATGCATATGATAGATTATAGTGTGCTGTGATAGCAAACCCCTGACATTTTACTTTGATTCCTCTCCTCCCATTACTAATCTGTAGTGTGTTTCATGATCCTTTCTTTCCCCCGTTGTTTTTGGCTGAGTACTCTCTTTGATACAAGTAAATACCTTTTTGGTTTCCTTAACCTCTTTTTGTTTTTGTTACTTTGGTCTGGAATTCCCTGATTTTTGTGGAGGTTTATTTTTAGGTAAGGCAGACTTGAGCTGGTATTAAAGGAGACCTCCAGCCTACAAGAGCCTGCATAAATTACATATTTTAAATGTATTTTTTAAACAATTTAATGTTGGTCAGAATACAAATAGTGCAGGAAAATCTGTTGGCAGTCAGTTTCCCAACATAAATATCTTTTTCTAAAGACTTATTTCCAAAAATAGCCTACAGGAACACTTGAACAAACTGGCAAAAGCATCCCAGATAGTGGTGTTGCATCTTGAGGCTTATTAGAAAACAAACCAATTATCTTTTCACATCTCTTTGGAAATAGCTCGGACAGGATCTTTAGATTTCATCCGAGTGAGATGGGAAAGCACAGGTCGTTGGTGCTATTCAGGTGGAAGTTTAAATCTTCTAAAGCCAAAACCAGTAGGGGATAATCCTAGTAAATATTCCCTTGGTAAAATGGGTTCTAAGATGTTGTGAGTTCTTACTCCATGGTCTCTCAGGCCATGCACAGTGTACCTAGCCATTTGATAGCATTGTCACCAGCCTGGTGAAGAACCGGGAGCCCGCAGTCAAAGTTAGTCAGCAGGCACTCATCAAGGATATGCAACAGTCTGAAGTTGACCACATCGTGGGTCGTTACAGAAACACCATTTGAAGAGATTGGCCACCCAATTACCCAGTCCTGTGCAAAACCAGTTCAGGAATGACCACAGGTGCCTTGGTCAAAACCAGGTGGGCAGGTGGTTGGTTCAGTGACAAGAGCGTGAGTCAGCACTGCCCACTTTTTATGCCAAGCAGATTCCACAGTCATGTCCTGTGGTGGCATAAGTGACCAGAAAGGGCGTCTATAAGACGTGCAAAGAGTTGGAGGTGGTTGGAGAGGTCTGAGTACAGAGGCAAGTTGCTGTTCTCACTGATCTTGGCCAGGAGCCCCCCACAGTGAATATGAGATGGTGGTATGTTACTAAGTATTGGCAGCTATGGCAACAGAGTTGCACGTAAAGTCCCAGTAACAATGCGCATAGCTTTTAAGTTTTACATCAAGCAGCCTTCTGAAACAAGCAACACCAGACACAAGCACAGTACTCTACTGTTGAATAGCAGAGGACAAGGGCTGATGTTCTAAGCGTCTGGGCGCTCACATCCCAGGTTGAGCTGGCCAGTTTTCTGAGCAAGTTGTTCCAAGGGCTAACTTTGGCTGATGTCTTCTTCAAGTGGTTGTGGTACATCAATGACCTATCCAGTGTCATGCTAAGGTAAACAGGGTTTGGGTTGCACTGCCGGCGTTGGCCATTTAAGAAAATATTTAACTCAGGGCATGGGCTTGCATTATGCAGATGAAATGTGATTGAAACTGGAAGAGCTTGGCTGCAGGTGTCAGACTACAGGTATAGGAGAGGAGCTGAGCTCATTGCTCTGGAACAGCTGTCAAAATATTCCCTATTCCAGCAGTTCTCAAAGTGGGTCACAACCCTGTTTTAATGGGGTCTCCAGGGCTGGCATGGTGGGGCTCAGGTTATAGGTCCCCTGCCCAGGGATGAAGCCCTTGGGCTTTGGCTGCCCCCCTCTGCCTGTGGTGGTGGGGCTCAGGCTTTGCCCCCCTCCCACACCATCCAGGGTGGCAGGGCTCAGGCTACAGTACCCCTACCTGGGGTCATGTAGTAATTTTTGTTGTCAGAAGGGGGTGGTGGAGCAATGAAGTTTAAGAACCTCTGCCCTACTCTATTCCCTAGCTTGCAGCTTTCTATCTTAGAGTTGGCAGCATTTCCAGGGGTGCTGTATGTACATAGTTTTGAAAAATGCTTTGAGAGCCTTCAGAATGAAAAGTGCAGTATGAATGTAAAACATATTCTATCAAATGAAATTCATACTGTTTCCTATGGAATAGATGACTTTAAAGGGATAAGAGCAAGAGGTGTCACTGTTCCACACTCCTGAGGAGATAACTTCTAGCCTAATGCTAACTATGAATCAATTATATGAATATTTTTTCCTTTCACAGGCAATTGCTATTATGGAAGTAGCACACGGGAAAGATCATCCATACATTTCAGAGATCAAAAACGAATTCAAGGACCACTGAGCCTTTGAATCGATGCAGTCCCTCTACCTTTATTTAAAAGCCTTGCTAGCAAACCTACAAGAGGGCTTTGAAAATTGCTGTCCTATGAAAGCACTTCTATAATATAAGTGGCATGACAAATGTGCACTTGGGCCTTGTATCTTGCATTCTCTAAGGCTTATGCAAAACATCTTGAGCCTTTGCAAATTCTCAAATGCTTTTTTAAAAAAGGAAATGTCATGGTTTCACACAGCTCATGCCTCCGACAGCGCATGTGCAGAAGACCAATTTTTTTCCCTCTACAAAGTTGAATATTAGCTGTGGAAAGTAAATAAAAGTGGTACATTGTCATGGCCCTACTTGTTTGCTTCATGCATGCCCTAATTTTGTGACAAACGTTTTTACTCTGTAGAATTAAATATTGAAAGCAGCTGCTTTTCCTATATCCACTGTGTCCTGTACTTTTTTTTTTAAGGAGTTTGAAAATGTCTCTTCCTAGCAATTTTATTCCATTTAAAAAAAACATTGAGCTTGACAACCCTGGCTCAGTGGATCGGTGCTGAATTGTAGGCCCCTACCCCAATCTGACTTCAACTCAGAGTGTCTGTAGGCACAGTAACAGCTTCTACAGAGGTAGCATATGTAGGCCTTTGTCTACACAGGGGCATACGCTGGAGTGCACCCTCTGTCACAGGTGTTAACCTAGCATGGGCCAGTTCCATGGGTTTGGAGGGTGGTGATGTTGGATTCTCCTTCACTCTGAACCCACAAGGGAAGGTGCCATAAATTGCTGCTATTATCCCTTAGCTATTTTGGAACCCTGGCTTCACAGGGTTCCATAGACAGTCTTAGGCTGGGGAGGGCCTAGCTGCAGGGGGCCTAGAGCAGGGACACTGGCTGGGGGTAAGGTGAGCTTGCCTTGTTAGAGAGAAGTCCTTTTGCATCCACAGAGAGCTGCTGCCAGAACATCCCTGGCTGCTAGATGCTGAGTTAGAGACCAACTTGCTCCCCCTACCCCACCTCCAGAAGAATCCAAAAGAAACTCAAACTGAAAGACAGGGTTTGTTTTTAATGAGGATGGATGGGGGGGGGAGGGGTGTGTGTGGGGGGGTGTTGGTTGGTCATCTCTCAGAATCCAGGGTTCTCCCTCTCCCTCTTAGTTACACATTTAAAGTCAATCAGGTATGGAGTTAAATTACATAAACATACTGTACCATTGTTACAGCTTGCAGAGCAGGCATGAGAAATCTGAGATGGTAATTATTTTGTAGCCGCACACCACTACCCAGTTTGCTGCCTCAGTTTCCCCTCAGTTCCAGGGCTGATTGCCTGCCTTCATTCTCCACCCTGTGTAAGCAGGCTTGTTTCTCCAGTCCAGGAAGGACTAACCACACCAAGTTTTTCAAGTCCTTTCTGAAAGTCTACCTAAATTAATCAGCTCACAACCACTGCAGCAATTAAAATTGCTTTTGCATGCTGACATTACACTCCATGTGTCAGTGGTGCATGTCCTCACCAGGAGCAGTCACACTGATTTAACTGCTGATGTAAGCAACACAGCGGCTGAGGCTACATCGACCTCAGTGCTACATTGAGACTACGTCAACCTAAGAGGTGGAGTTAAGCCAGGGTAGCAAGCGAGTTATAGCAGTAGGAGCTACGTTTTAGTGTAGATGCTTACAGTTAAGTCGATGTAAGCTGCCTTCATTGACAGAAAAATCCACAAAGTGATGCACACAAGGCAGGATGACACTCTACCTCCCCTCTCCACTGTTCTTGACTCTGAGCACGAGAAGATTACACTAAGCCAGTGTGACCACTTCCAACAACTGCTACACTACCTCTCTTTGATAGGGCTTTCCTACCATAACTAGAATGATGATGACAACCACTACCAATGTTTATAATCCTACCCCAAGCAGTGGAGTCAGTGGATGTCATAGAATTTTCTACTCTTCTTCCTTCCCTAAGGCCTTTGGTGTGCCAACCTAAGAAACATTGGAGGTGCTCAAATACTGCACTGAAGGGTGCAAGTTTAAAACCTTAAGCTAGACAGGAAGGAAAACAAGTGAATTTCCTTAGGGGGAAAAAAGTTTATTGCATACTATGAATACAAAGGATAGACAATCTTTTACAAAAAAAAAGCTTAGTGAGGCATGAGTCTCACATCTGAAAAGGCATATAGGAAACTATTTACACAAAGGCAGTGAAAGATGTCAAAAAGTTATTGCAGTCATCTAATGCTGAATAGTTCTTTTTATAAAGAGAAGAGAAACAGTGCAAAAATACTGTCAAAAGTAATCAGTTTTATACACAAGATAAAACTGATAAGCATAAGCTTATGTACTGATATGAAAAATATACATTAAAATATAAAATAGCATGCATAGTTTTTTTTAAAGACTTTCAATAGTATAAAATGAGTATGCCATTCATCTTGAATTAAAGGGGGGCAGAGGGGAATTGACCTCAATTGTCTACAAAATGTATACATACCATGAGGCTGAGAAATTGTTAAATCATTGTCTTGGACTTAACTGTAATGTACAGAGTTACAGAACAAATACAAAAGCAAGCATTGAAATACTGAAGTAAAACAGAACATCCAGTGATGTTAAATTAGTTTTACATGTTATGTCATGTAACACATGTCCCACACAATTATACATGTGTAAACTTTTTTCCTTTGAAAAATATCAACAGTAGGTAATCAATTCCTCTCCATTTCACTCGGGCACCAATCCTCCTGAGCTGATTAGGACTCTTACCTCTATAAGGAGTGCTGAACTGGGGCCCTAGATAGGTGAATATTGACATTAAAATACATTGCAAATTTTAAAGATTTGATTTGTTTTAAGAAATGTTAGTTTTATTTCCACTATTTCAAAGTGCTGGGATTGTTCAGTTAGGGCTGCTGGTATATTGCTAAATTTCCATTTGCTGCCAAGGTGCACAGTCCTGTAGTTCGTGTGCTTGTAAAGCACACAATGAGAGTTGCATATGCATCAGATGCAGAAAAGCTATCCTTTGTATACAATGAAATACTGATCAACTGGCAAATGCATGGATAGGCTGGGGAATTCATAGTGGTTTCAGGGAGAGCATGTTATGGTTTTATTTGCTGGAAGAATTGGATGAATATAAATACTTACATTTTTGACACACATTGTCTGGTAAATAACAGTTGACATTAAAACAAAGGTTAAACAAAACTTCCTAAAAGAATTTACCCTAAAGCCTCAAGCTTCTGAGTCCAGAATACATAGCAGCCAAGCCATTCCCTCCCATCAAATGAGCAGTCCAGTCTTGTTTCATTGAAGTCAATATCTAAACTCATGAAAAATGCTAGGAGAAGTCAGGCCCTAGAAACTCCCATTGATGCCATGGGGACTGCAGATGCTCTGCCTCATTCAGAATTTGGCCCAATGAGCCTAATCCTGTTGATGCTAGAGTCCATATCACTGTTAGCAGGCTGACAAGCTCATTTAGGCCCGCTTTCACAAGGGGTATTGAAAATGAAATTTACAAATAATCCTCAGGTGGCGCCAGATTATGCCACCCTCACTCCCAATGCATAGTATCTTTGTTTACAAGAAATACCACTGATTCTAAATGGGTGCTGCCCTGGGACTATTCATAGAAGAAGATGCTATTGGTCGCAGAATTTGACCCTAGACTCACTCACTTTTCCAATCAGTGCACAGGAAATTCCCTTGAGCAACTGCCATCAATGCTAGTATGTTCCTTTCCTGGGCATGTAGGTTGCAGATTCTTGATCTGACAACAGCCAATTCGATCATAGTCCCACCCCCTGAGAAGCTTTGAGAGGCAGACCGTTGAATAAAGCTGTTATGGCCAGTAAGTCATGAATTTGCTTCTTTTCCCCACTGATAAAATGGCTTGCAGTAAAGAGGGGAAGTTACCATGCCATCCTGAAAAGAGATCTATCAGAATTTTAAGAAGTCAATGTGTGCTGCTGAGATTAAAGAAAGGTTTAAAAAACAAAACATACACTTTCTATACTAGTTTTAGAAGATCTTCTCTGTGGAAGTACCTAGACTTAACAACACGTTTCCGACTTGTTCTACACTTCACAACTTGTGTTCCTGTCCATTTAGATGAAATGAGTAAAACTATGTTTTTAATTCTATAAATACTGAATGATACTTGGAGCTGGGACGACAGATAAATAAGCCAAAGCTAAGGGGGCAGAAGCGTCCTTCAATGAAATTGGTTTAAATGTCTGGACTGTGTTAGTAATGTGAGCAGGTGCAATTAGTGAAAGAATAACCACAGCCTGCTATCCTCTCAATCCAGAACAAAGCAAACAACAGCTGACCACTGTTAATGTGAGTGAAGTGAATGTATTCGTTCCACCTACAATACAAAGTTACATCAGGTTTAGTATGAAAGCCTCAAGACTATATTCCACTAACTCTGAAACCCTGTTTGGTGCTTAGGGACCTCGCCAGGGCCCAAGTGGATGTAACTCAGTGTCCAGACCATTGTATCAGACTGTGAAGCTAGGTATTTTTGCATGTAGAGTCTCACCCTACCCTGCCCTACTTGTGCCTGGTCACATGCCCATCTACCATTTATATGCATGGCACAATGGCCCCAAATTCTGCAGCAGGTACCTTCAAATCACGTCATGTTCAGGGTTCCTGAAGAGACAGCAGCCAGCTGCTGGCATGGCGGGTTGTGGCAGGTCTGCAGAGGGAAGTTGAGGCAGCCAGGGACAAGGCGGTGGAATGCAAACTTCAGAACTTATGGAGTTCTGATCAAACTATTTATGAGTGGATTCTAAATTTAGCAAAGCCATTTCTCCCATCCCTGACCTCTATGAAGTTGAGAGCATGAGCTGCCCATGAGCTGGGGAATTGGGCACTATGGAATTTGGGGTCAATGGTAACTATTAGCAGTTCAAAATGTTTAATATTAAACCAAAAAAGTTATGGCTGTTAAATAGTAACATTTTATCTAGAAAAAAAATGAATGCAGGCTTATTGATCTACTCAAGATTCCCTTTTATGAAGGAGATGAAGGAGCATAAGTCATCAACAGGGATATAGCATGGGCTAGTATGTCAGACAGGAACTGGCAAGAGTTGGAAGAAGTCTATTTGGAATTAGTTTTCAGAATTGCTTCAAGTTGCTGTGCAGTTCAATTTGTGGGAGTTGGTGCTTTAAAAGTGGTTTCTTGCAAACTACCCATTGCCCATGCTTTGATGTTAATACAGCATGAAAACCACAAATATAACTAGAGTTTTCATTCTCCTTTTCCTTTTAAAAGCTCCAGATGCTAAAACTGTGGGAGAGAAATGAAAAGATACTGTTCCTTTAAGTCCCATGCTTTCATTTCTACTGTAACAAATGAAATTGGATAGAAAATGCTTATTCCTGTCCTTCCCTTAAGGTTAAGAAAATATGTTCCAAAGAACGTGAGTGTGATAAAGCTGCAGTCCTTCAGCATCAGAAGATTCAGTTTTTCCTCTACAATATGGGGTAGATTCACCTCTCTCAATTGTGAAACCCTGGCATGATGAAGTTACAGTTACAAATGGGACTAGAGAGGAAGCTCTGGAGACATACACCATCTCAGTTCATCTAAGATGCTAGCTGATCTAATCAAGATAAAATCTAGCAGGAAAAATACACTGAAGTCAGAAAAAAGGAAAAAGTATAAAATTACCAAGCTTTCAATAAAAGGGAAAGAGTGAGTCACCTTGGACTCCAGCTACCATTTTAGTAACCGACTGAAAGTGGTTGTTATGTTACCATCTCTCTGGCTCATTAATAGGCACCTTTTGCTAATGGGAAAGGCATTTGGTGCCATTTTGTAATTAATTTTTTTAAAGAAACCTATAATGTGCCTTTGCACTACAAAAAGCCACATAATGACAACAGTGCTGAATTTTCTTCCTTTTTAACACAGCTATGTATGCTCTCTCATAACTTTTTTTCCTGTGCTTACAGAAGATCCAAAGCAGCAGTAGTCATATACATTTCAGCCAAGATATCTGACTAATACGACCCAGGAACAAATTATTTTCCCTTCTGATTTTCTACCTTTCAAATCCAAATGGAGCAATGGAACTTGACAGCGCTGAGTTCAAACTTAATTCATCATTAGGAAATTATTCAAAAAGCTATAACAAGATAACTAATGTAATACACTTTGCTTCAAGGTTTATTCCTTGGCCTGATTCCCAGTTATAAAGCATCTCTGTGCAATTACCAGGCAGATGCCACTGAAAAGACTTTAAATGGTTGCTGCTAATTTAACAAGAGAGATGTTGGCACTAGCAGAAGGTATTAGAGAAAAACTAAAGATGACTGAAGAATCAACTGATTCTTAAACATAATATCAAGATAGTTTAACTAGGTATACATTATTTCTCCTAACCATCCTTTGGTGACTTGAACTGAAACCTCTCTCTTCTTTTCTCACCATTATACCTTCACCGTGGTACGTTACTGTAAATGCCAAGCTACCAGCATAGACAACATCTGTAAGGCACTCAGACCCAGAGCCTCAAAGGTATTTATTTAGGTGCCTAATGGGAATTAAGTATCTAAAATACCTTTGAGGATCTGGTCTGAGTGTCCTCCACTCCCAACTGAAGTTGAGGGCACTCAGAACCTTGTAGGAGTGAGCCTTTAACCATTTGTTTAAAACAATTACCTGGCCTTTGCAAACAGCTTTAATCAGAACAAACAGAAGAGTTTACATTTGGCTGCCAAAGTCCGGGAAACAAGTTCTGAAAAAGCAGCAGCTGGGGGTGACCATATTGAGTGCAATGTTTCACCCTAATCCTGGCTCTCCTATAAAGTTGACACACTGCAGGCTCTGCTTGCTGGACTACGGTGGGTGTTTCCAGATTAGGGGTTAGGGAGCGTGGCTCTAAACCCACCTACAGTCACTATGTACCCATCCAGTTTAGATTATTTCTAGAGTAAGATAGGTGGAAGCTATAAAATGGGTCATGGCTCGCCAGGATAAAACAAATAAAACACAGATGACAGCAGTAAATTCTGTCATTTGGGCGAAGTGTGGAATTTGGCCCTGATTTATACATTGTACAAGCTCAGTCAGGCAATAGCAAGGGCCTGAGTAGAGTTTTTAAAGTTAAGCTTCCTTTTTTCTGCTCAAAACTAACAGAAAATCGGCCCATCAAAAATACTGCCGAGTGACTATACCAGACCCAAAATGCTCTTCCATCCATTTCTTTCACAAGTGTTGTAATATAGTGTCGCTTGCATACATTTAAAGCAAACCCTTGACTGAAACCACATTTACGCTTGGATTCGCTAATGTTTTCTGGTATTTCAAGCAAAGCCTGCTTGGGCCTTGCAGCGTGATGTACGCAGGTGGACTCCTGCCCCTGGCTTCCAGGGGTCGCCATGGGAGTGCACTCATGAACCTGCCCTACAAGATCAGGGCTGTCAGTCATATGGGGCTAAATCTGAGAGCTGATGAAAGCAAATGCAGTTCCACTGAGCTCAGTACATTACACCGGATTTGAATTTGACCCGTTGTACCAAGTTTTCTAAGATATGGTGGTTTTGGTTTTTTACAAGTCAGCGCCACCCAGCTAAACTGTTTAAAAAAAAAAAAGTAATTAAGTACAGCAGCTATCACTTTGGGACAAAGCGATCCACAGTGAACGTGTGGCATCAGTGAAATAATTTAATGACCTAGAGGAGGAAACTTGCACAAAGGATGTGGAACAGTCATCCAGTATCAAGGGAAGGTAGAGGGAAAAGAGAGGAAAGGGATGGTCTGGTGGTTAAGGTTCTGGCCTGGGATTTAGAGCCACAAATGGAACCCACATCTCCTGCCACAGACTTCATGTGTGACCTTGGGTAAATCACTTAAAGTAGCTGTACCTCACCTCCCCACTTGTATAATGGGGATAACAATTCCTTTCTCTCCCCATTTGTCTGTCTTGTCTATTCAGATTGTAAACTCTTCGGGACAGGGATTCTCTCTCCTTATGTGATGTAGTAGACTGGGGCCTTCAGGGGCTACTGGAATATAAATAAAAGGAGAGAAAGGATATAAAGAGACCTGGGATAAAAATGGGCAAATGGCCTCTGCAATTTAATGCAGGGGGCTGGGTTGGGGGAATGAAAGCTAAGAAAGTAAAGCTTGCCAGTCCAGAAGGGCTAGTGCGTGATATGGTCATAAACTGCAAGACACTGACTGGGAAAGAATCTGAGGGCAGGAGCAGACTGTAAAAACTTCAGCTCACTATTTTGGCAGCAGCCAGGACAGTAAGCAGAACACAGGGATATAGGTCAGAGAGCACAGATCACTATGGCACTGTACGAAGGGCTAGAAAGTAAACCATCTAGGTGACAGAGACAACGATTCGTGCAGAAAACAAAACTCTGCGACTAGAGATGAGATGTCTAGACCTTAATGACATTCCTTGCCTGAATAAGGTGAGTGGGATTTGGCCTTGTGACAACAATGAAAGCGTTGGTCATTTTTGAGAACAATGTTTGACTTCTATTTTCTGGGCTGCAATTGGCTGACATTTTTCTACTGCTCAATCCAAAGCCCACTAAGGTTGATGGAAAGACTCCTACTGACTACAGCGTGGTTGGGTTCAGGGCCCTAGCAAGAGTATTACAGCTCTTTATCTAGGAAAGGATCAAAGGCTGGTGGGTATTAACAAAGGTCATGACTAAGGTGTAATATGGCTTCTTGTCAAGTACTAAGCTGCAGGGGTAATTCTTGCCAAATTCTGAACATCCAAGCTCTCTGTATACCTTATTACAGTGGCGTTGGAATGATTTTTATCGTGGGGGTGCGCAGAATCATTGAACAAAACTGTAAACTGTGTATACGATGGAAACCACTTCAACCCAAGGAATACTGCCACGCCCCCAGGATTCCTGCCTGAAATACCCTACTGCTTTGTAATCATAGAATAGAATATCAGGGTTGGAAGGGACCTCAGGAGGTCATCTAGTCCAACCCCCTGCTCAAAGCAGGACCAATCCCCCATAATTGCCCCAGATCCCTAAATGGCCCCCTCAAGGATTGAACTCACAACCCTGTGTTTAGCAGGCCAATGCTCAAACCACTGAGCTATCTCTCCCCCAAATGCTTCCATCCCTTCATTCATTTAGGGATGCATGTTTTGGCTTCTCTGCATTGTATCTTCTCTGTATTTATCATTGGATTTGGCCCATTACAGAGTCTTAACTGACTTTTAGCAGGTCTTGTTTTCATGGTAAAAGCCACAAAACTGGCTCTAAAATGTTTTTACTGGAAAAAAGCCATTCCCTGAAGACCTGTTCGTTTCATAAACCATATAACAGAATACAGGTCAACAGAACACCCCTGGAGAGGATGACCTTCCCTATGGACACATGGCAATGCAGATCAGTTATGTCAATCCAAACCTCACCACAAGTTTTACAAGTTCAAGAAATTCACAAGTTATTCCATGAAAAATAAATTACCTTGTACAAAATAATTTGTGGCACTCTCTCCTGAAGAACAAGGACTCCTTACTTTTGAGGCAACTTGAGCAAGTGCAATATTTGCACACCATGAAAAAGACACATTGTCAAAAGAATGTGTCTATCTTGCCAATAAGGTTCAGTCCAATCCACAAATACTGCGTCTGGGAGCTCTAAGGAGATTAAATGAGTCTAGAGTTTTGTAGGAACTGGATGAGCACTCGATAGACAAATTTGTACTGAGCGATGGTCTGAATCATAAACATTCTCTGCTCCCGCAGGTGTCTCAGCATCACCGGAACATCCACTTTCTGGAAAGTGAAGGTGACAAAGATGTGAGGCTGTGTGTTAATTAAACCCAACATCACCAGAACCCTCCGTTGACTAAGTGTAAGGAAAGAACAAAGATAACTCATTTATAGTGAATCACCACAGTTTGTTTTGGCCTTGCCTTCCACATTATAGCAAGGAATATACATATATATTATACACACAATATGAAAGGATACCAAGGTTCCAATCCTGCTTCCACTGAAGTCAGTGGTAATTTTAACATAAACATCAATGGGTTTAACATTGAACACCTGGTGTCTTCCAGCTATGTATCACTGTTACCTCATATAGTGCCACTACTTGAATGTGTAGTAAAAGGTTATTCAGGAAACTGAGCACTCTCTTAAAATCCTACCTGGAGGCTTCTGGTTAAATATAGCTACACTCAGCTTGTCAAAAATTAACCAATTTTGTCACGTTACCTGACAAATCATATGCTGGGAAAATGGAGAATTTCAATAATCAAAATTTAATTTCTTGGGTCAGCTCCCCTCTGCCACCCACTGTGCATGCAGGCATGGTAGCCATTTGCACTCTGATTCATGGTCAATTTTACTTATAGAGGAAGGACATTAAGGTTCTACAAATCACGGGAAGCAATCAAGAGTCCAAACAACATTGGGTTCCTGCCAGAACAGAAGGTTTGGCAAATATATCATGACAGTATGATGGAGCTATTGCTCCCTCTTTTCAGGCCACTCAATTCCTCGCCAAAAAAGAGGAAAGTCACTGGCAACATCCACAAGACCCAGAAATCTGACACTTGACAGAGATGCTCTGACCTTCTTTAATTGTCAAAGCCAGGACATGAACCAGATTGTGTGAAACACAGAGAGGCTTGCAAGATGAAGCATTAGAATTCACTGGAAAATATATGAAGCATTAGCATTGTATTGCCTGCATTGAGAGAGCAAAAGAAGAAAAAACAACATGGGTAACTTGTTAGAACAGGTATGTGAGGAGTAGTTCAAAAATCATTGAGCTATAGCTCTCAAAACTACCAAGGCCCAAATTGAGGGACCAAAATACTATTCATGCAGGAAACTTAAAGACCTGAGGAATTCATTCCTTTGGTGTAAATAATTCTTTCCATAACCTCAAGTTCATAATTTCTGATGTAAACTATTTTCATTAACAAACACGGGAGCGGGGGAGCATCAAATTTGGGTGGAATGTGGATGATTTTGGGAATAAAACTAACAAGAACCCTCAAGAAGACAACAGCCAAGAGGTTTGCATTCAACCTCCACATTACTATGGACCCTGTTCCAGGATCCTGGAACAACAGTTGTGTGCTGTCTCTTACATGCCGAAAGAGGAAAACCCATGTCTCGCTAAAGCAATGCTATACTATACTTTTCATTCCAGAAGCACAAGTTGGAACTAACAAAATCTTTTGGCTGAAGTCAGCAGCATTATGAGAATGAGGTTAAGGCAAATGGACAGGGATATAATTGGTTCGGCCTTTAGCCACCAGAGGCTTTCTGTATTAGGAAACTATTGTGTTTTCCATGCATTATGGGACTTGTTTCTAGAAAGTGAAAATTATTTAAAAATTATTAAAAATTATTATTTAAAAAATAATTTTCACTTTCTCATTTACATTTCTGTGCCTTTATGTAAAACGATGGAGGCCCCTAGTTTTAATTAAATAAGCCCAAACTGACATGATCACCAATGTTCCCTCTACAATTTGTGTGTGTTTGTTTTGTACTGAGCAGGTTACAACATGCACTGGACACTATATTTTTGTCCTTAGGCAAAGCTTACACTTGAAGTGAGGGATGTGTATGGGACGTTTGTGTGGGTGTGTGCAGGGGGGCTGTGCGTGTGGTGAGCAGTGTGCAAAGAGGGCACTGTGTGCGTGCATGGGTGCACGTGTGAGTACACTGCAGAGCCCAGTCAGGCCCCTCACCAAAGCCCTGCACAAGGGGCACCCCGGAGCTGCAACCACCTCCTCCAAGCCAGTGTATCCCTGCGATCAGAGGCGCTTCCACTCTCCCAGCAGCGCGCCTGCACATATTCTGTCATGGGCGGGACGGGGGCGAGCAAAACAGGTTCTTAAAGGGCTACACCACATCCCTGCTGGAGCCACCATAGAGAAGAGGAGAGTGGCAGTGCCTGACCTGCACCATAT
This sequence comes from Natator depressus, assembly GCF_965152275.1. Taxonomy (NCBI): domain Eukaryota; kingdom Metazoa; phylum Chordata; order Testudines; family Cheloniidae; genus Natator; species Natator depressus. Next base: position 166,419,852 of record NC_134236.1, on the reverse strand, counting down.
ATACAAGATTGCTGCACGGCTGGGCAGTTTACAGGGAACACCAGTGATCACAACTTTAAACGTGGAGCTATATTTATGCCATTCCACAAACGAGCTGTTACAGGAGACATGGATGCCAGTTTTGGTTAGACGTATTCCTGGAGGGTTTCATCACATGACAATCCTGGAGGGTTGGCAACCCTAACTGGAGGGTAGTTATAGATGGCCCATAAGTACCAAGAAGGGTAGAAATTGTGATGAGGATTTTCATTTTATTTTCAAATCCGTGTAGATGAGAGCATAAGCTCCTGTTTTGGGTTTACACAACTAAACCACAGAATGCCTCAGCATGGAATTTGATGGTTAGAAAAGCAATTAGGTCATGTTGAGCCAAGCCATGTCAGAACTTGCCTGAACAACGACAAGACAAAAAAAAAAAAAAAAAAAAAAAAGTCAGCAAGCCAGTTTGGGCCTGCACAACCCAAATTCCAGGCTCAGCATTTGACAGTTTGTTGATTTCTACTAGGCCAACAACATTTGGTAATCAGTCACTTTCTGTGTCATCACAACACGGGTCAGGCTTTGATTAATCTCAGAGCTATTTTGTGTGTGTGTAACACTAAGCCTATCACACACATGTAACTTCTATATTTATAGTCAGCCTTACAAGGATGTACAACAGGCCATCCCCGACCTATCTCAGGAGAGCTTACTTAACCACTTTATTCCAGGAATGGGGGAATCTTTGGATTCAAAAGCCACCAGAGTGTATCTGTCAACAAGAGATTAATAATGCTTAATAAAAGGTGATATTTAGTAAGATACAGAATTAAAACAATTACTAGCTTTGCCTTCCACACTACAAACATCTTTCTCACATAAGGGGCACTGCAGCAAGGATCACTCGTTCATGTTAGAGTGCCAGGTCAGTGCTAGATTCAGGTATCCTGGGATCTGACTTTTCTGATTACTATAGTACAATGTGTCCAGAAACGGTGCATTGTTGATTTGAAAGGTTACTATCTATAGAGTAAGACATGAAAAGTCCACACGCTCAGCGGTAGTGAGAACTACAGGCTCCGTTCCACCAGCAAAAGCATAGAAGCTACAGTTAAAAAAGCTGCAGAGCAATTGATAATGTTGTAGTTAAAGCTCAGAGCTGAGAAACAAGAGATCTGGTTTTATTACCAGCGCTCCCACCAACTTCCAGTACGACCACTGGCAAGATGGTTAATCTGTGTGTGTGTGTCAGTTTCCTCATCTGGAAAATGGGGATAACAACTTATCTATTTACCAGGTGGGTTGTGAGAAATTCCCTAATTCCCAAGGCTGCAAAGCGTTTTAAGGGGGTATTGTATGGAGTGTAAAGAAATTGGCAGTTTTATTTCTGAGCCAATAGAAATAATTCTGCTCCAAAATAAATAGAAAAAAAGCACAGCTCATTGACAATAGGGGTAATGTTCTTGTATATGAAAAAAGTCTTTATCCCTACAGTATGTGATGATCACCATAAGTATCCATCCTGATTCTCTTGAAAACAAATAGCTCAACTGGGGGGAGGGGGGAACCCTAAAAACTGAACTACTCATTTACTGTAAATCCATTTAAACCCATTTTCTTGAGCTACAAAGTCTTGAAGAAAAAAACACACTAAAAAACTGGCATTAATATGTCGCCATTAATTATGCCAATACTCAGGAGAAAGGAGAGTTTGATTAAAGTCAACAGAGACGCTCCCCGCTGTCAAGAGCTCTATATTCGCCGAGTGCTTTGCTGAGCATTCCTCAGAGCCCTAAGAACCGTCCCCCGCACCCAACATATTATGGGCTCCATTACCAAAGGCTCAGACTCATGCCAAATCGTTCTTCTCACAGAAGAACTGGCTCCCTCTGTAAGCCAAAGACACACCAAGATGGCCAGAAGGGTTGCACGATTGTTATTTAATATTTGTCCATAGCAGCACTAGTATGAGGGGTTTCTATAGAGTGATATGAAATGCCTCTTCACCACAAACGACTGAGCACGCTATCATCTCTGCAGCACTCCCAGCCCTCAGCTAGCTCAAGATCCATGAGTCAAACCTCAGCTTGAATCCCTCTCTCTGGGAGGGTGTAGGGGGAAAGGATTAAGGAGGAGTGAGGCTGAAATGAGATCAGTGCAAAGTTAAACAAAAAAAAAAAATGTTTAAATTGTGCTATGAAAATAAATTCATCCTTAGTGTCACTCAGTTGCGGTCAGAGCAGTTACAGTAGGGCTGAATTTATTCCAGTACCTCTAAATGATCACCCTGCAACTACTGTGTGGTATACTCTGCAGTACCACACAGCCAGGCATTTCCTTTTATTTTGGTTAACTAGCCAGCAATTACCAGCCTTTGGAAGACTTTGGGAATGCAGGAGAGAGAGAGAGAGAGAGAGAGAGAGAGAGAAAGGTACATCATCAGTGCTGAACAAATGATGAGGAGAAAAGTCCACTGGCACTTGTCCCTCTGTGCCAACAGGCACACATTCTTGAGCGATAGCATTTTTTCACTTCTCACCCCTCCACACATGGGTATCAGATTCTCTATTTCAACAAATAGATAAGGGATTGCTTTGGGGTATAGGTGAAACCATGATGATGTGTGTCTATTTGTAACATCTGCTGCATTCTTTCACCTTTAATATCTATACAAGGCGTTAAAGTCTTCCAGCAGTTCACTTGATGAAGGAAGCCCCTACATTTCAATAGCTGTTTTCCTGAGGTTGGCATTGTACACCAACATCATATTTTTCTTCAGGACGTAGTGTTTTTGCTGCACTGTTCCCCAGTGACAAAGAACATAGCAGAACAACAAGTCGTTACACACTGTAACTTTTATGTTGTTGATAGTCTGTTTAGAGTGCCAGCCTGCGTAATAGGTCTCATAATACTGGCTGTGGCCCGTCAACCTTTTTTTCCTGTTATTTTTGAGTCGCAGCTGAGCTTTGTTCCAGTCTAGAAGCCAAAGACAATGAATGTGAGAGAGGGAGAGGGAGAGAGAACGAGAACATGCTGAAGACAGAAGCTAGAGAACTAAATCAATAACTCAAACCAGTTTGGAAGCCAGCACAATTCTCCAACAGCTCTCAAGCTGCTCTTTTACATAGTTCTGTCTCCAGATTGACTAATTAAGACACAGGTACAGACCCATCTTAAATTAGATTGTAAACTCATCGGGGCAAGTGTCCTATCTCTGCAGTGCTATATTAAAATAATAAAAATAAAAACCAACAATACCTACAAAATAGTCAAGGTACACATGGTAGCTAGTGACAAATCTCTGCTCACTGTGTCTGGGTACACTAACACAATGAGATAGATGATATTTTATGACTAGGTTCCCCCAACTCAAATGTAGTAAATGACTCAGTGGACCAGCTAAGAGAAAAGCAATTATTAAGGGGGAAGTTTACTTACTTCATTATGTTCCAAGCAGCCAATCATCAGTTCTGTTAGGATAACCACCCCTGTCCTCCCCACACCTGCACTGCAGTGAACCACGATTGGCGGGTTGCAATTGTTGCTAGCATCCAACACGCTGTTGGTATGGCGACGTACTGACTGTATCTCCTCCAAATAGGCTGTAAGATAAAATGCAAATTATGCTGTAAAATCCTGTATGGCTTCACATAAAAGTTGAAAAATTGATGAGAAAGTCAGTTTTCTTTTTAAGTGACAATAATTTACAGTTCCTACAAGACACTAATTATTTGGCCACTGTGCACTGAGCAGCACTGAATCCAGCAAGTACCAGCTGGGTTTCAATTATTACTTGGGAGTTTGGTCCCTTAAATTAAATAGTTCTTTTAAAAAAATTAAATTCTGTTTTCTCCTCTGCAAATCCCCAGTTCCCCAAAGCAGATGATTCTAGACATTACTTACGGCAATTCCTGCTATGAACAGGCTGGGATCAAAAACAACAGATAAGTCCCCTTGAAAGTACCGCCTGCCAGAGCCAGTAGCGGATGGGAAGTGAGCATCCATCTGCCCTTTTCTTTCCTTCCCTTGTAGACTGAGTGAGAATGTCAAACAGGTCTCTACTTTTTTGTTTATTTTTCAACAGGTATTAGGATTTTTTTTGGACACAGTTCTCTGTGGCTTTCCTGTAATCACTACTGCAAAGTGTAAGGATATCAGAAAGTCCTCTTGTCTAGCTCTAACGCTCTCCAAAATAGTGGTTTTTTGCTTATTAAAAGTATAAACATTTCAGATATCCCAGTGGCTCAGATGGTTGGGTAAACACAATGCAAACTAGGACACTCAGGTTCTGACCAGGGTATGGGTCTCTCCCACGGTTATTCCAGCAGGAATTGTATGACCCGCAGAAATGAAGTCTCTGGACCTAATTCACCATTACATTGCACCCTGTGGAGTCCTTCCCACCTGTGCAAACTGGGTGTAAAATGCCATCAGAATCAGAAAGGTGCCATTTTACACCTCCTTTGCACAAGTGGAAGTGATTCCATTAGGTGTACAGCAGTGGTGAACCATGACCTCTATATCCAGCTGTCTCTATGGACAGCTAGATTCCAATTTTTACAACTTCCCAGTTGCTGCGGTTGAATGTTGGAAGACTGTCCTTTCAAAAAAGAAGCTTGGAAATACAATGAGAAATAGAGTAGCCCAACTTAAAAGTGGTGGCTGAAAACTCCATTACTAACCCATAATACCCTGAGTCACTTCTTTGGCAAAGCTGAAAATTCTATTTGCATATTATTCCCTCCAGTTGTAAAGTTAAATAAAAGGGGTGTGCATTCCTTAGGGTCATTACGGTAGCATTACTATTACTGGTGTATTAAGTGTTTATTAGTAAGAAAGTAGTAAGGAACAGTACTGAATTAATAAAAGTCAATACAATGGTTGAGAATTTTTCCTCTCACCCAAGCCTCCCACACTTCAACTATGTACAGCCCGATAATTAAAACACTTCCTAGGCAGGTAGGGAGTTAAGATTACTGCCCCTGACTAACAATTAGGCATATCTTATTATTTTTATGACCCTACTTCCCCTATCTGATCTCCTTCTTGGCTGGCCAAGCTTGTGAAGGCCTTACACTCCACTTGATGATATTTCTGTATTTGTCTGTCTATATGTAACACAATAACTTTTGAACGCCACATCCAGTCAATTCCAAAACGTCAGGGAACGTTCTATGCACCCATGGCTAGAACCCCATTGATTCTGGAGAAAAATGGAGAACTGACAGAGGGAAAAATGGGGGACACATACAGATCAAATAGCCAGTTGATGGCAGCCATTAACACCTTCCAACATAATAATACTCTATCTCATCTCTGCTCATTCTCCCAGTAGAGTTAAACATATTGACACCCTAAGTGACTTATCTCCCAGATAAACAACAATGGGGAGCATGGGAAATGGGGGTCCTTGATATGGAGGAGGGAGGAAGTGAGGGCACAGAACCCCTGGTCGGGGGGAACTGAGGACCATATTCGAAAGACGGGGACACACACAGCCCCTAGCACGGGAGGAAAGGGGTAGACAGAGCCCTGGGGAAAGGGAAAAGATGGGGGAGGGGGTGCACACAGAGTGCCTGCCTTGAGGGAAAGAATGGGGGGCCCTGGAATGAGAAGGGCACACAAACCCTGGGATGGGGGTGAAGTGGAAATGGAGGGGAAAGGAGCACACAAAGCCACTGGCAGTGGGGAGAAGGGGGGAAGTTACAGGGAGCCCCTGAAATATAGGGAGCTTGGAGGATGGCATATAGGGAGCTTATCGGCTGGAATAGAGGGAAGCCAGGAGCCCCTGGCAGGTGCAATGAGTTCGGCTGACAGAAGCTACAAAGCGTGCAATGCTCCCTTGGTTCTTAAAAATGTTCATGGACCATAAATGTGTGCATTAATTAAGGAATCTTACATAAAAATCCTTGGACTTCTTCTGGGCAACCATGATCAGGCCAGTCAGTATATTGCAAGTGCCACACTGTCCTCTCCTGCCCAGACAAAAGATGCTTGACCTTCAGCCCCGTAGTAGCATAGCATCCAGAATCCGTGCGGAACTTAGTTGTCACCTTAAACTTCCCATACGTGGTTGAGCTGTGCTTAGAGCCAAGTTTAGGCCAGTAGCGATGACTCTTGCTTCTTCCTCCTTCCTGAACCACAAAACGCAAAATTAAAATGATTCTTCTTGTAGTGTCGCAATTATAATTCTCACAAACAGAACCACTTGTTCAGCTAAACTGGGTACTTCTATTTATCTTCTCTTGTAAGAGAAGAACAAGGGGCTTACCAAGAAACTGAATGGCATTAAGTGTAAAATGCCACATTTTACAAAATATATATTTAATCTGTGGAACCTCAATGCCACAAAATATCATTTAGTCCAAGAGTTTAGAAAGCTCAAGGCTTGAACATTTATATGGTTAATGAGAACATCCACAGTTACATTACAGCAGGCCCGCCGACAGGGGTAGGCAAAGGGGGCAATTGCCCAGGGGTCCGGGCAATTTAAAAAGGGCCCAGGAGCCCCGGGCCCTTTTAAATCATCTAGGCAGGCTGCAGGGCTACTAGGCACACATGACCACTGTGAGCCCCGCGCTTTGGGGAGCCCCGCGGGCCAGCGCGATTGGCCACAGCGGTCGGTCCTGGATGTGACGGATTCATCACCCGGAATTGCTGTCGACAGGCCTGCATTAAAGAGACTAAAAAAAAAAAACCCCTAAGGAAAAAACTCTCATCCTTCAGGGCATACGTCAACTTCTGACTGCAATAGGTGAGGAAGAAACTTCCCCATAGGTAGGTTATTTCATAACTGTCCAGTAAGAGGATTTGTCTCTCTAACCTCTGACAATCTGATACTGGTTTATGTCAGAGATGCGAAAGTGGACTAGACAGAACACTGGGCTAATGTGGTATTTTAATTCCTATGTTCTGATAAGGCAGGAGGGTTCAAAGCTGGATGTAGTGTTAGTTAGCAACGTGTGCCAGTTTTTATAACATAGCACACAGTTCTTGGATTACAATAAAAATAATTGTTTTGCTTGGCATAGGAATAAAAAGGTTTTTTTTAAATGGACACTTCTCCAGGAACAACAGCTTCTGGTCCCTTTTCAGCGATAAGGATGACAGTATGCAGAACTGGCCTTGGATGGGCTGGGAATAAATGTCTTTTTAACCAAGAGCAGTTCAGGGTACTCATTCCAATGGAAACATTTTTGCTTTGTTTGGCAAACCAAAGTCTTACAACTGAACTAAAGCTTGGAGGTTGTTGTTTTTTATTTTAGTAAATGACAGGCTAAATACTAGAGAGCTGTAAAAGACAAGGTCACAGCAGTAGATTATCTCCAGACACGTGTTCAAGGGGAATAAAAGGAGAAAATAAAAGGGCTGCTAAAGAAAAACAGATTATTGGAATGGGAAGCAGTGACAATGGTAGAGCTGCTCACATTCAGAAAGAATTGCTCTACGTAATTTTACGTACCTCTTCAGCTGTGACCATGGCTATAACATTCACCCCCTGCTCCCACACCATCTGCCAGAAGTCATGGCATGTGTGTGGCAAAGGTCCTTGTGTGGCTATATAGTGCCATTCCTCCCCACCTACAGTAACCTAGGAGTCAGGAAAAAAAATACAGTTAATGCCAGAGTTTTCTGCAGTGCCTGTGCTAATACTATTTTTAAACGTAAATGAAGATTATAAAACCTTTTACTCTTAAATTTCCACACTAATCCATCCTACAATTACAGCAAATCAGCAAAAAATTTAACCTTGGGTGCACACAACTCCTCTCTTATCACCCTGAGCACAAGGGCCTGGGCAAACAAAAAAACACCCACAAGATTTTATACAGCTGGCATGTTAAACACAGACATCCGCAGGGCCACTTTACAGCAGGGACCAAAAAGCAAGTTTTAGAGAAGCCAGAAAAACAGTTGTTCTTTGAGATGTGTTGCTCATGTCTATTCCATTCTAGGTGGGTTCATGCCCACGTGCACAGTCGTTGGAGATTTGTGCCTTAGCAGTATTTGTAGGGTCGGCTGTAGCATCCCTTGAGCTTATGAGTTGGTATATTAGGCGCCGTCGACCCTACATGCTCTCAGTTCCTTCTTGCCAGCAACTCCAACAGAGGGGTAGGAGGGTGGGTAACAGAATGGACATGAGTAACATCTCGAAAAACAACAGTTATGAAAAGTTAGGTAACTGTTTTTTCTTCTTCAAGTGCTTGCTCATGGTGATTCCATTCTAGGTGACTCACAAGCAGTATCCTCTGAGGTGGGCTCGGAGTTCACAGTCTAGCAGCGTGCAGCACTGCTTTACCAAAGCCAGCATCATAAGAACATAAGAATGGCCATACTGGGTCAGACCAAAGGTCCATCCAGCCCAGTATCCTGTCTACCGACAGTGGCCAATACCAGGTGCCCCAGAGGGAGTAAACCGAACAGGTAATGATCAGTAACCTCTCCTGCCATCCATCTCCACCCTCTGACAAACAGAGGCTAGGGACACCATTCCTTACCCATCGTGGCTAACAGCCATTAATGGACTTAGCCTCCATGAATTTATCCAGTTCTCTTTTAAATCCTGTTATAGTCCTAGCCTTCACAACCTCCTCAGGCAAGGAGTTCCACAGGTTGACTGTGCGCTGTGTGAAGAACTTCCTTTTATTTGTTTTAAACCTGCTGCACATTAATTTCATTTGGTGGCCCCTAGTTTTTATATTATGGGAACAAGTAAATAACTTTTCCTTATTCACCTTCTCCACACCACTCATGATTTTATATACCTCTATCATAACCCCCTTAGTCTCCTCTTTTCCAAGCTGAAAAGTCCTAGCCTCTTTAATCTCTCATATGGGACCTGTTCCAAACCCCTTGTCATTTTAGTTGCCCTTTTCTGAACCTTTTCTAATGCCAGTATATCTTTTTTGAGATGAGGGGACCACATCTGTACGCAATATTCAAGATGTGGGTGTACCATGGATTTATATACGGGCAATACAATATTCTCCGTTTTATTCTCTATCCCTTTTTTAATGATTCCTAGCATCCCATTTGCTTTTTTGACTGCTGCTGCACACTGCGTGGATATCTTCAGAGAACTACCCACGATGACTCCAAGATCTTTCTCCTGATTTGTTGTAGCTAAATTAGCCCCCATCATATTGTATATATAGTTGGTTATTTTTTCCAATGTGCATTACATTAGCTATCTTCCAGTCATTGGGTACAGTAGCTGATTTAAAGGACAGGTTACAAACCAGTTAATAGTTCCGCAATTTCACATTTGAGTTCTTTCAGAACTCGTGGGTAAAAGCCATCTGGTCCCGGTGACTTGTTACTGTTAAGTTTCTCAATTAATTCCAAAACCTCCTCTAGTGACACTTCAATCTGTGACACTTCCTCAGATTTGTCACCTACAAAAGATGGCTCAGGTTTGGGAATCTCCCTAACATCGTCAGCCGTGAAGACTGAAGCAAAGAATTCGTTTACTTTCTCTGCAATGACTTTATCATCTTTAAGTGCTCCTTTTGTATCTCAATTGTCCTGGGGCCCCACTGGTTGGTTAGCAGGCTTCCTGCTTCTCATGTACTTAAAAAACATTTTGTTATTACCATCGTGCCAGGCCTGCTGGGTCAGCATGTAATGGGACGTGAAAGTGTGGACAGACGACTGGTCGCCGTCCTACAGATGTCCTAGATAGGTGATCTGTGATGTTGATGTGTAGGGAATGATCGTGACTCGACCAACGACCTTGAGTGCTGAGGTTGACCAGGTGGGCTCCCCACCCCAGGTCCGAGGCATCGGAGATGGGGGTCACCAATAGGGACAGAGCCACGAAGGGAACTTCCCCCAACACCAATGCAGAATTCTGCCACCAGGTGAGTGACAACAGTACTTGGTCCGGGACCCTGACCACACAGTCCATGCTGTGTCTGTTTGGGACGTAGACCGATGCCAGCCCCGCCTGCAGGGGCCTGAGACGGAGCCACTTCTGCCAGATGACACAAGTGCAGGCTGCCCTGTGGCCCAACAATTGCAGGCACCTGTGAGCGGTGGTGAGAGGGTGGGCTTGCATGCACAAGATGAGGTCAGCCATGGCTTGGAACCAATGAGGGGAAAGGTTCAGGCTTTGGGGAGGAAGGTTCAGGCCTGAGTAGAGTTGAGGACTGCTCCAATGAACTCCATACGTTGCACTGGATTTAAGGTAGACTTTTCCTCGTTTATTAACAGCCCCAGGTCACAACAGGTGGAGAAAACCAGATCAAGATGCTGCTGCAACTGATCCCAGAACCAGCCCTTTATTAGCCAGTCATCGAGGTACAGGTAAATTTGATCACCCCGGCACCTCAGGTAAGCTGCCACTGGTGCTATGCACTTTGTGAACACTCTTGAGGCCGACGAGAGACCGAAGGGCAGCGCCGTGCATTGGAAATGGCTCTGGACCAGCACAAAATGGAGAAAGCACCTGGTGCCCTGGAAAAATGGAAATACGTGTCCTTCAAGTTCCAGGCAGTGTACCAGTCTCCCAGATCCAGGGAGTGAATAACTGAGGGCAGAGAGACCATGAAAAACTTTAACTTCTTGAGAGACTCGTTGAGCCGGCGCAGGTTCAGAATGATGTTCAGGAGAGGGCGAGGATCAGTGCTTGCCCAAAGAGTGGTACCGGGGAGCCGGAGACCGGTGCCCCTACAGGAAACAATCCTGCACCGGGGAGTGGGTGGGGGGAAATAGATGCCTGGGAGACTGCACCATGGTGATCTCTGGTGGGAGGCCCAACGGTACCATGGAGATCGGCGTTGTGACTCAGGTGTCCCGTGCCGTGGAGACATTGGCGTCAGAAACCTGTGTCTTCTAACCAGGGACTGAGGCTGTGGTGCCGGGATCTGAGGTGGTGATGGGGGATCAACGCCTGTGGTCCAGGGACCGGGGATGCTCTGCTGCTTTAGAGGGCGGTCCCATAACCAGCTTGCCCGTAAATGCCAGGGCCTTAGCCGGGTCCATCACCTGGCTTGGTGTCTGTGGTGCCGGCCGGCTTACTTGCTCTTTGGCTGGCAGGCCCGCTTTGGGCACAGATGATCCTGCTACGGATCAGAACCCTCTGCCGCTCCCAGGAGTCGGAGGTGGGTCCCTGGCTGGGCTAGGGGCTCCGACTGCAGCAGCAATTCCAGGGCGGGCACATGGCCTGACACTAGTCCTTTGCCCAAGGCCCCCATTTTCTGCGGTGCCAGCAGGCCCGTCGACTTTGACTGTTTCTTAGGCACTAGGGAAAGGGAACAGTGCAGGGTGGTTTGGTGGATTCTGCTGCTGGCGGTGCACTGCGCACCGATGCCAAATTGCCAGACATGGAGTCCGATCGAGAGGGCTCTGAGGTAGGACGAAAAGCAGCCTCCACAAGGAGGGCCCTCAAGTGAATATCCCACTTCTTTTGAGTTTGAGGGTGAAAGTTTTTGCAGATCCTGCACTTATCCTTTCTGTGGGACTCCTCCAAACACTTTAAACAGCTATCATGAGAGTTGCTAAAGGGCATCAGCTGGCTGCATGCTGAGCAGGACTTAAAGCCTGGGGAAGGGGCATGCCCCGCTCTGAGGCAAAGTCCCAGCCGGGACTCTAACTCCTAAACTACTAGTCTAACACTTAACTTAATGGTCTAAGTACCTATCAACTAAAAACAAAGAAGACAGAACAACGGACTCTAAGAACCGCTAATGTTCTTGTAATGCAAGACAAGACCAACCATCACAGTGGTAAGGAGGAACTGAGAGAACGTAGGGTTGGCGGCGCCTAATATACCAAGGGGCGCTCAAGGGGGCGCTATAAGCGACCCTACAGATACTGCTAAGGCAAAAACCTCCAATGACTGTGCACACACCTAGAATAGAATAGACATGAGCAAGCCTTCAAAGGAGAATACTTCTTCCTGTTTTTGCAGAAAATTAAGACAATGCAGTGCATCAAATGGAAAAAGGAAAATCTTTGTTTAAGGGCCTGATTCAAATCCCATTGAAATCACTAAGGATATGTCTACACTGCTGCTGGGAGTGAGCCTCAGATGAGTCTGAATGCCCGAGCTGCAGCCCGAAAGCAATGTCCACACTTTTATTTTTAGCGTGCCAGCTGGAGCCTCTCTAGTTCAAAACTGTCTACCTGGGACAGGAGGCTCACTCCCAGCTGCAGTGTAGACATACCCTAGAAAGACTCCTGTTGAGTCCTATGGGCTTTGCATGAGGCCGTCAATGATTGCTCTGAAAGAAAGTCTGAGCACTAGGCAGATTCTATATACATTTTAAAAGACACTGCATGGCTGCAGATAACACACAGTTTTGTAAGCACCATTTGAACATTTTGCATCAGGAAAGCAAGAGGCTGATTAGTCCTCTGATGTCACTAGATTTGATCATGCTTAATTCTTTTATAATGGACAAAAATTATTTCTAGTAAGTAGTCCTGTTCTGTGGATCACTTTCAAAGTTGCAGTTGAGCCTGTTCCCAAATCATCCAGTTATGCCCACACATTGCATATAATGCACTGATCTGATATGCCAGCAGAATTTGCTTTGAATTTCTCTTCCTCCACTAATTTATGGTGTTCAGTTCAGTGGTTGCAATCTATCATACAATAGATATGACACATTTAACAGTTTTTCAAAAGTAAATTATGAAAATCCTTTCCCAATACATATAATTGACCTAGCAGATCTTGAAAAAACACTTTTGGTGCGTTTGCACTGCAGCATATAAACAGGTAATTAAAAAGCATATTTGAAACAAGATATACATGCTCTATACTGTGCAATAACTAAAATGTACTGTTAGATCACCTTGAAAATTCCCATTTAAAACAGATTATTTGTAATCCTCCCATGAAGTAAACCTTCTAAAATACTTAGATAATTTAAAATTTACTCAACGGTATGTGTAAAAATCTGCCATTTTAACACTATCACCAACTAAACGTCACTTTTTTTTTTCATATCCAAACTATTTTTCAATTCTTCAGGTAAAAAAACCCCCAAGAACGTTTAAAGTCACTAAACCTAATTTTTTTTTTTTAAATACCTTTAGCAGCTTAAAAACAAAACCAGGTGAACCCATTATTTTGTCAAAGTTAAAATATATTTTCTCTCTCTCAGACTGGGACCTCTAATTCCAAGTTTCAGCCCAGAGCAACTTTTTATTGACAAAGTTATAAATTCCAGAGAAAAAGATTGATATTATAAGGGCTGACAACCATAGATATCAAGGTTCTGGCAGCCAATGCTATAAAGAACAATCAATAACTCTGACAAAACTAAGTGCGTACCATACTTGAGATGCAAGTCTTTGTATAAATTTTAGGAAAGAAATGTCAGTTTAGCTTGTATTGCTGAAACAACACTAAACTTAGATGTTTGGCTTTTGCACTTAGATGCCACAATGATTAGAGCTGTATTTAAATTATTGTTTTCAATATACCAGGAAAGGTTTTTTCAGCCTTAAATCTAGCTCCTTGTTTTGTTTCCTATTCAATCATATACACCACTCTCCTGTATGGATAGTAACTACAATCTGTGGGCCAAATCCAGATAATTAATGAACAGTGCTTAAAACCAGTTGAAATTTCAGATACTCGACATCTGGACCCGTATTTGTATATGTAGCTGTATTCAATATATGATTTTTTTTTATTTGATTGCATTTTTGTGTAATATGAACCTGATCCAAAGTCCACTAAAGTCAATGGGAATCTTTTTCCATTAATTTCAACGATCTTTGGATTATGCTTTAAGTGCAGCAAAATATAAGTTTTTTTTAAAAAAAAATCCATAACTTAAATTATGATTTGTGTCCCTGTATTCAGACTCTGCTTAACATCTTGACAGGATAGGCCAGTGTTAAGTAAGCAGAGAAGTGCTGACAACCCACAGGGACTGCAGACTTAGTGGTGGAGGGGGTCATGATCCTCCAGGCATGGATCTTATCAAAATGATATAGGAGCTGTCTGTCTTCTGGTCCAAATATCCAGCCTCCTGGTATCAGATAGGATAGAACCATAAATAGTCTGGAGGGAGAGTGATGCCTGGAATGTTTACTGCATTCTAATGCCCTGACTGCAGGTTATTAAAAATTGAGTATTGGGCTGCAAGCACACACTTTATGCTACGGAGGTAAATTTCACAGATGCAATTTCATCTTCTAAGCAAAAAGATCATCTGCTTGGCTTCTGTAACAGCCACTAGGAGTTCAAGGAGAAAATACTGGCAAGAGCCAGAGTGTCAGATAGTAAAACATTAGTGCATGTTCCTGCATGCTCTCTAGATCTCAAATGAGCGTGTGTCCAATAGTGACATACAAGATGAAAGGTGGACTCTTAAAATTGGCTGGGGAAAATTCTTTTTCTGGCTGATACCACCTTATGGGCACAATTTATATTGTTAGAATTTTTTTCTCCCACAAATTAGATGAAAAAAAATGTGATTCAATAATCTATCATTCTAGCAATGGCAGATGATGCCAAAAAACAGTATCTGCTACCCACCAGGACTCTGGTGGGAAAGTGATAACCCCCCAGGATCCTGGTTTAGAAAGATATTTTGAATCAACAGGATTTAATATTGTAAATCATGACTAAGATTAGCTCGTCTCTTCGGACTTAAAGGCCTTTCTTCCACGAAGGTGTAAATGCACAAAATGTTTTATTTATTATTATAATTTAATTTTTTTTTCATTTAGCTTTGGACAATGGGAATGCCACATGCCAGATGACAGCTACATGCCAGCCTGGCATGAACTGAGTACCACTACTTCTCTCAGAACAGAGTGATAATCACCAGGGGGCCTTGAAAAGCTGTTATTAGAAACTGAGAAGATAAAAATGAGTTTGCAGCCACCCTGAGACAGCTTACAGCTGAAAATGACTATATAGCAGGCTTACAAGCAGCATACAGTGTCAGACTGTACCTAAACCATTCATACAATGAATTTCTGAACAGTAACATAAGTTCATTTTACAAAACTTCCATTTGAAACAAGGCAATATGAATGCTCATATGACCAGTCTAAATGAAAGTCATTATCTTAGGGGTCTGATTTACTAGACCACTTGAGTACTGGACATGCTCAAAAGGCAAACATGCATTTAACAGCCCTACATTTTAAAAATCAAGCCCCATAAGATTTAAAACTAAGAGAGAAGCTCTGGGGCCAGAACTCCTACTGATTCAGTGCACTCCCCGCACGTTTCCATTTAAAGTTTCCCCTGGTGGAAGCACTGCTTATCCTCCTCCCTTGGGAGGAAATTCCCGCTGGCCCAGCTGCTCCTGCAGGGTCAGGGTGATGGAAATTGTATTGGTGAGAACTAATATGGGTAGAGCTAGCCCATTAGTTAAATTTGAGATATGCTAATGCCCTTTTCAGCTTAACGCAAGCATTTAGCCGCTAGTCTATGCAGCATTGCAACAGATAAGGAAATTTCTGTACAAAGATTTCTAGGTCCCAGAAGTGTAATAAATACATCAATTCATGATTGTTCACTAAGCCTTGAAATTAGGAATGTGATGTAGTGACATTGTCGTCCCAGATAAAACAACCTGCCCATTTTTTAGAGAAACGTAGGCAGATGTGAGTAAATAACTTTTTGCAAGTCCTCTAATGTTAGAAAACAATGGCCATCCCTGTAACAACATACCCACTCCCCTAACATTTCTTCATGTGCCATGTTATGCTTCAAAAGCCTTTACCTTTATGTGCGAGGCATTGATGTAGCCTGTATTATTTTCTTTGGTTGGCACCAGCTCTACTCTGTTCTCCTCATAAGGAACGACTTCCCTGATGCGGTTGCGCTCAGCATTTTCAGGCAATGCTGCGGTGGTGAAGATCCCATCTGCCTTTTTCTTTGGAATTTGCTCATATTCGGTGAATACCATCCCCTCTTCCAACTTCCTCTTCAAGATTTTGCACTGTGATTTAACAGAAGGAAAGGAATACTCTCATCAATTAATTTTTCGAGACAGAATGATTGCAAAAGTATCATAGGGCAGTATTTTATCTCAATACAGAACGAATCATCAAAAACTAGGATGTTCTCGTCTTTTTGCTTGGAGCTATACTGCTTACTATACACAGTTTTATGTGGTATGAGAATGCATAACTCTGTCTGATTCAATGTAGTTAAATCAGCAGAGAATTTTATGTTTCTAGTACATTCTCTTTTTATAGTTATAGATTCTGGTGCTAGATAAAGCAAAAACCTTCTAGTTAACAATCCTGATTCCATAAATGGACTTATCTCAAGTATATTTTTGAAAAAATTCTCTTTAAAAATAGTCACTCTTTTCTCGCAATTAATTTAGGTCCACATTTTCAAAACATGGTCTTAATCTGTACATTGCCATTTCTGTGCACATACAAAAAAAGACAGTTACCTTTTTCCGTAAGTGGTGTTCCTCGAGATGTGTTGCTCATGTCCATTCAACTTAGGTGACTCCCAGCAGTACCCCTGGAGGAGGGTAAGGAGTTCACGGACATGGAGATTACAACACAGCTCTGCTGAACCCAGCATCATTCCTGGCCTGCTGCGTGATGGCATAGTGGGCCATGAACGTGTGTGTACCGAGGACCACGTCATGGCTTTACAGATGTCCTGGATCGGAATGTGTGCCAGGAAGGCTTTTGTCGAGTGGGCTCTGATGATCGGCGGCGGAGGGACTCACGCTAAATTGTAGCAGGTCCGAATGCAAGAGGTGATCCAATTAGAAATCCTTTGCATGGACACCGGGAGGCCCTTCATCCTATCAGCTGTAGAGATGAAAAGCTGAGTCGACTTATAGAAAGGTTTTGTCTGATCTAGATAGAAAGCCAGGCCCTTCTGACGTCTAAAGCTTGAAGGCGCCTCTCTTCACTAGTCTCATGGGCCTTCGGGCAGAAGACCGGAAGAAAGATGTCCTGGCTCATATGGAAAGTGGACACCAGCTTGGTAAGGAAAGCTGGGTGGGGACGGAGCTGGACCTTGTCCTTACAGAAGATCACGTATGGCGGTTCCAAGGTCAGGGTTCACAGCTCGGAGACTTGCCTCACCAATATCACCACCACCAGGAAAGCTGCCTTCCAATGATAGGTGAGATAGGGAGCACAAGGCCAAAGGCTCAAAGGGCAGACCCGTGAGTCAAGACAGAACCAAGTAGAGATCACACTAAGGGGATGGGAACCGGACTTGAGGGAAAAGCCTCTCAAGGCCTCTAAGGAACCTGACCGTCATGTCATGAGAGAACACAGTCTGCCCCTGACTTGGCGGATGAAAGGCCGAAATGGCCACCAGGTGCACCCTGATAGAAGAGTTCGCCAGGCTCTGGTTCCTTAAATGAAGCAGCAAGATCGACTGCACCAAAGAATGCGAAGGGGAGATGCCCCGTTCGGCCGCCCAGCAGTAGAACCTTGTCCACTTTGCCAGGTAGTTCTGCCTAATCGAGGGCTTTCTACTCTCGAGGAGGACCTTCTGGACTCCGACCAAACAGGCCCGTTCATTCAGGTTCAGCCACGCAACATCCACGCTGTGAGGTTGTGGTGCAAGAGTCAGCTGTGATCCTGTGACAGCAGGATCCTGTGACAGCAGGTCCAGTCGGTTTGGCCGGGGCCACGGAGGGATCGCTGACAAACTTGACAGCATCCCAAACCAATGCTGGGGAGGCCATGCCGGGGCGATCATGATCATGCGCCTTGTTCCTCTTGATTTTCACTAGTACCTTGCTGATGAGCTGAATCAGAGGGAACACATACATCAGGCTTCCTGCCCATGGCAGGAAGAAGGCATTGGAAAGGGAGCCCTTGCCCAGACCTCATCTGGAGCAAAGCCTGTGGCACCTCCTGTTCTGCCTGGTGGCAAACAAATCCACTTGGGGAGTTCCCCACCTCTGGAAAATCATGCCGGCTACCTCCAGGTGGAGCAACAACTTGTGTTGAGAGGAGAAGTCCCTGCTTGGTTGATCTGCTAGTGTGTTCCTGGCCCCCAGAAGGTGACACGCTTCTAGACGGATTCCGTGGTCGATGAGGAAGTCCCAGAGACGGAGTGCCTCTTGGCAAAGGGCCGAGGATCAGGCTCTGCCTTGCCTGTTGATGTAGGACATCGAGGCTGTGCTGCCCATCAGGACTCTGACCACTCTGCCTGACAAGTGAGGTAGGAAGACCGCACATGCTCTGCACACCATCCTGAGCTCTTTGACGTTTATGTGTAGCATTGAGTCCTCTGGGGACCACATGTCTTGGGTCTGGAGGGTGCCGAGGTGCGCCACACAGTCAAGGTCCGAGGGATCCGAAACCAACTCAACTGAGTGAGGAATGCTGACGAAGGGAACTCCCTCCAGGACTTTCCCAGGGTCGGTCCACCATCGCAGCAAGGTAAGTACCGTCGCGGGGATGGTGACGACCTTCTCCAGGTGGTCCCTGGACTGGGAGTAGACAGTCACCAGCCATTGCTGCAAGAGTCGCATCTGGAGCCTGGCGTGGCAC
The DNA here is from genome assembly GCF_965152275.1 of Natator depressus. NCBI lineage: Eukaryota > Metazoa > Chordata > Testudines > Cheloniidae > Natator > Natator depressus. Next base: position 166,401,411 of record NC_134236.1, on the reverse strand, counting down.
ACCACACACATACACACTGCCATGTGACCTAGTATGTGTAGGCAAACCCTGGCCGTGGTCACGGGAAACGTGGAGACTTCCATGATGACGTCCGTCAGTGCCCTAAATCTCTCCAGTGGCAGGAACACTCTGGCAGAGGTTGAGTCGAGCATCATTCCAATGAACTCTATCCTCTGTACCGGAACTAACATGGATTTTTTTTGTCATTCACCAACAGGCCGAGGTGATGGCACATGGCAAGCAGCACCACGACATCCCCTTGGACCTGGAGTTGCCCTTGACGAGCCAGTTGTCGAAGTACAGGTAGATCTGGATTCCTGGACGTCTGAGGTAAGCTTCCACCACCGACATGCACTTGGTAAATAACCATGGTGCTGCCACTAGGCCAAACGGAAGAACCGCGAACTGATAGTGGTCGGGACCTCCCATGAACCAGAGGAAGTGTCTGTGTCCCTTGAAGATGGTGATGTGGAAGTACGCATCTTTCAGATTGAGGGTGGTGTACCAGTCTCCTGGATCCAGGGGAGGGGATGATGGAAGCTAGGGAGACTATGCGGAACTTCAGTTTCGCTAAGTAGCGGTTCAAGCCCTGCAGGTCTAGTATGGGCCGCAAACTGGCACTGGCTTTGTGGATTAAAAAAATATCAGGAATAGAACCCCTTGTTTCTGTACCCCACAGGAACTACCTCCACTGCACCCAGCTGTAGTAGACCCTCTGCCTCCTGTACAAGAAGATTCTCATGAGGGGGTCCCTGAAGAGGGACGGGGAGGGGGAGTGGGAAGGGGGGGTAGAAAGTAACCGAAGGATGTAACCCTGTGCCCGCCACCATATTAAGGACCCATCGGTCCAATGTTGTAGATGCCCACGCAGGGAGGAAGGAAGAAAGGCGGTTGGCAAACAGAGAGGAGGAAGGATCGGGGAACAATTTGGTAGGTCACCCATAGGTGGTCCAGCGGCTTGCTCGCCCACTTCCTCCTGTAACCTGCAGTGGGGTGGGAGAGGGCGGTAGCCAGTCTCTCTTAAGCTCCAGATACTAAGCGCGCAGCCTGAGAAGGCTAAGCAAACCCCCCATGGGTACCACTGTGCCGGCCACGGAGTCTGAGGCCATGGGCCTGGTTGCAGTGCTGCAGCTGTAGTCTGCACCGTAGGTGCTGGGGCCTGTCCTGCCGCTAGGGAACCTTGCTCCGAACCGAAGCCAAAGTCCGAGCGGTCGCTCCCCTGCGACAAACACAGGGCTGCTTGGTGGCTCTGTCCTGATCGGTACCGGTCGCCCCTCCTGGAGTTGGATCTGGCTGACCTCGACGAGCGTCTGGATTGGGGCCTTGTGCACTAGTGGCACTCGGCGGACCTGCGACAGCCCTGGGCCAGCGATCTATGCCTCATGCTTAACGAGCGGTACCAGGATGTGGAGCAGGATCGGGAACTAGAGCGGGCTTGGTGTCATGAAGATGTAGCCGCATGCAGTGATGCCACCCTGGGGGATCGGCGATGGTCCACGGAATGGTACCGTTGGTCCCCCTACCTGTCCCTGGAGCAGTACCGGTGCCGTGGAGATTCTGGGCACTGATTCCGAAACTCCTGCCAGGGGACATGTGCCTCCAGAGGTCTGCGCCCGGTCACCGGTGAGCTGCGCCTCGAGCCTCTCTGCCCTTGTCCGAAGTCCAGAGAGGGGATGGGGCTGCAAGGCTTCTACCTATCATGGTCAGAAGCGTGTCGGGTGTGTGAGGGCAACCACTGGCGGGACGTCCCCCGCAATGGGGAATGCTACAGGAAAGGTGGAGACTGTGGTGGTGGTCCCAATGCGGGTTTACCCCGGGACCCCGCAGGGGCTGGAGTGGCCGGCACTGGGAGGGACATAATGTCTTGCGTTGCTCGGAGGGCCTCCGGCGTGGACAGCACCTGGAGCTGACGAGGACCTCCACCACTATCCAGGGTAGCCGGCAGGGAGCGGGTTGGGCTACACCGCTTGACCTGAGCTGGGGCCCGGGATCCCGAAGTGGGTGAAGAGGCACCCAAGACAGGGCCTTGGTCCACCCCAAACTTGTCCTTTCCCTTGCGGGAAGCTGGAACCCTTCCTTGCCCCATCGTCTTGGGCTTCTTGGCTGGAGCCATGGAAGGAAACTGGTGCCGGCTCATAGATGGTACTGGCAGGGCGCTGCACACTGAGGTCATGGTACTTGGCGCTGAATCAGAGCACTGCTCCAGCATCAGGGTAAGGGCAGACTCCATCCGGAGCACCTTCAAATGAATGTCACATTCCTTCTTCGTCCTGGGCTTGAAGGACTTGCAGATTTTGCACTTATCACTAATGTGACCTTCAACCAAGAACTGTAAACAACTATTATGTGGATCACTAATGGGCATGGGCCTTTTATCTAACTTAACAAATAGGTTGAATAAACTAGAGGGAATCTATATACAGTAATATTTGCAAGAGGCAAATGAGTTCGAACTAACGAAAAGCAACAGCTCTAGCTGAAGCAGTATCAGTTCCATGCATCATCGCTGGGGGCAAGAAGGAACTGAGGGTGGAGGGGGCCAGCAGTGCCCTATATGCCGCAGCATATGCACGCCACTCCAGGGGGCTCCAGAGCTGGTCCCTTTCGGATACTGCTGAGGGAAACACTTCCGGCACTGGTGCATGTGGCGAGCACACACACCTAAGTTGAATGGACATGAGCAATCACTCAAAGAAGAACCTCTGATGTGTATCTGGGAGAAATGGGCTTACCATATGTAATTGCTGTCATTTACTTGTACAAACTGTATAGGGTGCAAAATTCCATGCACAAAAATCAGTTAATGGCACAGATATTTTTATTTGTTTTTAATTGCATGCATATGCATACACAGAAATGCAAAGAGAAATCATTAAGAATGAATCTTTTTTGTCTCTTGGACTGCAACTAGCGCTCTTCTCAGCAACCTACATGCATCATTCAGCACATTATGTTACAACAAACAGTGACTGGTGTATCAACCTCCCTGGCCAAGAGGGGATGTGCAATATTTTAGATTTAGGGCTTGATCCTGTGCGACACTGAACACTCCTTGAGGTGCAAACCACCTTCAACTTCCACTGACTTCAGAGGGCATTCAGAACCTCTTACAATTGTTCATCACCCAAGATTTTGGCCTCACCGAAGCAGTGACAATACCAAAGACCTCCATCACTGATGGTGCTCTCAGCGTGGCCACCAGTAACAGTTTCCAGTTTTTAAAACTTCAAATGCATACAATTGCTAGAAACAATGGAATAAATAGCACTTTGTGAACCTCTCTTACCCTCTCATCCATTGGCACCTTGGCTACTTCATCCTGGCTATCCTCAGGCACTGGAACTCTAGCAACGGAGAGTCCATTTAACGCTGCCAACATCAAGGGCCTCTTCTGGGCCTCCAGGCCTGCCATCTTCTGTTTCTCTAGATTCTTTTGGCAAGAAAAGGCATGTTTTTCATCTCTGTGTTATCTATAATGCCAGTAAAACACTGGAATGTTTTTTTAATCTCCAAAATCTGCAACTCTCTAGCCAAGGAATGCAGATGATCACCATTAGCAGAGTAAATTCAAATAAAACCTCCAATTCTTCCTATTATTCCCCAGGGGCCTACTCCTACATGAGCACAGAATTTTAATTTCAAAGGAACAATCCAAAGGTAAAATATAGCTTACTTGCTACCAAAAGAATTGCAAATACAAATCTTGGGCATCTTTTCTGTAATGGTAAATTGCTAGCAGGACTTAAAGAATCATCCCACCATGTCATGATGGCAATACTTATGCAAACATATCCTATACTGGTTTTAAACGGTGTTCAATTCCATTTACTGCAGCAGAAAACCATGAAAAATATACACTGCTTGCCCCACTGCAAGTTTTATCTTTGCTGAGGTGTTTGTTTAATGCTTAGAATGGGAAATACTTTGGTAAATTTAAACTACTGTGTTTGGTAAATGTCCAGCTGTTAATGGTGCCCACTGTATGCTGGATGCTAAGAATGATCTCATGGTGTTTAAAAACATATTTTAATATGATGTGATGCACAGAACTTGCTTTACATCATATTTGTGTAGTACATTACACTGCTGTATGGAGAGTTTGAGTTCTAATTTCGTTCTGTGGCTAGTGGGAAATGATACATCTAAGAGGTGGAGGGCCACAACTCCAGGAAGGTGAAGAGGGGGAAATATTTCATTTCATTCTCTTGGTGACTCTTCCCGCCTGATTTTGGGGGAAAGCAATGCACAAAGGCTGTCTGGATCACAGCTGCTTTTGAAAACTGCTATTACAGCATGGTCCAAGCTCTCCTGCTGGAAAAGCACTCCCCACGAGCATATAGTAAATGGATTGTTTCTGGAACGGGCCAGTCTGCAAACTTTTCATTGCCATTAGGTACCTTGCCATAACTGCATAAAGATACTCATCCTACTGGTGAAACTAGCAAAAATTAAAACCATGTTTTTACCAGATTTACAGACAGTTCAAGATCTGGTAATTTTGCCCAATTTCCGTTTGGTTTTCTGCTATGGCTTCATAAAAATCTGCTGTCTTGGACAAAACAGAATGTCCCAAAGTGAAAATGGTGAATTGTGTGCTTACGGGATCAGCCATGGCACCAAATTCACAAATGGTTAGCTGATAGTTTTCAGTGCCCATGGTGAAAGAGGTAGAAATGTCATGTGATTCCTGAACTAGACTGGAAACCATTTTAAAAGCAATTTGAGCATAAAAAAAGAGAATAACCTCTGTTTGCAAAAAGCAAGCATGCACATGGTGTTGATGGGGTGAACAAAGTTGATCTAATACTGAATGAATATCCAGAACGGAGGTTCTCAGATTATTTTGCCACTCCTGGCCCCAATACCCCAAGCTTTTCTCTATCTTTCCCCACATCCTAGAATCCTCTGTGCCCAGTCTCACAATCCTTTGTGCTTCTTTGGTCCCTTCAAAAGTCTAAAATGCTGTAATACACACACACAGATTTGTTTTGAATTCCTTAGGCTGTCTACAGCTAAGGAAGACAATTACACTCAATGCATAACCCTTTGATCACTTCATATCTGAAAGAGATCAAAAAATATAATTCAGATAGTTTTACTGAATATATTCTGGGGTGCTACACAGTTAAAAAGCCTTACTACTGCAGTATTTACATGTGAGAGGTTATATTTTGCAAACAGAAAGTTTATAACTTTTTTTTTTGTTAAATAAAAGCTTAGATACTGTAGGGAATAACGTAACCTCTAGGATACAGCTTTGTGGTCCATCTTGAGACCTTGACCCCAAGAATCAGAACCAATGATCTAGGAAGTGACAGTTTTCAGGATTTGAGAGATCCATTTTTGCATTTGTTCTAGCAGAACTCAAAGGAAATAGAGGGCCTGTCAACTTTCAGACTAACAAATAATTTTGTTCTCACTACTTCTAAATCATTACTTCAAATGCAAGAATCAGCGATAACAAAATGGGAGCTTTCTAAACAAGCTTGAAAAATCCCCTGGGGTATAGTGAAGTGTTTCATTCTAAATGTAGATATTAAGTAACCTCATTTTATTTGCTAATAGCCCCGCCGTGAAGAATATTAACAGCAAGGCTAGTATTATTTCCTAAACACCCCCAGATCACTTGGACATCACATTAATGTAAATGGATTCAAAATTTCTTCTGCTCTTGGACCCATCCTGAAAAAGAAATATGCACTTTCTTAACTTGATTTCAATAGGACTATTCACAGTTTCTAAAGTTAAGCCCATGATTAAGTCTTTATATTTTGATACCTTCCCTGCTGTCTATCATCGAGGTCTATGGAAGACCAGACTTTATATCTGTCCATTATATTATATTATATTTTAGGGAACATATGTACTATATTCCTACAACAAGCAGAAGAGATGGACACTCAATAATAAGTCTCTTCAAAAAGGCATGTCAGTAATGCAGGATGTCTAAATTAAGTTGTTAAAAAAATAGTATTTCACAGTTAGTCACTCTTATCAGTTTAATCTCTTTAAACACTGTGCTCGCCAGGTATGCGCATAATTCATTAACTGAGTGTTGTGGGCTGGTACTTTCATCTGAAAACTGCTGTAGTGTGCAGCTGTGCAGGAAAAAGCAGTTGCGTAAGCATCTTATGTTTGTTCTAGGAAACTGAATGAGAATTTAAGGATTCCCATTCCACACGCTTCAGAGAAAGAAAAAACAGCATCTCTACTTCCTCAAGTTAGCAGTATTGCTCCTTTTGTTGTGCTTCAAGTCACTAGTTTAGAAAATCAGCAATCCAAATTCTAGTGCCACCAAAGTTTTGTCCTCATAAAACTCAGTCACGTAGGTTAAGTAAAATTGTAGGCTAAGCATATGCTACATCACTGTCAAAGCAGCAATCCTAAGTGATAAGCCATCTAAATGTCATGGGTTGGACGCTCCGCACTAACACTGCATATTATGCAGTGCTTTGCTTTATTTCCCTGCAAAGTAGGGAGAATATGCTACTGAACCAGAATTCTCCACTCGTACTGGTGATGGCATTGCAAACCTATTCAAATTACAGCGCTCTAAATGACTGCACAAGCAGCCAGGCAATGGAGAATCAGACCCTGCATTTTTTACTCACTTTTACCTTCCAGCTAATCCTATGACTGTCAAAAACTCTTTTTTCTGCATAAGGCTGTTTTACATTCCTCATTGTTTAGGATATAACCGTTTTCAGTTACGCATTTTGGGAGATTAAAAAAAACAACAAAAAACAGGTTGGTTCTTTGGTTCAAAGAAGCCTCTGCATTAGAGAAAGATACTTACCCTCATCATCATCTCTCTTTCTATAATGCTGTCCTCGATAGAAAACATTTCGGACACAGGCCTTTCCTTCACTGGTTCTTTCTTGACCCTCTCCTTTACACTCGTGAGGTCAGGCTCTGAGATAGATGGTCCAAGTGAGGACCCATTCATTGTCATTTGATCAGTTCGAGACACGCTAATGGCCTTGGTAGGCCCTGGCCTCATGGCCTTGGCCCTGGCTACAGCCACTGAAATGTTTACTTGGTCCTGCCTCAGGGCTCCATTGCTAACACTTTTCCGTGGCCCGGGATACTCAGGAGGAGGTTTATTTGGTATTCTAGCCAAAGCAGCTTGCAACTGAGCACTATATTCCACATTTTCGTGAAGCGGTGCTATCTGTGACACTGATTCTGCAGCTTCTTCTTCCTCTTCGCTTTCACTGCTGTGTATCAGCATCGTGGCACTCGAGAACGTCTTCTTGTGATGGTAGCAAGGGAGCTGCTGAACTGCATGTTCCACCTGCAATGCCTCTTCTGGCTGCACCTGCTCTCGCAAAGTGTTTCTACGCGGCAGAGGGGCATTTAAAGTCTTTAAAGCCATAGCTTCTATACCACGTACCATATTGCTGATGACCTCCAAACTATGGCGCTTGTTCAAAGCTGCATGATGTTTGACTGCCATGAGGGGCTCACTAACCTCCTGGAGTGACTGATGAACCACTGGCAAGCTGTCCTCTTGGAATGTCTTCACTGAGAGCTGGACCTTCCGAGTAACCAAATCAGGGCTACTGCCACTGACATATTTATGACGGTGGCTCGCTAGGTCAGGTGTGCTGGTGGCAGGACGCGGACGTGGATATGGAGGTGGTGGCCTGAAAAGGTAGTTTTTTAACATATGGGCAGTACTATAGTTTTGACTGCTCTGCAGCTGCATGTTAGCCAGTTCTGGCGTGCTAACTGTGTGGGATATGGCACTGGCTGCTGCCTTATTCTGCACAGCATTATTAGGGTTCATTTGGTCAGACGGGGCAACAGGTTTGTTATAACCACCATGCGGCCCATAAGGAACGGTATAGGGATGTCTCTCTCGAATCTCAGGTTGGCTGTAAACCAGGTCTTCTGGTTGGTTGTAAGCATGTGTGTTTCCAATATTGAGGTTCCTTAAAGATTGACTTTGGCTATCCATGTGAATAACCCCTCTCTTCATTTGCCTCATGACAGTTTCGTAGTCTGGCGTCGGCCTGTAGGACGGCACTATGATTGCACTGTGTCTATGGCTGGGGATGTAGTCTGCTCTCATGATATCACTTCCTGGGATGCTGAGATTGGAGGACATTGGAGACGCCTGAACAAAGTTCTGTGAACGGTTGAGGGAGTTCATGCTGTGGGCACTGCACATACTGCCATTTGGCCCATTACCATTTAAGTAGCTGAAGTCCATGGGACACCGGTCCAAGCTGGTCTGAGACCTACAATAGAATGTTTCTTCATTTCCATGGAAAATGCTGTCTGTGTATGGTAGAGATAAAGAAAAGGACACTTTAACAAACAAGGGCACATTCAATGTCACGATCCTCAAAACCTTTCCTAAATAAAACCACCAAAACTTCAAATGCATTCTGGACCAGTGATTAACAGGCAGCCTTGTGTACATCCGTGCAGGACGTGTGGTCTCAGGACTGGCCTTTCAGATTGTTTTGCCACTCCTGTACCCAATACCCCAAGCTTTTCTCTACCTTGCCTCACATTCCAGAATCCATTGTGCTCTTTCCACCCCCCCCAAAAGTCGAAAATGCTGTAATACACCCGCACGCTGTAGTTTGTTACTTGTGTCAGAAATGGGATCAAAACAATACTCCAGATCCAAACGCTCCTGCAATTTGGGAACATTTGGAGGTTGAACACTGTCTGTATAATTGGCTGCACCTACATCCTAGATCCAAATCACGCCCATGCTTTGAAACAGTTCAGATCCAGACCTTCTGGCAGGTTCTTAAGGCCGAGGAAGTGGTTGTGGAACTCTCTCTTCCCCCTCCATCCATCTGCCCCTCAGCCGGTTCACAGCTGTTATCTGAAGATACATCCCACCATTGGCAGCACTAGGCCCCAGAGCTACTGTACCACTGAACATTCTCTGAGGTCTCCTCTTGATATACTGCCCTCCCTGCCCCAAGCAAGCAGAGATTGTGAAGGGGGGGCGGGGTGTCCCTCCAGGGCTGTAGCAGGTTCCTCAACATTAAACCAATTTCTTGTCTCCAGGACTCCAAGCAAGCCAAAGCAAGCTGATCATGCCCCCAAGGAAGCAAAACAGCCTACTGGTCAGGTAACTGAAGCACAGAAATTAAATGATTTGGCCAAGGTCACAAAGGGAGTTTTCGGCACTGGCAGGAATATAAAAAAAATCAGATCTCGAGTCACAGCTGAGTGTCTTAATCATAGGACTATCCTTCCTCCTAAATCTCACAGGACTCAAAAGGATGGCCACCTCCAATGATTCTGGTGTAAGCAATTGCCCAACATCATATGAGAAGTCTTTGGTAAAGTCCACTCCTGCTGCGTCTCAGTCCATTCCTTTCTATAGCCCCTGCCTCATGCACGAGACACAATCACTACACTAAGATTCCATCATGTGACATGATTGGCTAGGGCACTTCAGCTGTGTCTCTCACAGTATGCAGACATAGCTTTGAGAAAATCATTTAAAAAGAGAGGGTGGTTAAGTGAACGACATGTGACTCTGCCACATTAGAGGCCAGGGCTCTGTTTCCAGTTCTAGTGGAAGTGACTTGGTGCAACATTTCCATCATCTCATCTGCCAAAAGGGGTGATGGGAAATGATAGTTGTGTCTCCCTAGTGTAGAGGTATGTCAATAACAATGCATGGAAATACAAACAGATGTCAGCAGAACTTATGGTCTCCTCATGCCCAGGCCAGTGCACTAGGCTACAGGATATTTTGTGAGAATCTCTCTCTACTCCTTAGATTCCAGCCATCATACTTTCCTCAGACAACCGTTCTGAGGCTAACCCTGCACAGAGCCAAAAATACAACTTTTTATTCACACACTTCTGAAGCTTGACCCTGGTGACAGGCACTAGAACAGAGCAAAGGCCATCAAGTAATATACAGGCTATGTGGATCTACTCCCCCCTCAGCTCCCCAGTTTCACTTGATCTGCAGAAAAAAGCAGTATAAGAAAGTTGCAATTTTAAAATCAGGCCATTTGGGGAGACCTGTAACTTGGCAACCCCTTGACTAACTGACCCCAAACATACCCTATAAACTCTACCCACAGCACTTAACTGGTATGCCAAATTCCAAGCCCATCTAACGGTGCAGGTGTATTTTAGATAAATTTGAAAATTGGGCTTTAAACAGAACCCTGCTGCAACCTTAACTATGAAGTTATTGTGGAGCAGTGATACTAACTCCCATTTGGCGAGGATGGCATTCTGGAAATCAAGATCTGATGAACAAGAGCCCCTTTGCTGGCACATTAAGCTGCAGATCTCTGAAAGGAAATACCTTGTGAGTTGTTTGTTTCAGTGTAGTGTTCTCCACACTGGACATGCATAGGCGGCAGTATAAATGGGTGCTGTCTTGGCTGAAATAAAAAAAAAAAAAACATGAATAACCTCGGCAAACTGGAGCTTTGCCACAGTTTTTGAATATGAAGTGCAGAAGAAATTACTCTAGATTCTTTCCGCAATACAGAACATTTCCTTACAGAGTTCTGCAGAAGTGTACAGAGCTTTACAAACAAAAGACACAGGATAATGAGTTCAAAAGTGCCTGTGTGACTTAGGCTTCTACATCCCATTTCCAAAAGTGACTTAGCTACTTAGGAGCCTGGTTCTTATTGAAAATCACTGGGGCTTAAGCTCTCTAACACATAAGTCACTTTTGAAATGGGACTAAGGCTCCTTGCTCACTTTACTTTTCAACATTTTCACCCAGAGTCCTTGCCCCTCAATAGCTTACAAACGAGGCTTTGACAAAAACAAGAGGAGACAAAAACACAAGGAGTAGTAGGTAGGAGATGAGGGCAAAGGCAATAGCAACATGAGGTGGCTCAGCAGAGTCACGCAGTGTCTTGAATGCAGAATTTCAGTGAGCAAACCCCCAACTGATAAATATTGCAGCTAGCACTGTGATATGGTAGGAATCAGTGGCAAGGATGCTTTAGTATTAAATCAATGGATTATTTAAAGGTAATATAGGTAATAATAAATAAATAATAAAGGTAATAATATAAAGCATGGATGATGTCATAATCAGCAGTTTTGTCCATGCATAAAGTGAAATATTTGGAGGATGGCACTGCAGCCACCTCGGCTGTGGGTGTGATTAAGTTGAGAAGTTTATGGAAGCACACACAGGTGTGTTCAGAGAGAGACAAACTGTTCCGAGTTCTGAGCAAATGTACCTGCAGAACCACCTCAGAGGCACCTCTCACACAGGCTGGTTCTAGGAGAGCAAAATACTGACTGAGCCCATAGCTGCAAGGAGAGAAGAGGCACAAGTTCACCTTTGTGCAGAGTCAAAGGGCCACAATGACAGCCAGCCACTGAACGGGCAAAAAAGGAGATAGGCTCGGCTTACACCTATATTTTCTATGGGATCAGGGGAATAAAAAAAGTGAAAGCGACTGTGATGAGGCATCTAAATCCTTGCACGCAATATGACAGGGAAAGGGTTAAGTCAGAACCAGAGGAAAACAGGAAATGCTCCTGCTGGACCCAGTTACAGGTGAGGGTGTTCCGAAGAGCATGGCTCTAGTCAGCAGAGAATGGTTCTATTGGCAGCCTGAGAGGCAGAACTTAGTCTGGCAAGCACTGAAGGAGCCTACGTAGGTCTGAGCCAGAAAAAAAGCCTTCACACTAAAGAGAATGGGTCTCCTGCTAGGAATGTATCATATATATTAGAAAATACAGGAAACAAGCTGAATCCCACATTATTGTGGGACTGGTCTGAAGGACTCTTCTGTTATTGGAAAAGCAGGACTTTTTTGAGAGACCAGACAAAACAGTCTACCCTGAAGTAGTTGGGGAGCAGCTTGAAGCCTGGAGGAGTCAGAAATCCAATTCAGGGATCAGTGGGGGGGTTAAAAAACAAAACCACACTAGGGCCTCTTACAGGCTTCCTTCCACCTGTGAGAGAGTCATTGGAATTTTGGCTAGAGTAAACAGACTTTTGCCCAATGGAAATAAAAAAGTACAGAGTTAATGGGCCTGATTCTCATTTATCATCAGATCATTAAGACCATGACAGAGCAGTATAAAAGGGGCTTGAAGTGGGTATAAATGTAATTATGCTGCCAAAGCGGTATAAGGAGGCCTTAGTGTAAATGAGAATCCAGGCCATTTTGTCAAATGTCAGAGACACACCACAGACTTCACTTCATTATCCCACTTCTGCCTACTGATTTATTACAAGGCTACCATAGAAGACCAAGGAGTAGTGATAGTGCTATCTAGAACTGCTGTATACAGCTCGAGGAGGCTGTCTGCAAGGCTAATTGCTATAAAGAACAACTACTCTAACAAGTGAGCAAAACTACTTTTAAAAAGAAGCACGTGAAAGTTCATTTGAACAGAGAGAAAACCAGGCTGTTTTTGAGAGGAGAGTCACCTATTCCTCTTCTCATTGCTCCCAATCCATTTTCTCATTTGCCAATAGTTTACACATAGAATCTAAACAAAGGAGGCATGATTAATTTTTCCTGTTAAAATGTAGGCTTCCATTTTCCATATCTGATAGGAAGAGGGTCTTGTTTTCTTTGCGATAAAGATGAGGCTGATCAGATCATAAGGCATTTAAGGGCCCTTTCATTTTCTTACATTAGCTATTTCACATCAAGGCTCATAAAGCAAATTAGCAGAGAATAAGAATTTTATATTTTAAAGAATGTAACACAGAAAGTGCAATAACCAAACTGTGGTAACCAACAGCTCTCTGGAAGTAAGCTTAAAATGATAGGCAGTTTTGGAAAGGAAACTGGACAGGACTATTAGTTTAAAACATAGGTACCTGCCCACATGTGAAAACTATTAAAAGCTTTTGGAGAGGAAAATATGACAACTTTTAATACCACTGAAATAAAATGGACTAGAACAGATTTGTAGAAGGAACAGAATGAATAAATGGTACAGATTTTGTTAAAACACAGGCACTGCCCATCTTGAAAAGGGACAGCTGCTGTGCATGGAAAAGAGGTGTCAAAAACAGAACTACCAACACTGACTGTCACACAGACATATGCTAATAAGATTTATTACTTCAGGAAGGTGCTACAAACCAAGAAAACTGTACTTCATTACTGGGCCTGAATGAGGCAAGAAGGAAGCCTATCTTCTTTTGTTTCACAAGCAAACCATTTTATACAGCCATGATAATCTTTGCCCTCTATGGAAGGGATTGGCAATGTTATTGCACCTTGCCATTCTCTCTCAGGTTTTCTGCTGGAATTCGATATTTCTTGGGGGTGGTTCAAGGGTGATTGGAGAAAAATGTAGCAGCAAAAGAAAGCTTATCCCTACAACTGGCTGAAAAATGGAACATAATGTTTGCAAACATTTCTAGGAAAATTGTCTCATTTTTGTGAAAATTTCAATTAAAAATATTGTCAAAAATTGAAAGCAGCTCTATTTAGCTGCATGGATTTACAAAAGAAAGAAGATATTGAATCACAGAATTATGTACTGATTGTAAAAGTTTTACTCAGAAATATTAGGCACTTCACAGAAACACATAACGAGATAAAGTTCCCACAGTCTAAATGCAGACTTGACACCTTAGGGTGACAAAAAATAGAGGACGGAGGAAGGGTTCAGGGCAACACACTGTAAAATCATGCAGTGATTCAGTTTTGGCGTATGTATGTTTTGAGGTTCCGTTACGTATACAGTAATAGATTTTTCAAATTCTACCCAACCTGCAGGAGATTTCTTACCCTGCAGGACAAATCCCATTGATCACTACTGCATTCCTGCAGAAAAGATGTTCCATTTTTGCAGGACAAGTAGAAACATTAAAGCCCCAAGGCCTATAAGTTTTAGAATCAATAGTACTAATTCTTTCCATTTAAATGAACGCAATTCCTGTAGGCGATATGGCAGGAATGAGTTTCAAGAATGCCCATGTCTAGTCAATCAATATATTTGAACTTTAGAAAATGTCCCATCTCATGAATTGCCCCATCCCTGTATCAGCAATACCAGCATTATTATTGAAGACCGCACTATAGTACATACCAAGGATGACCTACTCCAGGTGGGCCGCCGTCTGATAGGGGGAGGAGAACTTGATTGTCTGTGGGGAAAAGTGGAGAGAGATATTAGGAACTGGTCTTACTACAAAGTTTAAATTCTGATTCAAGACTGGCTGAGGAAAATAAGAGCCTAAGATACTGAAAGGTATTCCTTATTGATAGATATATATCAAATAAAACAGATGGAAATAATTCAGTTCCTGCTGTAAGTATAGATGTATTTTTATTCCAAAATGAACATGCTTTCTGGCCATTATCCTATTTGGCCTAATTGGAAACAAGGGAAAGAAAATAAACTCTGGTTTAAAAATGACAAATGTAAAAAGTAGACGTCTCTTAAGGAAGCATGTGCCAGCTCTCAAGATGATACAGGTGAACAGAAAAAAACAGTGAGAGCATCTTGGAGAAGTCACAGCAAATCACAAAAAGGCAATGCACAGATCAAGAGAGGAAAGAGCGGCTGAAGGACAAAGCTAGTGGAGGCAGGTATAATGTTGGAGTAGCCAGATGTAGTGGGAATACTTTAAAAAGGAAGGGGGAAAGAAAAGAAACTTTGAGGAGTCAGAAATATAGTTCTTACGTGTAGAGAGGAAAGGTGGAATTTCTCCTCTTAGAATTTCTGATCTGGTGAATGATGTTATGTGTGATTAGAGGAAATGCACACAGAGGAAATACAAACAACAACAGAGTCATTTTAACACAGAAGTTGGGAAAAGTGTTCGGTCAGAAAACACACTGCAATATGTTTCTTGCTATCAATACATGTAACTCTAACACAAATGGTGGTGCAAGGACAAAACCAGTTAACTTAACTGTATTTTAGTCCTATTTATTTCTCTCAGCAACTTCATTTTGCTACTTATTTTTATCTGAAAATAGAAAAATGCAAATGTTTTTAGATGTTATATATCTGAAGTGTCTCTCTATACTGGACTTATGGTATCCGAGCACCTACCCCTTAATGTCAAGGGATAAATAACTTGAGCAAACGCCACCGCTTATGAAGTCTGAATTTAAGCAGCCTTTACTGTAATAGGAGAATCATCTGTTTTGACCCTGGTATATAGTTTCAAAGTAGAAATATGCTCCTTTCCAGGATCCGCTCAAAGTTTTTTTTAACCTTTTAACCTTCACATTGCTTTTTGTTTTTCTAGAGGAGAGAATCAGAAGCTTCCCTTTGAACTTGCTCCTCAAACTGTGTGTGATGTTGCACCCCATAATGCTCTATAAAAATATGCTTATAAGTGTAAATATAACATAACTGGAATATGTTTTATGCTAGATATCCCATGTAACATATCTTTGCAAAGGTTCTGTTCTACTGCATTTATCATTTTTATATCTGAAGTCATGAGAGTTGGCTCTATGCTTCTGTTTCAGGTGTTTGCTGTAGAAAGAACCTAAGGCAGATTTGGTCAACATAGTGTGAAAGGGTTATTCAAGTAAATGGAAGTAGTTGGCTAACAATGGACCTTGATAGATGTCAGTTCACATCTGAGCGTTCCTGGGAACGTTCAGGCTAACATGTGAGCAATGGCTCAGCCTGTAGAGAACTGAGTCATGCATGAACATGCGACTTGCCCATGTGACTCTAAAGCTCCATCTTGTAGCTGTAATTCTACACAGGGGGAGAGAGGGGTTTCCACCCACAAGAGAGAGACTATGTAAGCCCCTGGAAACCCCTCCATTTTGTCTTCAGCTGTCTCAGAAGATAGCCTCTCCACCCCAAAGAGATGCCTGAAAGAAACTGGAACAAAGGACAATAACTACAGGGGTGTGAGTGTTTGCTGGACCCAGATTAAGAGGAAATCTAGTCTGTAAAAGAAGCTTATTGGAACATCTCTAAGAGTGAGATTTACCTGCATTTAGTTTCTTACTGTATTAGGCTTAGACTTGCGTGTATTATTTTACTTTGCTTGGTAATTTACTTTGTTCTGTCTGTTATTACTTGGAACCACTTAAATCCTACTTTTTATATTTAATAAAATCACTTTTTACTTATTAATTAACCCAGAGCAAGCAAGCAATTCCTGGGGGAGCAAACAGCTGTGCATCTCTCTCTCTCTGTGTTACAGAGGGCGAACAATTTATGAGTTTACCATGTATAAGCTTTATACAGAGTAAAATGGATTTATTTGGGGTTTGGAGCCCATTGGGAACACTTCTTAAGTTGTTTTCAGTTAAGCCTGCAGCTTCTGTGGGACGTGGTTCAGTCCTGGGTCTGTGTTTGTAACAGGCTAGAGTGTCTGGCACAACCAGGCAAGGTACTGAAGTCCCAAGCTGGCAGGGAAAATGGGCTCAGAGGTAGTCCCAGCACATCAGGTGGCAGTTCCAAAGGGGGTTTCTGTGACCCAATCCATCACACTGTTCAAGACAAAATTAAATCCACAATGTTGGATTATGAAAGTGCAAACATATTTCTACCAAGAAATAAATAAAATATTGGAAACATGTCCAACTCCCAAGAATAGTAGAAGGCATTTGAAATCTGATCAACTACAAGCTTCTTCTTTGGGTGATAAGGCAGTGGTCATATTTAGAATTTCCTTCATAAGCCCTCCACTAACTTACCCCATTTGAAAATTTATTTTATGCTCGCGTATGTGCGCACACACTCCCCCACACACCTTCTAGTCTTTCCTTCCATTATTTTGGCCTTCCATTTTCCAACAGATGACAATACCCAACAGAACAGATGGATGTCCATCTGGGTAAACAGAACTGTGGTGATGATGATGGGAGCTTCTTCGCAGTTTTACAGTTAACTAATCAATGTGTTGGATACTTTACAGGGAATTCTCTCAGTGCATGGCATTGCTCTATAACCTAGCATTATTCTAAAAATGTCAAACTCTAAAATCACAGCTCTCCACTCCAGTAGGTGGATACATGTTGAAAGATATTTGCAGCTAATAAACTGGCCTTTGTCCCTACACTATACAACCTAAGCTCCACCCATTCCTCTTTCATTAGGGTGAAATCCACCCTTGTGCAGAGGGCAAGCTCAAGGCCTGTGCATTACTAAGGGCTCAAAATAGACTTAAGCGGCATATAGTGATACATAGGCCTCATACGGTACAGGAATTATTCCTTTGTTATATCTTAGTAAAAAGGAGAGAGGGTAAAGAGTAATTGCACAATTTTTTTTTTTTAAATGACAGACAAGCCAAAAATCAGAGCACTTCCAATGCAGTGTACTGAAAAAGAAATCTGAAGTATGCATACTCACTCTGTGCAGATTTTATTCTGTTTGTAAAACTTATGCCTTGCAGCAAACAGCCGTGAAATATATTTTGCATTTTCAATATCATCCTTTAAAACACAAGAAGAAAAATTGGAAAAGCCGTCTGATTATTCACTCTGCTGCTATTACAACGAACTGATTTCAGCAACCGAAAGCATGTTCTAAAAAATTCAACGGCAATAATGCCTTTTAAGGGATGCCACACACAAAGTCAGCTGCCAAGAACATCTGCAGTGCCCTCAAACCCTGGACCACTGAAACGCATCAGCAAGTCTTTACACGCTGCCACTTTGCTGCTAATGACAGTGAAAAAACAAAAAGAATGGTTAGAGCCAGGCTGTGTAATTTACACACTGGCCTGTGTTGGGGGTTATGGGGAGTTGCAGTTTTCTCAGAGCACTGCACAGTCCCTCCTAGAGCTCCAGAGAGCACGTATACAGGCTCCACCATTGCTCAGGCAGCTGCAGCTATGAGAGCATGGCGTGGTGAGGGGCCATGGACATTTCATCCAAAAGGCAGTCATGTCCACAGAGCTCCCAATAGAGTGGATTTCAGGCTGTCTAGAAGGTATTATGTACATTGTAAAGTAAAAAATAAATTGAGTTCAGCCTCAAATACAAGTGATGGAAATGTTGGAAAGGGTGAGCGGGTGACCAACTGAATTCGTGATTGCCACCCTCCAAATGCAGGGGAGTGAGGTCTCAGCTCTATTCAGATATTGGGACTTGAAGTTCAGTCTTTCTGATATACTGAAAAGTTTTTCTGTTGATATTGTTGAGGTACTTTGCTTACTGTGTGAAAGAGCACGGTTTCGTCTTTGTTGATCAACTCCACGATGATTGAAGACTTGTTATGTACTATATTCCCAATATCATTCCACCTGTGGAAAAGAAATGCTGCTGACTTTGCCAAGACACACAGTCAAACATTTCACCAACACATTAGGAATGTAATAGTTAACGTGCAGGTTCATTTTATGTGAGAAATGCTGTTTGATGAAGAAACACAGCCGGCAAAAAATCACATGCTGTGATTAAAGAAAAAGCCACCCAGAAACACTGCAGAATTTAGAGTAAAACATTTATTCTTCAAAAACAGCAATGTTAAGGGTTACAACAAAAGATATAATTGGAAATATATGAATGCTTAATTGTAAACTGAACTGCATTGTGTCACAATTTAATTACGATTTGACTGTGACTAGCTGGCAGGGAAATATGTACAGTTCTTGTTGGATTTTTTTTTCAAAACTGTTTCCAAATTTCCTAGATTGAGGCATAGTCCATACCAGAAAATTAGGTCACTTTAACTACGTTGGTTGGGGCATGAAAAATCCATACTCTGAGCAGTGTAGTTAAACCAACATAAGTCCCCGTGTAGACCGCAAGAGGTTGCCAGAAGAATTCTTCCCATCGACCTACCTATTGCCTCTCGGGGAGGTGGATTACCTACACTGACAGGAAAATCCCTCCTGTCAGCATAGGTAGTGTTTACACTAAACCACTAGAGTTTGTTAATGTGCTTTGATCTAGTCGTTTTTGAAATGAGACTAAAGTGCACTAACGAATTTTTAATGAATATCAGCAGGGCCCACACAGACAGTTAGTTCACAGCAGGCTAGTCCAGGGTACATGCACACACCAGTTTGCCCCAAATTAATTGTTTGTGTAGATAAGCCCTTACCCATTACTGTTTTTATACAAACAAAAGATACCATGTTACTATTTTGTGTTTTATGCTCCTAATTTTTTTTTGCCATGTGTTAACTTATTCTTTCCTCCAGTGACTGTCAGGTTGATTAAGATCAGTATTATGACCTTTTTACAACTAGTTGGTGTCATTTGTGTCCATCACATGAAAACTTTTGGGATAGAAATGATTTGCTCTTCTGGAAAATGTACTTGGATACATCCTGTCATTACATGCATGGGAATGCATGCTGAAACAGAAGCAAGCAAGCATTTTCTGAGGACATCTATACCTTTAAAAAAAAAATAATCTGAGAGGTGTCTCACTTTTGCAACCTACATTTTCAAGAAATCTTGGGAATGGCACAATTTAAAAGAAATCTACTCTGATTTCTTCATAAAACTACACATTCAAAAATGAAAGATACATGAAAAATGCAAAAAAAGATGGGAACCTTGATGATGTTGGAAAAATAATCTAAGCCCTTTAAAATAAATGTTAAGGTCTTTGGAAAAAAAGCTCCAACCACTGGCTAAAAACTACAATATGACTCCTTAAAACATCTGTTTTACTACGAGTGCTGTACAAACATTCACACACCAAGAGCACTGGTCAGAAACAAATCGCACAGATTGTGGTTTATCATTCTAAGATAACAATGAAATAAACAAAAATAACCCATGAGACCACAGAAACAATAAAAAAAAGGGGACGGCGGATGAAATCCTGGCTCCACTGAAATCAATAGGAGTTTTGCCGCTGTCTTCAAAGAGGCAAGGATTTGACTCGAAGCTTTTTGCTATATTTTTTTTTTTGATAGAGCAATAAAGTTGGGTTTTTTTGGATAGAATAACAAAAAGATAAACAAAATTTAAACAATTGGAATTGATAAAACAATCCTTTGGCCAGAGGCTCAAATTTTGCATTAGCAACACTGGGTAATCCCACAATGAGAAAAACAAGGGCCAAGTTTAAATTCAGATATCACTTTACCAGATTCTGATCTCAGAAACTCTTTATCTGAAGGCTGCTCAGTGTCCTATGCCAAATGAGTTAGTTTCAACCTAGTTTCTCATGGATTGTTGTCACATTATTATTTAGATAGCTCCATAAATGAACATAGTGCCACACACATAAAGAAAAGACAATGGTCAAGAATTTAAAAAATGAGCCTAAATTCAGCTCCTTTATCCTTATAAGTGACCTGATTTTGGGGTGCTGGAACAATTTGTTTAGTGGGGGTGCTGAGAGCCATTGAACCAAACTGTAAACCCTGTATATAGTGGAAACCACTTCAAGCCAGGGGGTGCTGCAGCACCGCCACCACCCCTAGTTCCAGACCTATGGAAGTGTACACACCTAGCAGTCCCCACTGAAGTCTAACGTATTTGCTTTCAGGTGCAAGAAAATAAGTGATTTAAGCATAAACTGACCCTAGAAAGGCAAGAGGAGAAAAGGCATCAAAATCACATAAGCAATTCAAGTGTACATGATAGCCTTGTCTCTCTAGACATCAACCCCATTCACAGACATCTATCACAGACTATCCTTTACTGCATAGACTTTTATGGCCAAGAGGCCAATCCTGAAAATCCTTACTCATGTCAGTACTCCTTTACTCACAGAAACAGACCCACTGAAGCCACACTTGATGCTGAAGTCATTGGAAAAAAAAAAAGCACAGCTTCCTGTAAAAGGAATTCACATTAAAAGCAGATGTCTCTTGATGGTACCTGTATATCACTGCTGGCCTTCCAATTCTATTTTTTATGAAGATTCCCATGAAGAAAATGCCAAGATGCATATCATTTCCATGATTGTCCTGCACAAAAACCACATAAACATTTAGTTAATTAATACAAAAACTGGTTTTACATGAAGAACGCCCATGGAACTACAATAAAATGTTTAAATCAAAATCATCCCCTAAGATGTACAGCACATCAGGCATTCAGAGTCTGTCTGTACATTAACTAACCAAAAACCTCCACAGTCTGCAGAGCAATTGCTTCTTATTTACAAGGTATTTACACAGTAATTCAAAATAAATGTCATATGAATATAAGCCATGTGGCTAAAAAGGATTACTGTATGGAGCAACATAAGGGAAATTAGTGTGCTCTAGTGGAATAAACACTAGACAGAGTCTGAAATTCCTGCATTTTAATTCATACTATATGGATTTGGACCATTCACTTGATCTTTTGGAGCCAGATTTTCAGACTGGTTTTAAATGGGCCTCCATTTTGATAGGTGCAAATACCCGGGGACACAATTTAGGTAGCTTAGATGTCTAAGTATCTGATCTGTGGATGCAATCTGGTACTCATACATTTAAATGATAAATTGCATCCCAAAAGAATTTTTCCTCTTATCTGTGGATGCAAAACAGGAGATCTGTATTTGCAACTCTGGTCCTCTGTGACTCAATTTGCCCTTCTCTAAAAGAAATAATACTTACCTACCTTACAGGACTATTTATACAGTGCTTCTAAGATGTAAACCACTGTATAAATACAGCTCTATCCCGATATAACGCGGTCCTCGGGAGCCAAAAAAAAATCTTACCGCGTTATAGGTGAAACTGCGTTATATCGAACTTGCTTTGGCCTTGAGCATTTCCGTTATTAATAGTCAGCAAATCATTTTTGTTAGAACTAACACGGTGTATGCAGTACTCGCCCCTGCTCTTTGTCCCCCTCCTTGTCCCCTGACTACTCCCTCGAGAGACCCCGCGCCCCTAACCACCCCTCCCAAGACCCCACCCCCTATCTAAGCCCCCCTGCTCCTTGTCCCCTGACCGCCCCCTCCAGAGAACCCCCCCGTCCCTAATCACCCACAGGACCCCACCCCCTACCCAACCCCTCTGCCCCTTATCCAACCCCTCGGCCCCGGCCCAGCACCCTTAACATGCCGCTCAGAGCAGCCTGTCGGAGCCAGACACGCTGATTCGCCAGAGCACTCATCCCCACCCCCCAGAGTGCTGCTCTACCGCGTTCTATCCGAATTCGTGTTATATCGGGTTGCGTTATATTGGGGTAGAGGTGTATCAAGAATTAGTTTTACAATAAGTAATATTACCTTCACTTATTGAAGATAACATGAATTCAGTTCTTTGAAATACAAAGTAACATTTTTGTTTTTCCTATTTTGTACAGAATAGGCACTTTGTGCTTCTTATTTAACATGGTCCAGAATGGCATGTAATAGCCAAACAGGGACATCCCATATACAAAAATTCACTGAAAAATTTCTGAAATCCCTGAAAAAATTCACTTGCTAGTGCCAAGTGGAAAGCTTTCCCTGGAGAGGGCTGGTGCTTACGCCATCACATTTCTGAAGATTTTACAAAAATAAATATGTCTATAGCTCTTATGATTGCCAAGAGATAAATCCAACATGAGCCAAATGTGAAGTGATGCAGTGTTGTCTTCCTGAGTCTGTAGGCAGGTAGTCCAAGTGCTTCAGCTGCTGCTTACTGGTTTGCAAAGCTTCAGAACATGAAATTAAGATGACTTTCAGTGCTGGGTGGGCCACAGTGACACCATCACTCTGCTGCTGCTATGGGAGAATTCTATGAGCTGCAGCTGAGGCAGGCATGGCTGAGACACACACAGTATATGGGCCAAAGGGACCAAAACAGATTGAAGGGGAAGGAATAGAGGAGACTCCCTTCTGTTCCCCAGCACCCTCACACCATTCAGGACATGTTGGAAAAGAGATAGAGGGTGGACCTCTCTAACCTATCTCTCTTCATTGACTGCTGTTTTGAGAAGAGAGGGAATCCTGTATCCCTTCCAGCTTCTGGAGAGTGGTGAGCTTCAATTTTATCAGATGCCTACTACCAACAGGGTAATACAAAAAGATGAATACCGTTGGCAGTGTCCAAGACAACACCCTGTTCAAAATCCTAGCTACCTTCTCATTCTCAGGCTCTGTGGATGAACACATGTCTAGATTTTGTCCCAAAGATTCGCTGGTAGTGTGCCCCACACATGCATTTTGTATTTATTTCTAGCTAGCAAGGGTTAATCCCCCAGTAAGTAGATGTCTGATACATTTTTCAAGCCCTGTACATGCAGATTCCCAATGCTGCACACACCAGAATTCTTCAAATTATACTCCAGATCTGCTGTGGTTTGGACGTTCTCTGCTTAATCATGGGAAGAGCTATAATAAGCAAAGAGATGGTGAAGATTTTATTTTAATTTTTTTTTAAAAGGTGGGGAAGGAAGGAAGAAAGGAAGGAAAAAAGGAATCAGCTCTCAAATGCCCATCTCCAAAAGAGAACTTTCTCCAGGGTCTCTCAATACACTATGTTTGTCCATACATCTATCCTGCCAGCTCTCCTGGGTGGATGGTGGTTTTTTTCTGCGTCTTGCACTGTATGAGCATGCAATTGGTGCTTCACCCAGCAACCAACAACAACAACAAGGCAGAATGAGAAATTCTGTTAAAGAAACAAGTTGCCACAGTCTAGAGTTTTAATGGGAATTAATCCCAGAACAAAGCTTTCATTTCTTTTAGATGCATAAAGATTTGACATCAGAAGACCACATAATTTCTGCCTTCCAGTGAAAAAGCCATTAACTTCAGTGGAGGCCATCACAAGATCCAAAGTACAATCAGCCAGTCTGTTTGGTTTTTTTGTCCCTTCAGGCTAACTTCAGGGTTCTCTTATTTTTTTAATCTCAGTAGAGGAGAGGCAGAAAAACACTTTTACTAGGAAGTGCCTGGGGTCAGGGACAAGGAGAACTGTTGAGCAGTCCAGTATTTCTAACAAATAACCACAGAAGGAGAGTTTGCAATTGCAGAACAAGCTAAAAGTGTTCTTCAATTTTTTAGCCACCCAGTGGATCATAGTGACATGTGCTGTTCAAACTTAATCAGGTTGCAGATGGCAGCATGGGGCATTAAGACAAGGAAAACTAATTAAAAATTCAAGGGAATGCAACATAAAAAGGACAACAATATATTTAATAACCCTGAAAAAAAACCACAACAGTTGTTAGCCTAACGTTACCTTGCTACTGTTCAGCTGACAGAAGCTAGTACGGTCATACAAACCACATCTAAACATCCTACCTTAGCTAATAAAGTCTCACAACTCTCCCGTGAAGTGAACAAGAGTTGTTATATTCATTTCACAAATGGGGAAATTGAGATATAGCAGTTAAGTGACTTTTAACAACAGTAACTCAGAAAATCAATGGCAGTGCTGGAATAAAATCAGGGCCCTGATTCTCCATTGCTGTGCTCCTGATATAGTCATTTACCCCTGTGCAAAACGGATCTAAAGCACTACCATTCCAATCTGGTAATGTTTTACACTGACTTTGCACAGGTATATAGGACTACTCAAGGTGCTAGATAGTGAACAATCAGGCCCAAGATGTCCAGATCTTGAATCCTTGCTCTGTTAGAAAACACTTCCTCTCTCTATCTTCTGGTACATGAAAGGGTTCATTCTTCATTTGGATATACACATATTGCTTACAATATCATGAGTTATACACACACACACACACATCACCATATACCCCTCTATTGTTTCTCTCTCTCTTTTTTTTTTTTTGGATGGGGGTTGTAAGAAGGCTATGTAAATAATAGTAACTAGAGCCCCATACCCTCACAGGGAAGCTTTCCTGTCCAAACCCTTCCAGACGTTCCACGTCACTGATGTACATAAGTTCAGCTTCTGCTGCTGGTACGCCACTACAATTAAAACAACATAAGACAGCAAGAAATTGTTCAGTGTAACAAGTCATATTAAAGGTTCTAGCCAAAAAATGGCAGAGCCAGAATAATCTAGATTGACTCACTTTAGATACTACTGAGATTCTGAAGAACATGTACAATATAATTAAAAAACAGATCATTACTTATATTATCAAGATGAGATAGACATTTTAGTTCATTCTCTATATTGTCATTAGTAGGACGTAGAAAGCACAATCCAAATCTAGAGAGGAGCAACCAATGTGACAAAGAGGCACTTTCTACTCCAATGTCTAAAACAGGTTGGCAACCAGGGCTATTTTATATTTGTAAAATTTTGTGAGAAGCTGATTAACTTTCTGTACAGACTAAATAAAAACCCAACTTAAAGTAGCAGAAGAATAGCCATATGTACCACTTTCCTACTGCCAGTGAAAACAGAACAGACCTGTATCTTAACATTTTGGGACTCACCTATGAGTTTTATGTTCCTGAGCTACCTTTTGAGTCAGATCTTCCAGGACTGCTTCATCTTGAGTCCAGTCCTATAAGAATACAAACAAGAACACTCTGTTTATTGAGGGATACTAATCAGGAAAGAAACAAAGCAAAACACAGAACAGACACATTGTGATGGTGTATGTTTTAGGGTTGCCACGTCTTTTTAAGCTTGCAGGACAGTGAAGATACCTAATACTGATTGCAATGGAAATCTGGATTTTTTTTTGTTATTACCAAAAATTTTCTGAGGGCAAGGTACCAGAGCTTCAGGGAAAACTTGGGGGGGGGGGGGGGAATTGGAAATTTTAAGAAGATTGTTAATTCAAAACAAAAAGGGGGCTAGAAATTTCTTCCCAAATACAGAACAGAAAGACCTAACTCTTTTCTTTTAGTAACTGTTTCAAAAAAGGAGGATCAAAAGCTTTGCTGTTCCTTTAAGTGCATAGTAAAGTTTGCCTTGTGTTCTCAACACACAGTTGATGAGGAAATTGTTGTACATTTTGTAAATGTGCTAGTGTGTGTATGGCAGGAATAATTCTGAAATCAATTGAGGCAAGACAAAGGAAGTTTGGTCATAAAATCAAAGCCAAAAAAAAAAAAAAAAGGAAAATTAAAAAGTTACCTAGCAAAACCTCAAAGTGATTATATTCATATAAAAAAATACGCCTCAAGGCTGTGTGTATTGTATGTGGCTAAACTGCCTGTTTCTTGCTCAATGGAGGCCTCCCTGCAATATTTGTTTCTGCCACAGAAAAATGTCAAAGTGGTATCACGCTAATGAAAAATGGCATGGTACGTGCCTGTACCCAGCTACACACCTGTGGGGTGTTCTATGTACATATCTTTGTTCTTTTCACTGAAGAAATGCCATTTGACACATAATGTAGCCTCGCAAGATCAAACAGTCCAAATGCAGCTGCCCCTCCCCCATTCACCAGCACACTGCAATAATGTATTTTTCAGCAAATCAATGTTCCCCTTTGAGACCTCATCTACTCCTAAGAGCTGCACAAATCTCCTCACCGCTGCTCTAGCACTGGGGCAGTCTACAACAGTTGGCAGTGGGTACAGCGCTAGTATGGGGGGGGGTTACCATTATGTTACCTAACCCTGCCCGGGGAAAGGACGAAGTAGAATGGGTGACTCAATGCTGGAGGACAACATGCTCCAAGGGCTAACTGCTTCGGCTGGAAGTGGCAGCAACAATACCCCTCTTCAGCGTTGGAGGATGTCTGTGCTTGTGCAGCACGTAGAACAGTGGGGCCCTGGCCCATGACTAGGCTCCTAGGCACTATGGTAATACAACTAATACATAATAAAACAATCATAGTATTAGCAACGTAAAAGGTAGGTAAGAGACAGCGTGATGGCAGGTGCAAAGCAGAAGTCAAACAACCTAGTCTAAACAACAACAGAGGGCAGGAATGGAAAAAGAAGGTATCAATCCAGAACACTGGATTCAAATTCCCTCAAACTAGGGAGAAGTTCATCCAAACTTTGAGACCCATCTTTATTTTTTCTATTGACAGAAAACTAATTGCAGTGTATTGAAAAAGCTCAGTAGGAGTGCAGTCCTTTGAAATGTGGGCACACAGTGGTAGATGCACTGCACATCTCTCTGTCCACAGTGCAGCCATAATCTTGCCCCAGGCTGTTACTCACAATATGATAAAAAATACCCCTCATGCAGTAACACCAAAATAGCTAGTAGTAAATGAGAAAAAAAAGGCCTCATGAAAACAAGAATTCTGCTAGTCACTCTACATGCGTTGCTCAGTGGAAGTTAAATGCCATCTGCCACGGCATACACAACATATGGCTTCTTACACTTACGTAGGCTCGTTATTTTCCCCCTCCACTTGCAGTTTTCTCTCAGATACTTCTGAATTCCCAGCACACATGACTGACATTCATTTGCCATTTCTCAGCCACTCTTGCTGTCTGATGAAAATACCTATAGCTTTACAATCCCTACACATTTAATTTCAGCTCAGAAAGAACGTCATGATCAGAGCCTGATCGTTGAAATTTTATGAAGGTTGAGCTCGTTAAAGTTATTCATTCTCTCATCAATTGCTCATTGCTATGGTGTCAAAGTAGCTGGTATCTTACCTCATTCTGTCTTATGGCAGCAATTTTACATTTCTCTGCAGAATTTATCAATGGACATAAAATAGTTCATTAAATATCCGAAAGATTCGATAGTTTCAGATTTAGATTTGAATAACTTTTACTGCACACTTACTGTGGGCCAAACCCTGAAGTCCTGATTCACCTATTATTCAGGCAAGAGGCTGATCCATATTGGTGGGAATTTTTCTTTAGTAAGAACTGTATGATTTGCTCTGTAAGTCTGCATTTGTTATATGAGCCAGTCCTCCCATCCCATTATTATTTACTGTTTTTATTGCAATACTGCCCACAGACTCCCATCAGGAATATGTTAAATGCTGTATAACTTTATACTTTGTTCAAGTAAATATATTTCTTCTACTGAAATCTGTTCCTAGGGGAGAAATAAGCATGAATAGAGCTCACAAAGGGTTAAATTTATGCTTCATGTAGTTGTTTAGCTAAATGTAGTTGGTAATGGTAAATGTAGTTGTTTAGCTAAAACCATATGAAACACAATCTCTTTGGAGGCAAAGCTTACTTTAGTCATTTAAAAATTTAGCACTAGCTCTTTTCATTGAACTATCAACACCACCACCTCTGAGGGACGGAGGAATTACTCATAGGAGACCATGAAATAAAGAGGGGAAAAAAGTAACTCACCATAGGAAACAGAACATATTCTCGGAGGAAATCATGAGATTCAAACTGATTATAGTCACCAAAATCCGCTGGAAAAAACAACATCACATTTACTCATATTACATAGCACTTTCCATGGATACTAAAGCCTCAATTCTGTGAACCTTTGACTCACATGCTTAAAGTTAAGTGTGTGAGTTCTCCCACAGAAACCAAAGTGTTTGTAGGATTGAGGCCTTGAACACCAGTTTAAAAAACTCTCTTTTTTTTTTTTTTCCCCTAATGTCCATACCTGAGTTAATGGTGTCACTAAAGACCAGTTAAAGACTGACCTTGGCACAATTACACAAGGATCCTCTCCTTTTTTTCAGTGCCCCACTCCTTGGAGCACAGGGATTGCTACTCCATACTGATGCCTCATTGGCTGCTGCCATCCCAAAAGAGATGGGGTGGCTTCTGGTAGGCATTTTGCTCCTCATAGCTTCCATCCTCCCCTAACACATAGTACAGTGTGGCCCTGAACATTTCACTCAGGCTTTGCTAAAACACCACAAAGACCTATGTGAAAGGTGCTAGATTTAACACCCCAGGAGGCTGAAATCCCTTGAAAATTAACAATATCAGTGCAGAGCTTTAAGTAAACTTGGATTTTCCTTCTCATCCCAGATGATATATACCAGGCTAGCCAAAAGTTCCTGCCATGGGCGCTAGTTTAATACTTTATTCCCTCATCCTGGCAATTCCCTCTCATTTGCCCCCCATTCTCTCTATCCATTAAGGAGCGGATACAGTCTTGGCACTCACAGCACTGCTCTTAGTCACCCACATGCAACACCCAAAGGATTATTATGATTTAAATGTTCTTAAAATAGTGCAGTTTTGAAAGTACTTCCTAAAAATTAAAATGCTTCTTCTGAAATACGTACACACAAAAACCCCAAACAAAAACCACCCCGCACCTCAAAAAAGCCACGTCTAGATTTATCTATTTGCTAAATACACAACAGCTTATAACTAAAGAATGAACTTGCTGAAAAGTTATTTTATTTTAACTGAACCAGATCAAACCCCATCTACAATATACTAGTATTTAGAAGTTGGAAATCCCCACCATAAATCACAGTAGCCAAACATTCTTGCTAAGCTTCTAGACAATTTCACATAGCACAGGATGCCAAAAATGCTGTTTCGTTCTGTTTCACCTCAGAGTTATGTTTTAAAATACACAGGGAATCAAAATGGACATAAAACACAAAGTACGCAATTAAAAATAATTGAATATATTCCAAGTCTCTTTACAGGATCATGTGCAAAAGATAAAAGACAGCAACACAATGTCATGAGTAAGCAACAAAAATGGAAGTGTCAGATGCAGCTATCTATCATAACAGATTATGCAGAAAATTCACAACAAAAGAAGTGATTATTACTCAAACCACTTACAGAGACAGGAGAACAGACAAGTATATGGTAAGCCACTGGAAAGGTCCCAAACTGAGACAGTGTAATCCAATTTGATGTCTGTCCATCACCAATTCTTGGCCTTGTACTTTAGGAAAACCTCATTAAACCATACTGAAAAGTTCAAGGTGGACATATCTTTTCAATTATACTAAAAGATTTCAGGGCAATGGTCAGAAGAAAACATTAGGATTTCTTTTTTCCTTTTGTTTTTGAACACCCAATAGGACATTAAAATGGTATTTCTACCAGCGCTGGCAAAGATCATATTAACTTACTGAATACTACTACTCTTCACCCATTCAACAGCTTTCATCCTGGGCACTCAAAGTGCTCTAAACAGGTGGATATTAGTATTCCTAAACTGAAACAAAGAGTAAGTTAATGATCTGGCTTTCAAGGTGGTGAGCATCCACAGATCTCACCGATGTCAGTAGGGATGGAAGATGCTCAGCAGATCTGAAAATCAATCCACAAGAGACTTGCAAAGGCCTTTGAGCCAGTCAGTGGCTGTCAGAGGTAGCACACAAGTACTCTACTGCTAGATCCTTGTTCTAACTACTAGACCACACAGAAATGGAAGTTCCAGAAGGTCACAAATTAAGGTCTAGAAAATTTTCATTTCAGCAACAGAATGCTCTACAAATAAGCAGAGACAGGATGGTCATATGTTCAAATAGGTTTCAAAAATGTCTAGGGACCTGTTGTACCACAAAAATCTTTTAATTTTTGAGAAGCCAGTAACTGTGCTATTATTTTAATAATATTAGCTATTATTTGTATGTACAATTACCTGATTTGAACATTTACATTTGGATTCTTTTCAGCAGGCACATCTGTTGCATCAAGTTTTGAAATTCTGCCTATTAAAGTCTATTAGAACTAGACGGTCTGAGAGATGATATAACCTAATACACATTTATTTTTCTATATTATAGGTATACTTTTTATCTCTCTCCTTATTAGGCTAAGAGTAAAATCACAATAATAAACAGCTGTAATAACCACTATTATGTACTCTATAGTACTTCTGATAGGAAGTGCCCGCTACAGCAAAGTGAATTTTTAATTAAAGGCAAAATTAAACTCAGGTTGAAAATGGAATTACACTGAAAAAAAAGTTTGAAAAACAGTCAGCTCTCATCATTTTACAAAGTAGTCCACTATTATTACAAGAAGAATCTAGATTTGTTTGTTGTTAATCCAGAAAATCCAATGTTGGAGCTGAACAGTGCTTATATAGTACCTATGATCCCAGCCCATGATTCTATACCTGAAAGTACAAGTAATTCATCAAAAGCCCAATCCTAGTCCTACTGAAATCAATGGAAAGACTAATGATCCTTAACATGAATTGGGCTGGGCCTAATTAGTGTCAAATGAACACTTGGAATTAACTATAGAGGGCAATGTTGGAAGAGGACTAGCAGGTAATTTAATTTTACCTTGCACAGCTAAGCCAGCCAGCCGGATCCCCTGATCCAACGAAGAACGCAATCGACCATCAAGAACATCTTTTTTCACTTGTAGGTAATACTGATACCTGTGAATAAGTGAAACAACAAAACGAGACCCAAAGTTTATATACTTGGATATTTTCTACAGAACAAAGATTGCTGAAGACACAACATTTTTACGCAAAGGTTGTGTACTTAAATTGTACTGTGTGTGTTGCAGATGCCACACACAGAATCTTAATTATAGCACTTTAAATATATAGACTAAAATCACCGGTGTGATCCTTATCAGGACCATTGTTCCCAACTGTACAAGAGAGAGAAATCAGAATTCCATTGTGTGCTTATTGGGCCACACCACAAGAGTGACAGCTTCTGGAATTGCATCCACCCATAAATTCTGTAGGTGCAACTGAGGAACGTACATCCTTGTATGCAGTGTTGTTGTAGCCATGTTGGTCCCAGGATATTAGAGAGACAAGGTGGTTGAGGTAATGTCTTTTATTCGACCAACTTCTGTTGGTGACAGAGAGAACCTTTCTGAAGAAGAGCTCTGTGTAAGCTCGAAAGCTTGTCTCTTGGAACATACAACATGATATTCCCAGATCACATGCAACAGAATGAAATTAGTCTGGGAGGAAGGCACAGACAGAATATGGAGGATAACAGGAAATGGAATTAGGCTTGGTCTAAATTTGTACTAGTACAACTGTTTCTGTTACAGGTTTGATTTTTACCAAGATAGTTAAAATGTGTACAATCCTTCTAGTGTGCCTTATAGTGGTATAGTTTATCCCTCTTCCTGTATGTACAAGAACAGTTATGCTGGTATAACTGCATCCACACTAGGAGAATTGTACTGCTTTTACTATACAGAGTTAAAGCAGTAATCTGTTTGTGTAGACAAGTCCTAACAGTATTAGAAAAGATACTTGTTCAAACTGCAAGAGCAAGTAGCTCGAAGTGCCATCTGACATTTCTGTATGCTGCATTAATCTAATAAAACCTTTCACATTCTTCTAGAGTGAACTCCTAAATCAGAACAAATGAGATTCAGGATCTTGCCACTAGACAGCACCAAAGTTCTGATGAGACCTGCATTCTCAGGATTACAGCAATAGTAGCTATACTATAATTTGATCAAGGCAGCATTTTCAGTGTAAAGCCCATTTTCATTTCCTTAAATTAGAGAAATTCCCCTTGGAGCTGAAATTTTTCAAGTTCACTTAAAGCCCAAAAGTTGAATGTTAGGTGAAGTAGGTGAAGAAAACCTTTGCAGATAATTTTGTGTTACTAGACTTAAAAAAATAAATCAAATCAAAGCTAAATTTTTTTCACACATTTTCTTGTGCTCTGGTAACTCACAACCAGTTTCATTTTATAAATTTTGATTTGACATGCACATAAAGACCGAAGAAAATTGAAAGACTCCCATTAATTTCAAAGTGCTCTGAACAATCTGATTGTGAGAAAGGAAAGCATGAGCCAATGAGAATAGCACACAGCCTCTCTGCTTGGCCTTTCTACCTCCAATCTCAAATTTCACAACTCTGGGATTGTGTGGCCTGGAATTCAGTTTACTGTGCAAAACATAGATAATCTGAAATTGCAAAAAAATGGCACCAGAGGCAGGCAGAAAGACTGCCAGACTTGCCTTTGACATCACCTTAAATGGAGGTAGGGGGACACTACACTTATAATTTCACAATCTGCACACTAAATGACTTGTAGTCCATGGGAGTTTTGCCACCGAGTTCAGTGGGGCCAGGATTTCAACCACAGTTCCTGCAAAAACTAGAGACAAGCCACACTGCAGAATACACAAACAGCAGAAAATATACGATGATACCACAGTACCTGCATCAGATGTCATGACAAGATTTTGAAAAGTAACTAGTGATTTTGGGTGCCTCAAAATTCAAGACCAGTGGTCCCCAAACTTTTCACTGTCATGCCCCCCCTTGCCCCTCTCTGTGCCCCCTGATTCCCAGAGTCAAGGCCGGGAGCAGAGTTGCGGCTCCAGCAGGGGCGGGGGGAGTCATGGACAGGGGTAAGAGGGCCAAGGCTGGGGCCACAACTAGGGTTGGGGCTGGAGCCGGGAATGGAGCCGCAGCCAGGGGCCGGGGCCAGGGTCATGGCCTGGCCATGGTTGGGGGCTGAGGCTAGTCCGGAGCAGAGATGGGAGTGGAGTGGGGCTGGGTGGTGTTCCCTCCGTGCCCCCTGTGGGGGCTGACCCAGGCCCTGCCATGTCCCCCTGAACGTTCCTCCACGACCCCCTAGGGGGCACACCCCACAGGTTGGGGACCTCTGTTCTACGTGTTTAACTTGCAACACCTTTAGAAGGCTTGATTTTAGGAAAGTTCTTAGCACCCACCTTTGTGATAACCAGGTTCCTTTATAGTATCTCACACTGAACACCCAAAAATGGGGACACCCACAAGCACAAGTCACTTTTTAAAATCTTGACCTGAATGTTTTTTACAGCGCCTGTATAAGGCACTGTGTTGTGCGGCGTTGAATTGTATTAAATGGATAGCATATATTAAACCTGACTGGCTGCTGCTCGGTCTGGAGATTGGTTATTAGTTTATTTTCTAATATTTGCTAATGTTCCCGATATATAAGCACCCATGATAAAAAGAAAGAAATCCAAATAAATAAATAAATAAAGCAGTAGAAATGTAACACCTACCAACCTTATCGAAAATACATACTGTTAACTCAGTATTTATTAGAGTATTCCCTTGTACTTCCCCATATTTGCTGTAGGAAATACTACAAATATGGAAGTTAGCTAACTGCAATCCTTAGTTGGGGGGCATGGATCAGCGTTCATGTCATGCTCCCCCCGTCAGTACCCAGCCTGGGCCGGGCAAGCTAATGATCCAACCAGCCACCAAATTTGGTGATGAATCCTGATCATGTGCCACTTGAGGCACATTGGGTACATGCTAAGAAGAATCCTTATTTAGGCTCTGCTCCAAAGCCCATTGAAGTCAATGGAAGGTGGACTTTAGATCACACCCTTGGCTATCTAATGTATCTGTCAAGTTTTTAAGTACTGTCACTTTATATTGCACAAAGAGTTAAGTCATAGCTGCTTATGTTATTTCTACTAGGTGGTCACCATTTTCTTTATAAACCCTTATTTTCAGAATTTATAACCTGATCATAAACGTATGCTGTGGGCTGAGATTTTGGCATGCAAGGGCTCAACCTGGAACAAATTTATTTATTTATATTTACAAAACAAAAGGTCTGCTTGGACAATTTTCAGCCAATCATTCTTTTCTTTAAAAAAGGAAATTAACTGGCTCGGGATGGGTACAATTCCAAATATAGGCACTGATTCCACGGGTGCTCCGGGGCTGGGAAAAATTAGCAGGTGCTCCTCACCCACCAGCAGACAAGCTCACCCCTCCTCACCTCCCCATCCCCAAGCGCGCCACGTCCCCACTCCTCCTTCTCCCTCCCACCCTCCTCCCAACAGCTGTTTGGCGGCGCTTAGGACTTTCTGGGAGATAGGGGGGAGAAGCGGGGACGCAGCGCACTCAGGGGAGGAAGAGGTGAAGAAGAGGCAGGGCAGGGGTGGGGACTTGGGGGTGGAATGGGGGCAGGGACTTTGGGGAAGGGGAAGAAGGGGGGTGGGGCAAGGGCAGTGCAGGGGCAGGGTCGAGCACCCACCAGGCAGAGGGGAATTTGGTACCTACGATTCCAAAGCCACTTTGTTAATTTTAAAAAACACGTGTGGCATCCCCACTCTGATCTATTTTAAAGGAACATGAACAGCTGAGTTTAGGCCCAAAATTCCAGTCTTAGCTTTGGTTGGTGGTTGTTTTTTATTTTTAAAGGGGGTTGATTGTTGGGGATGGGTATCAAAAGCTACCATGAAAAAAAATGGCTATCTGAAATTAGCAAAAAGTTATAAACACAGCATTTTCTTTTTGGGTGGAAAACATTTCCTTGCAGGAGATTAATATGGATGCACAACCCCTCCAAGGGTACAGTAGAAAAATGTAGCCCTGACAGGAGCAGAGTAAAATCTAGAAACCTGCTACGGTTGGGAGAAGCTTGTTGAGATTGAGAGATAATAAGGGGCTCTGACATCACCTTTGCCATGGGAATTGCCATGGGAGCTCTTTGAACAAATGTTGGGACTGTTGCTGGGTGCCGACTCTGGTTCTATTCCAAGATAGGGGATGGTCATACTCCAACATGCAGAGTCCCTGGGAAATCACCAATTCCCTGACATCACACTAGATCATATGTGTTGTGAGGAAGAAGTCGTGGGCTCCACTTTCTAGGAAGGGGTGGAATAGAGGAGAGACTCCACTACCGCTCCATAGGTACAAAGCTCATCCATGCTGCAAGGCCATGGTTTGGCTCTGTGCCCGTTCTGCAGGTTAGTCAGGCTATGGCCCATAAGCTGTGAAATCCTTAGGGCTCCTTCATATGAAATTATATTAATTAAACGTTATGTCACTAGCCAAGATTATGTGTTTTTTGTTTTAACAGAAATTAAATATTCACTTAGAATTCTAGATGAATAAAACTTTTTTTTTAAAAATTGCCTAAATAAATATTCACTTCAGAGAAACTGCCTCAGAAGAGTAGATAAAAATATGTATTTTATAAACTTTCAACGTTTTATATGTTGGAGAAATAAGCAAATATAATAGACAAAAACACGTTTGCTCATTGCTACAAACTGTTACACAAGATGGCAGAAATCAAGAAGTTCACAGTTATGAAGCCCTAGTTCAGACTTATGGGGAAAGGGGAGAGAATTAAAATATGAATTGAGAACTGAGGTTCAATCTTCTTTGCTAATTTTGGGTTAACTTTTGAGCATAGTTTTTAAAGTTTAATAAAGTCTACCGCTGTATGCCAGCC
The DNA here is from genome assembly GCF_965152275.1 of Natator depressus. NCBI lineage: Eukaryota > Metazoa > Chordata > Testudines > Cheloniidae > Natator > Natator depressus. The sequence continues at coordinate 166,365,649 of NC_134236.1, read as the reverse complement.
TGTAGTTAATTCCAAGGGGAATGGGAGTGGACAACAAGTCTGAACAAAACCATAATTACAAGGATATAATTTCCCACAACTCCATTCAGCAAACACAGAAAATATTACGAGTATGTTTGTTTCTATTGCTTCATCAAGTGAGTCCCGTTCTTTAAAAAGTAACAAAACTGCAAGCAGATATCAGAAAGTATCTGAACTTTGTTCAAATACAAAACCTGCCAATATCAATATCAATCAGTTAATACCACAAAAGAGAAAAACCAAATGAGCTTAAAAACGTGGAAAAAGGGTGCAGGCTTAAAACTTCATTCCATGATCCAGAGCCTGTCTTAGCTAGAGCTCCGTATATCTTGAGAAACTCCAACTGACAACATAATTTTTCATTGCAAATTTAGCACAGCATATATCATCGCTATCTTTCATATTGGTTTCATTGTCATGTTTGTTTACAACATTTTTGGTTTAGTATTCGTAACATGACTTCACCTACTGGGATGCTTCAACCACCACACTCTGTCTGATGCATAACCGGTGCCCCCATTATAACAAGGAAATAATTAGGTTCCCCATTTGTTTTAGACTTCTGTTATTTTGGGTGGTGGACTTCTTAAATCTCAAAAGCAAAGTAGGGACAGGCATGGTGAATATTGGAGGAGAGATTATCCTGAGAAGTTTATGGGGGCATTCAAAGATAGCAGGTATTTGAGTCAGTCCTGCAGAGCCATATCAGTGTTGGGTCCTTCCCTTTTTTTGCTACAAACTCCCAGATAGAATCTGTAAGGAAAACATTGCATTCAAAGCACTCTGTTGATCTCTGCTTCTTGGGAGGAGGACAATGTAACTGCTGCACATATACCGTACTGCCTCCGGTTGACAGATTTGGTTAGCAGGGCTCATGCTCCCTAAGCTTCAGAGCCCAAGTGCCAACCCAAGCTGCAACTTCAATTCACTGTCTACACTGCTATCTTTAGAGCGCTAGCGCCAACCCTGTTAGCCCAAGACCATTCACCTGGGTTCAGAGGCTTGCTTCCGCGGGCTATGTAGACGTACACTGCAGACAGAACCCAGGAACTCCAGTGCCAAAAATATGGCCCCTTATATTTCAACTTAAACCAAATGAATATTTCAAGACTTGTGGTGCTTATAAACTGGCATTGCAGTAAGACTAGTGTAACGCCAACAGACCCCAGTGAGCAGGATCGAACCGGGGACCTCTGGAGCTTAGTGCATGAGCCTCTACAGCATGAGCTAAAAGCCAACTGCCTGTTAGCTAAGGCTGTAGAGCAGACTCATTAATCTCGCCCTCTAAGTGTTCCCGTTGCCACTAGCTGGGACAGAACACCACACCCAGAAGGTGTGTGGGTTACACAAGCGCTGGAGAAGAATGGGCATTGGACAGAGGAAGCTGTACAAATCAATCAGGACCACTCCCTCCTCTTTCTGGCTTCCAGTCCTTAGGAGATGCTACGGCAGATCTTCTATACTGTGCAAGGGATTCTCCCCAAGTGTGCGCAAATATTTGACATAGGAATAGGGCATCCCCGTAACATACACATTCACCAAGTTAGATTCAAAAAGAAAAGAAATCATGAAGAATGTTTAACTATCCAACTGTGAAGAAAAGAAAATAACACAATCAGTGGCAATCAGGCTGCTTTCCTTTACACTCCTGCAACATTTGTCGGCAACAGAGAATCTAATTTCTTTGGTTAAGTCACCTAAAGAACAATAAAATATAATATGTACTGAAGGGATTCTATGATCTGTAATGTACTTTGAATATTTCTATTGTACTTGCCTCCACTGTGCATCAAAAGTGTGGGCCTCTTTGCCAGACACATCAGTTTTGGAGGGTTGGCAAATGTTATTTCTAGTTTTTTAAAAATAAATGCAAGTCTGATTTTGCTGGGAATTTTTGCCAAGTATAAATAAATATATTAAAGAATGTTTTAAAAAGAAAGATTTTTTAAATTTGATTACATTGGATGTATTTGAAAAACAACGACAAGTTCTTGGTAGTAGCTTACAAAATGTGCATTGCTTACTCAAGAGGTACAACGCCTTTAGAATTGTCCCTAATGATGTAATTACTAGATTCACTAGCAGTTTTTAATAACTCATTAGGTACTTCTTTGGAGCCAAGCCGATCTGTTAGGTAACTGCTAAACTACATAGTTTTGTTTTTTTAATGGAGGAAAGAAGAGAATGGCTGTAATGTTACATAGAAGCAATCAAAATCATTAAGAAAATGGAGGGGAGGTAGTTTGGCCATCAGAGGCACAGTACAGGATTTTAGCATTCAATCCTTCCGCTCTTTTACTATTTCAGTATTTTTTTTAAAAGTGATTAGATCATAATACAGACCTATCAAATTAGTAACATAATAAGCGCCACACTGAATCAAAACACTGGTCCAGCTAGTCAAGGATTCTGTCTGAGAGTGGCAAGTATCATCTTCTTCAGAGAAAGAAACAAGAAACCCTGTGTTGGGCAATCATGGAATAGCCTGCCTAGAAGGGAAGTTTCTTCTTAACAGCACGCTTACATCCCTCGGTAGAATTATTTTTTAAATATCAGCATCTCCAATATGGATAGTCTTGTTGTCCATACCATTTAAATTGCTCTTGAAATCAATTATATCTTGTGGCAGTGAGTTCCACAGGTTGAGTGTGTTGTGTTTTTTAAAAAGTATTTCCTTTTTTTTCTTTTAAATTCATCTGTCTTTTATATTTTCATCTTCCACGCTGATTCAATCATTGGCCTACATGCTGAGAGTGCAAAGGAAGGTGCTGATGAGCACTGACTGAAATGGTGAATCTCTGTAATGTAGACAAATCTCCACCAGTCTGAGGTGATACCCATGTGAAAGAGTTTGTGGTAAGCCAACAGCATCCAAGAGAGGGCAATAACTTTTCCTCATTACAGATAGGTTTTGAAATAATAATAGAAAAAAGGGAAATGTTCAGTCCTTTCAGGCATCCAGATACAACCTTCAGCATATTGGCATAAATAGTGTTACTATCGTGTTATGATTTCTGGTCTTGGATGTGCTGAAACAGATTTTAGAAGCTGTAATTCAATCAGTATAGTTTAATCTAAAGGCACTTTAAAAATAAAAATGTATATATTGATGATTTCATGATAGGTGAGAGTATGGCAAGCCTTCATCCCTGCCACTGGAATAATTTAGATTCTGATAACGAATACCAGAATAACTCTAACTTGCTCCACTGGAATTGCACCAACCAATCTACCAATGGAAGCCTGACGCTTCTGGATACTAATGACAGCCATTTATCTACTTGTGGTTGAATATCAAATACAGTAGCTGTGTTTCACTAAGGAGTAATATTTTGGAAGACTGTCATTTAGTGGAAATCTGCCACACCCTGCAACGGGGGAAAAAAAAAAAAACAACCAAAAAACCCTCAGCAGGCTAGCCAGGAAAAACTGAAGGAAAATGAAGAGCCAGTACTGTACCCATCAGACTCCTCCCTTTAGAAACTCAAGCTGTCCATGCCAACTTTTAAGTGCAGTCATAAATAAAAGGTTCCTGGGTCAGAAAATCCTGGAGTTTGAACAGCCTCATCAAGAAATTCCAGGTTAACTGTAGTTGACTGATCAACAAACCCTGACAAAGACAGAATCAGAATCGCCTTCTAGAGCTGGGTGAAAAAAAATACACCATAACATTTCATTTTGTGAAATTAAAAAAAAAAAGAAACAGCTTCTGGGAGTCTTTGGCCCTACCTACTGATACAAAAGGTCCTTGCTGGACCAGGATTATTCCCATGACATCTGTTCACAGGACCAAAAGGGAGGATAGTTCAAATACACAACTCCTATCACCTACCTCTGCCTACTTCAACTCTTTAGAGGCATCTGTTTGCAAACCTGCTATTGTAACTCTTCTCAGAAGGGCTTTTTCAGGGTCAGTTGGGGAATTTCCTTGGAATTCTGGTTGCATCTCCAACCCTTAAAGCTGAGAGGATCCACTGGGTCAACCCTCTCCCGCAGGCTAGCAAATATCTCATGCAGTAAATCTGCCAACTGGACTTTGAGGAGGGGAACCGCCAAACAACGAAAAAACTATCCACAGTTATAGGAAAGTGGCCTACTGAAAAGGAGATTTGTGTGGGGGATATCAGAAGATGAACGACTTCGATTAACAGAGATGCCAACTTCACAGAGAGTCACATTCCATTCATTTCAGCGGGCGTTTTGTGGGCATATGTTCAGATAATATAAACTGTTAGCTGACCTACTCATATTGCCAGTAGCAATAAGAAACATATGTAAAGACAAGTTACCAGACCAAACTGATTCAAGCTCCCAAAAAAAAGATGCCGAATATTTTTCAAATTGAGGCCCAGCTACAATTTAATCACTTATCTAAAGGCAGCAGAATGTGAAAACCCTAGCACGTTTAATTAAAGTTATATCCTAATAAAAAAAATAGTGCTGTACTGCTCATGTTACTTGCAAGCCCCATTTGCTCAATTTACTACTAAAAAGTTGTTCTTATTTATGCATTCTAAAAAAGACTGCCAATCCAAATTTCAGATCTACTGTATTTTGTTCCATGCTATACATAAGCACCACCAGATTACAAACAAAAACGTGCATTTCAGGCATCATGGGCCCAATTCTGCTCTCCTACTACTGTAAACCAGAAGTAATTCTAGGGAAATCAACAGAGTCAAATTGGTGTGAGTGAAAAGAGAATCAGGCATTCAAGAAAGAAAAAAGTATAGACATTGGGATTTGGAACTGGATTTGAAATGTTTCTTGTGTAAACTGCTAGTTCAAATCCAGCCAAACTCACTGGGGATCAAAAGTTGTTGCCGTTTGGTGGTCAATGTGAATTGAATTGCTAGTGAAATTCCTAGTGGTCAGACGCCAATCATTATCACATTCAGCATCTTTGCTGGGTGTGTTTGGAAGTGAATTGTGGCTAGGTAAGTGGTGTAGGGCTTTGGTTGTGTGGAACATAGGTTCACCTTCTGTGGGGAGAGAGGTCTATATAGTTTGGATAGCCTCCACCTCAGTAGATAGGGGACCAATCTCTGTGGGGACAGGCTGGCTAGAGAGGGCTAAACCAATGTATCTCAAATGTGGCCACTGTGGCTATGTGCGGCCACCAGGGGCTTTTCATGCAGCCACAACCTCCTGAGTGGTGATTTGGGTTGGGGGGAGGGAAGAAGTGGCCCCTCCCCTGGGGCTGCCAGCAGGGGCTGGGTCTTGCCCCATCTGGAGACACAAACACTGGAGGAGCAGGCAGCCAGTGAGTTCCCCACCTTCCTGGGGACAGGGGGGTCGGGCTCAGCCCTGGCATGGCAGGCAGCAGGCTCCAGCCACAGGGCTTCGGGCTCCATCTCCAGGCCCTGGGGTCCATTCCCAGGCCCCATCCCCTGGGCGCAGGGCTTCGGGCTCTGGCCCCTGGCTGTGCGGCAGTGGGCTCTGGCCCCATGCTCACCCCCACCCCATCACCCCTGGCCCCGCTGCCTCCCTCAGCCCCCCATCCATTCCCCCTATTACCTTTGCCCTCCTGTTTCCCTACACATCCCCCATCCAGGGCTTAATTTGTCCCCTGGCATGCCGGGGCTGAGTAAGTGTGCTATGAAAAGTGATATTTGTATGTTTGTTAATATCACTTTTCACAGGAGACTTAGTAGGTAGCTGGGTGGTTGTGAAAAGTGATATTAACATACAAGTGTCACTTTTCACAGCAGCAGACTTACTAGCCAGCAAGTCAAAAATAAAAAAAGCAACCAAAAAAGTAAAAGAAACAACAACAAAAGACAAGAATGGGCAAAGCACCTTATTTGTGTTTCTATTCTGTTTAGACTCAGTAAAGACTAGAGTCAACTGTACATTATTTTTAATACCGAGTCTTCAAAAAACCCCTAAATAAATAAATTACAATGGTTTGGCCGTAAATGTGCATATTTATTTGTTTTTCCTCTGACGCGACCAAAAGATTTGTTGAGAGAACCCCGGGGCTAAACTAATAAACTAAACTAAAAGGGAGGGTAAAAAGAAAAAGATAAGAGCACTTAGCACAAAATTGAGATGCTGAGAACAAATTTAATCAAGAAACTACGAAGAGAGGAAATTCCTGAATTGCCTATACACCAACGCTAAGAGTGTGGGTAAGAAACAAGAGGAACTGGAATCGCTCATTTATGAGCGTAAATTGAGTCTAGCTGGCATTACTGAAACCTGGTGGGATGATTTGCATAACTGTAATGTTAAAATCAATGGTTATAAAGCTATTAGGAAGGACTGAGTTGGCAAAAGGGGGATGGGGAGTAGTGCTCTACATAAAAAATGGCATTACCTGTTTCCAAGTCACTGATAACTCGGAAGAAAATGATCTTGAATGATGATGAAGCAATGTCTTAACAGATAAAGCACAAAATACAGTACAAGTTGGTCTCTGCTACAGACCACCAAATTACTCTGAGGAACAGGATGATTGCCTGCTTACGCACCTATCTATAAAGTGAAGGGAGAGGGGGGAGAACTGTGTGTAGGGTTGCTGTCTAATCTCGCAAACCCAAACACCCTTGTCACACCCCTTCCCCAAGGCCCCACCCCGCTCACTCTATCCCCCCTCCCTCCAGCACTCGGTCTCCCCCACTCTCACTCACTCTCTTTCACCGAGCTGGGACAGGGGTGTGGGCTCTGGGCTAGGGGCGAAATTTTCAGAGTGTGGGAGGGGGCTCCGGGCTGAACCTGGGGCAGGGATGCAGGAGGGGTGTGGGGTGCCAGCTCTGGGAGGGAGTTTGGGTGCAGGAGGGAGCTCCAGCTGGGGCACGGGGTTGGGGTGGTGGCTCAGGGCTGGAGCAGAGGATTGGGGTGCAGGAGGGGGTGCGGGATGCAAGCTCTGGGAGGGAGTTTGGGTGCGGGAGGCAGTTTGGGGTGTTGGTTCCAGGAGGGGACTCAGGGCTGGGGTGAGGGAGGCGGTGAGGGCTCCAGCAGGGCGGCACTTACCTTAGGTGGCTCCCGGTTGGCAGCATAGCGGGACTAAGGCAGGCTCCCTGCCTGCCCTGGCCCCACGCTGCTCCTGGAAGCGGCTGGCATGTCCCTGCAGCCCCTGAGGGTGCAGGGGGCTCCGCACGCTGCCCCTGCCTGCAGGCACTGCCTCCACAGCTCCCATTGGCCGCAGTTCCAGACCAATAGGAGCTGTGGAGTCGGCGCTCGGGGTGGAGCAGCGTGTGGAGACCCGCTGCCCCTGCCCCTGCCCCTCCCAGGGCCGCAGGGACGTGTCTGCCACTTCCTAGAGTGGCGCGGAGCCAGGGCAGGCAGGCAGGGAGCCTGCCTTAGCCCCGCTGTGCCGCCGGACTTTTAGCAGCCTAAAATCTCCCAATTTGGCTTCAGTAGCCGCTGGAAGATAGAGCCCGATTCCGGGAGACTCTGGATGAAACCGAGAGGGTTGGCAACCCTAACTGTGTAATCATGGGGAACTTTAATTTGAGTGTCATATGCTGGAGGTCTCATGCTGCCAGTACTTTAACATACTTGGAATTTCTAAATAATATAGATGACAATTTTCTAACTCAAAAAGTGCTGAAGCCAACACAGGGGAATTCTATACTTGACCTTGTCTTAATAAATAAAGAAGAACTGATCACAGAACTAAAGGTTAATGGTAGCTTAAGTAGAACTGATCTTGACTTGATCACATTTTATAATGTGCAAGCAGAATAAATTCCAGAACAGTTATTTATATACTTGGTGATTTAATAGGGACAGTTTCATAGAGCTGAAAACAATTATGAGCCAAATCAATTGGGAGAAAGAATTGAATCAGAAAAATGTGAATGACAATTGGGAATCATTTAAGTATATGTCACTAGATGCTGAAAAGCCACAATCAAGGAAGAAAGCTATGCTGGTTAAAAAACCAACCTGGTTTAGAGGGGAAGTAATGAGCATAAATCAAAAATTAGGAATTGTAGAAAACTGATAAGGGAAGCCAAGAGACACAAGGAGAAATCTATGGCCAGCAGAGTTAAGGACAATAAGAATAAGTTTTTTAAAATATATTAGGAATAAAAAGAATCTTGACAATTGTACTGGTCACTTACTACATGGAAGTGGTAGGATTGTCAACAATAATGCAGAAAAGGCAGATGCTCAATAAATACTTTTGTTCTATATTTGGGGAAAAACAGATGATGCAAACTCATCGTTTATGCCTTCCATTTCACTAGTATCTCTGGAATATATTAAACAGAAGCTACTGAAGTTAGACATTTTTAAATGAGCAGGTTCAGGTAACTTGCATTCAAGCGTTTTAAAAGAGCTGGCTCAGGAGCTAGCTGGGCCATTAATGTTGATTTTCAATAAGTTTTGGCACACTGGGGAAGTTCCAGAACACTGGAAGAAAGCTAATGTGATAAATTTTTTTTAATGTGTAAACAAGATGACCCAGGTAATTATAAGCCTGACATTGATCCCAGGCAAGATAATAGAGCAGCTGACACAAGTCTTGATTAATCAAGAACGAAAAGGGGATAATGTAATTAATGCAAATCTATTTATGGAAAATAGATCCTGTGAAACTAAATTTTTTTAATGAGATTACAAATTTGTTTGACAAAGGTAATAGCGTTGGCGTAATATAAAGACTTCTGTAAGGCATTTGACTTAGTACTGCAGGACATTTTGATTAAAAAAATAGAACATAAAATTAACATGCATTATGTGTATTAAAAAATGGCTAACAGGTCTCAAAATAAAACTAAACTGGGAATCATCAGAGTGGATCTGTTTCCAGCCGGTCCCACAGGAATTGGTTCTTCGCTCTATGCTATATAACACCTTTGTCAATGACCTGGAAGAAAATATAAAATCATCACTGATAAAGTTTGAAGATGACACGAAAACTGTGAGAGGGTAAATAATAAAGAGGACCGGTCACTGAATCAGAGTAATCTAGATCACTTGGTAAACTGGGTACAAGCAAACAATATGCATCTTAATATGGCCAAACGTAAATGTATACTTATGGGAACAAAGAATGTAGGGACTTACAGGATGAGGGAGTCTATTCTGGGAAGCAATGACTCTGAAAAAGATTTGAGGGTCGTGGTTCATAATCAGCTGAACATGAGCTCCCAGTGTGATGCTTTGGCCAAAAGAGCTAATGCAATCCTGGGATGAATAAACAGGGAAATCTTGAGTAGGAATAGAGAGGTTATTTTAAGTGTGTATTTGGCTCTGATGAGACCTCTGCTGAAATACCGTGTCCAGTTCTGGTGGTCCACAACTGAAGGATGTTGATAAATTGGAAAAGGGTCAGAGAAGAGCCACAAGAATGATTAAAGGATGAGAAAACATGCCTTATAGTGACAGACTCAAAGAGCTCAAACAAACAAACAGAGAAGTTTATGGGGCAATTTAAATTACAGTCTGTAAGTACCTACATGGGAACAAATATCTAATAATGAGCTCTTCAATCTAACCCAGAAAGATATAACATGAAGTGGAAGCTAGATAAATTCAGACTAGAAATAAGGTATAATTTTTTTTTTTTTTTTTTTTTTTTTTTAAACAGTGAGAGTAATTAACCCTTGGAACAACTTATCAGGGTTCTTGGTGGATTCTCCATCACTGACAATTTTTAACTCAATATTGGATGTTTTCCTAAAAGCTATGCTCTAGGAATTATTTTGGGTAAGTGCTCTGGCCTGTTCTATATGAGATGTCAGACTAGATGATCCCAATGGTAATTTTTGGCATCGGAATTTATGGCCCGGTCTACAGTACGTGATTATTTTGGAATTAGCTGAGTTAATTCAAAATGAAACTGATTCCGTCCCACGACCAAACCAGCTTTTTCGATTTAAAGGGCTCTTTAATCCGATTTCTGTACTCCACCTCGGCAAGTGGAGTAGCGCTAAAATCGAGATAGCAGTTCCAGGTTACAGGTACTGTGGACGCAATTTGACGTTATTGGCCTCCGGGAGCTATCCCAAAATGCTCCCTTGTGACTGCTCTGAACAACACTCTCAACTCCGATGCACTAGCCAGGTAGGCAGTAAAAGCCCCAGGAATTATTGAATTTCATTTCCTGTTTGGTCACCATCAGCACAGTCCACCATCACAGGCGACCATGCAGAGTCCACCATCACAAGAGACCACGCAGTCCTGAATTCGCAGACGAGCTCCAGCACGGTCTGAACGGGAGGTACTGGATCTCATTGCAGTTGAGGAGACGAATCTGTTATGGCAGCACTACGTTCCAAAAAAAAAGAAACAAATACATACGCTAAAGTCTCCAGGACCATGACGGAAAGAGGCTACTACAGGGACACAGAGCAGTGTTGTACAAAAATCAAGGAGCTCAGGCAAACATACCAAAAAGCCAAGGAGGCAAACGGGCACTCTGGGTCACAGCCCCATACATGCCACTTCTACCGTGAGCTGCATGCAACTATGGTGGGTGACGCCACCACTACCCCACCACTGTCCGTGGACACCTGCAAGGGGGGAGTTGCACAGAGCGAGGAGGATGAGTTATTGGAGGATGAAGAGGAGGAGGAGGATGACGACAACAGTGAACAGGCGCGGCAAGTGGGGGGTGGGGGGGAGGGGAGTGTCATGTGAAGCGATCATCCCAGAGAGCCCACAGGCCCTCCTTTTATATGGCAAACCCACCAGGCACTGCTTGCTATGGGAAAGGGGGCCTGGCAGTTTGAAAGCATTGAAATGAATGCAGAAGAAGCAGAACCCTGCGTGCCCCTGGGGCTTACCACGGCTGCCTGCAAGCAGAATTCTGTTGCCCGGCCACGTGGCTGGCTTACACCAAAGTGGCAGGCACTTCAGTAGAAGAGGCAAAATGCGACCCTGTACAGAAAGAACATGTGTTGTGTACTATGAATTGCCTGTTCCACTGAGGAAGTGTCCCCTTTGTTCTCTAAAATGTATCTTTTAAAATACTACCCTCCCTTTTTCTCCTCCCGAAGGTGCAGATGTTTCAACACGGCCCCTATCTACTTCGTCCCAGAGGCTGGTCCAGATTAGAAGGCAGAAAAAATGAACTCGGGACGACATGCTCACCAAGCTCATGCAGTCCTCCCGCACTGATAGGGACCAGCTGAATGCGTGGAGGCAAACAATTGCGGAGTCCCGTAAAGCGTTAAATGAACATGAAGAGAGGAGGGACAAACGTGATGAGAGCAGGCAGGATGCTATGGTCAAGCTCATGGGGGAGCAAACTGACATGCTCCACTGTATGGTGGATATAATGCGGGAAAGACAGCAAGACCACAGACTGCCACTGCAGCCCCTGTAGAACTGCCCCCGCTCCTCCCCAAGTTCCATAGCCTCCTCACCCAGATGTCCAACACCACGGTGGGGGTGGGAGGGGCAGAGAGGCTACAGGGACACACACACTCAACCCCAGAGGATTGCATAACCAGCAGAAAGCTGGCATATCCGAAATTTGATTTGATTTCTGGACTTGTTCTTCCCTCCTCCTCCATCCCCCTTCCCACAGTACCCCCCCCCCCCCCCACGGCCCAGTCTACCTTCTGATTTCTCTCAATGTGTTGTGCAACAAATAATAAAGAATGGTTTTTAAACAATTGTGACTTTATTTCCTTTCATATATATAGGGGTGGGTAACTTCAAGAGAAACACACACAACTGTCAAACCATACCCTGGCAAGTCATGAAACTGGCTTTCAAAGCTTCTCTGGTGTGCAGCGCGCCCTGCTGCGCTCTTCTAATTGCCCTGTTGTCTGGCTATGTGAAATTGGCTGCCAGACGAGTTGCCTCAACCTCCCACCCCCCCATAAACATCTCCCCCTTACTCTCACAGATATTGTGGAGCACACAACAAGCAGCAATTACAATTGGAATATTGGTTGTGCTGAGATCTAAGAGTCAGTAAACTGCGCCAGCGCGCTTTCTAACATCCAAAAGCACATTCTACCACCATTCTGCACTTGCTCAGCCTATAGTTGAACTGCTCCTTACTACTGTCCAGGGTGCCTGTGTAGGCTGGGTCCCCGAGGATAACTATAGGGATTTCAACATCCCCAACAGTAATTTTCTGGTCTGGGAAGTAAGTCCCTTTCTGCAGCTGTTCAAACAGACAAGAGTTCCTGAAGATGTGAGCGTCATGCACCTTTCCTGGCCATCCCACGTTAACGTCGGTGAAACGTCCCTTGTGATCCACCAGTGCTTGCAGCACCATGGAAAAGTACCCCTTGTGGTTTACGTACTGGCTGCCCCGGTGTTCTGGGGCCAAGATAGGGATTTGCGTTCCATCTATTGCCCCGCCGCAGTCAGGGAACCCTAGCGCATTAAAGCCATCCACAATGGTCTGCACATTTCCCAAAGTCACTACCCTTGGTAGCAGCTGGTCAATGATTGCATTGGCTACTTGCAGCACAGCAGCCCCCACAGTAGATTTGCCCACTCCAAACTGATTCCTGACTGAGCAGTAGTTGTCAGGTGTTGCAAGCTTCCACAGGGCTATGGCCACTTGCTTCTCAACTGTGAAGGCTGCTCTCATTTTGGTGTCTTTGTGCTTCAGGGCAGGGGACAGCAAGTCACACAGTTCCATGAAAGTGGCCCTACGCATACGAAAGTTTTGCAGCCACTGGGAATCATCCCATACCTGCAACACTATGCAGTCCCACCAGTCTGTGCTTGTTTCCCAGGCCCAGAATCGGTGTTCCACAGCATGAACCTGGCCCAATGCCACCATGATCTCCCAATCAGCACATGCCGTGCTTCTAGGAACGTCAGTGTCCATGTCCTCATCACTATCGTAATCGCGCTGTTGTCGCTTCCTCGCCCGGTTTTGCAGGTACTGCACATACTGCTGGATAATGCACAAGGTATTTACAATGGTCAAAACTGCAGTGGAGATCTGAGCGGGCTCCATGCTTGCCGTGCTATGGCGCCTGCACGGGTAATCCTGGAAAAAGGGCACAATACATAGGAGAGCAGAGTGGCAGCGGAAGAGTGGCTGTTCGGTTCATAATAGCCAAAAAAAGGCGGGAAATGGTGGTCTTCTGTAGCTTTCACAAAGGTGGGAGCCCAGGACAGACAACATGGAGAAGCTCGGTAGCGCAGGAAGAGCGGTAGAGCAGAGCTGGTGGCGGAAGCTGTGCTGCTCAGTTCACGATGGCTGAGCAGAGTTGGCAGCAGAAGCAGTCGATGAGGAAGAGAAAGAGTAGATACTTATAGAGATTACATAGAAAGACGAGAGGAAACGCGATGTAGATTCATAGTACCAGGAGAGAAGCAGTGCACTGTACTGCACCATCTGCTGAAAGCAATATGGCGTCTGCACACCAAAAAGGCGTGAAACGATTGTCTGCCATAGCTTTCATGGCGGGAGGAGCGACTGACGACACACACCCAAAAACACTCGCGAGAATGTTTTTGCCCCATCATGCACTGGGAGCTTAACCCAGAATTCCAATGGGCAGCAGGGAATGCGGGAACTGTGGGATAGCTACCCACAGTGCACCACTCTGACATTTGATGCTAGCCTCGGTACTGTGGACGCACTCCGCCAAATTCACACGCTTTAGTGGGGACACACAAGAGCGAATGTATAAAATCGCTTCTGAAAATTCGAATAGAATAACTTCGAAATAATTTCGTACTGTAGACATACCCTTAGAATCAGAGAGACCAAGTACTGAATATACTTGGAGACTGAACTCAGCCCTACAAGTTCTCCCTCCTGGTGAGAGTTGAAGTACGTGGGCAGGCCAGTGTAGACTACTGCTGCTCATGTGTGCCTTTTCTGTTCATTAACAGAGGACTCCTTTTGTCTCTAGGCCTGCCAGTTCAGCACTTTTCACCAGCACTAAATTCTTTTGGAAAAAGCACGGGGGGTGGGGGTGGGGGTGGAAGATACATCTAAAACACAAGCTCAGATGAAAAATGCTCTGCAAGTTTTTTGTTCTTCCTGCAAACTACAAGCTGCTACATGTGCCTAGGCCTTGTTAAGGCTGTAGGCATGATACAAGCCTTTCAAAACACATACTTCTCTCTTGAAAAGCTTACCCAGCACACTTGGTCTTTCACTATCCACCAATTTCTACAATATTTAGAAAGAAAGAAACCGCAGCCACAACAGGTCTAACCTCCAGCCTAGAATCTTTACTGTTTGTTAATAATGTATTATGCTTTTTGGATACTCTACGTTAAAATAACCCCTTAAACATGAAGTTAGACCTTAAATAATAAAGACCAGTAATAACATGCTTTTGCAAGAGAGAAAGGCATGCCACAACCTGATTCTTATTTACTGTCCTTGAACTCTTGAATTAATTATAACAAATTACAGGGAGACTAGGTACAATTTATAAGCACAATAAACTCCCTAATAACCACCTATAATTTAATCTGGGTTAATCAAAAATACCAGAGGTATTATTCAATACAATACACCAACATGCTTTTTAAAGTAAAGTAAACATTTGTGGTATTGTCTAATCTTCACACAGGCTGATCTTGACTTCTTCATGTTGAACTGGCTTCATAAATTTCAGTGACTACAAACCCAAGTGACAACAAACACCTCAGCATTCAGTTTGGCTAGCCCAGTTTCTAGAGCTTGGAGTGGAATGGGAAAAATAAGGCAAATCACAAACTGAATCAAAGGGGTGAGGGAAATGTACATTTTGGCAGGTTTTCAGTTGAAAATGAGGTGTTTGATGCACACATGCACATTACAGAAACACTAGTACAAGAGACTTGGTGGTTAACACTTTGTTAACCATATTCCTTTGAAAGCCTGCTGAGGCCTGCCGCTCTGATCCATCAAAGCACTTAACCATGTACCTAATATTAAGCACATGAACAGGCCCAACATGACTTAAGTACCTTTCTGAATTGGTAGAAGGCCTTTCTTCCTTGTTGGACAAGACAAACAGCCTTCACTCTTTTAGACCTGGTTGTAAAGGGAAAAAACGTATAGGTACTTGATGACAAAATATTCGATTTTGATAACGTTCCTCCCCTTTCCTTTCCACATTTATTAATTCTTTTTTAACATAAAATATTAAAATATAAACAAATAAAATGGAACAATATTTTGTAGCCCAATTACTCAAGAGGTCAATAATGAATAACATACAACACTTCATCCATAGATCTCAAAGTGCTTTACAGAGGATGTGAGTATCACTGTTCCCATTTCACAGAGAGGGAAACAGAGGCACAGGGAGGGATGTGACTTGCCCAAGGTCACCCAGCAAAGCAGTGGCAGAGAGGGTAACTGAATCTAGGTCTCCTGCCTCCCAGTCCATTGCCCTATCCACTAGGATACACTGCCTCCCCTGTCAAACTCAAGTGGATTTCAAATCTGTTGTGAAAAATCTCTCTCGCTAAACGTCCTTCATTGTGTTTTGTCTGTAAGGAATGAGAGAAATGCAGGCTTCCAATGGGTTATTTGCGACTCTGCAGCTCAATTATTCTCTGATTTATGCTGAATAACTGCAATATAAGTATAGAAACTAAAAGATGACCCATGGCTGTGTATGTGGAGGAATACGTGTCTTGTTAGGGGAAGAGAACCACAAGTCCAAGGAAGTTCGCACTCTCCCCCTCCCAGCCCCCAAGAAAAAAATTACATTAGATTCTGCCCTAAAATACAGATGTCTATAGCTCAGCCTACTTCTTCCACTAACACTGGCTGACTCAGTTCAAAATATGCTGTTGCCTGCCCTGAAAGGTAAGTGCGACTAACATTAGGAGTTATTATGACTGTGGGAAAAGATGGCTTAAGTTACATATAGAAGCAACATGAGTCAACAGTTTGAAGTTTTTTCTGGTAGCCAGCCAGGTTAGTGGTCAAGTAGGTTAGAGTGTCATGCTAAAAAAATGTCATGAGTTGACTAGAGCAAATGTTATGTAGCCTGGAAGGTAAAAACTTCATAGGAAGGAAGTCTCTTAAAAAATGTGCTTTAATTCATAAATAGCTTGCAACTGCTCTTAGTTTATTCTTTAGGCACAAACAAGTCACTTACGGAATCCTTTTTAAAAGCACTCTGCTCCAGAAGAGACCAAACGTCTTGATTTTCAAAGGCCAGCCACCCATTGCATTCACACATCACTGTGCCTACACTTAGCAGTGCAAACATCTCTGACCCCTACAACAGCACCTGTGTACTTGCATATGTGTGATTTCACAATCTCAAAATAATGGGATTTGTGGGTACAAACTCTGACACTTATGTGTACTCAGGTGCTATTTTATTTAAAGGGCGAGGATACATTCACACTTTTACAGAACACATGCAGGTGTTTGTACTTGGAAACTGCAGGCTCTGGTACTGGCAGCAGAATTTTGTTTATGCACAAATGGGGGCAGGGTTAAAGCCAGGGTTAAATGTACCTCTAAGTATTCTATCATTAATACTGGGAGACACAGGATCACAAATCTTCAACTGACTAGGAAAGCCATCAGTAGAGCCTTTGTATCAGATTCCAAACTCAGAACAGTGTAAACCTATTTATTTTAGAGGAGGGTTTGTTTTTTTTCCCCTGCAGTGAGATCAGAATCTAGCCCATTCACCGCACAGTGCCTTTGTCACCAACTTGTCTTGGAAATGTTGCACGAAAATATTGCTTAAAATGAAATGTGAGGAGTCAGAAGCTTCTACAAAATAGATAAAACTATCTGGCTTCAGCACCATCAGTATATCTTAACAAGATACATTCCTGTGAAACGATTGCCCAAGTACCCTCCCCTTTGCAGTAGTAACTAATAGCTAGCAATCCTGCAGAAAGCAATAAATTGCACTCAACTCTCTGACTTTATTTTCTGCAAAGACCTTGGAGACCCTGACACCTCCATTGGTATGATATAAACTAGACCCCACTTATCAGAAGATAATGGATCAAACCATGGAAGACAGAGAAATTCTAACATCTCAGCAAACATGACCCCGTGTTAGTTAGCAGTGCTCTACTAAAGGCAGGATGTTGCCAGCACACTATGTGAATCAATGCCCTGCCTGCTGGGTGAAGTGGATTTGTTTTATTAAGTGAGTAATTATTCTTTGTAAAACCTTCAAAAACAGCTGAAGATACCAAGTGCCACAGCAGCTGCCAAAGATAAAACAGTGAACCAGTAAACATCTCACTGCACAGGAATCTGCCATCTTCCTACACCGGTATTTCTGCCAAATTCTTGTTGAGATTTTCATAAGGACCTCCACACAAATGCTTCTTTTAAACTCATTCAAAGTCCCCAGGACTGTACTGACATCCAACTGCAGATTTTTTTATCCTTATATCCTGCCAAGAGGGGAAAAACGCTGAAGGTATTTGGCTCAAGAAGAAGGCTGCTTCTAGAACTAGTTCCATGGTTTGTATGTATCTTAAAGAAGGAGAAAGTTTGCCATACCTTGTAGTATGACTACCACATTCAACCATTTTTAATAAAGATTAGATAGGTTATTTCAAATAAGGTTTTCACTGCTTGACTTTTTGACATAGTATATTTAAAAGCAACAGCCCATACATTTTTGCATGACATTTCTTGCACAATTACGTGTGAATCACATAATTGTGTCAAAAAAGTGTGGGGTCCTCAGGACTCTCCTGTTTAAAACACAGGCCCACTGTAATATATTCAGGGTTCCTTTATTAGCTGACTCAGTATCTGAGCACTATTACATATGTTCAGTATAGGTGAGAATGTTATTCTGTGATCCTTCAAATGTCATCTATTCTGAAATGTAACTGTAAAAATGGCACTTTCTTACACAGCAAATCTGCTCAGTGTGTGTGTGTGTGTGGTGCTGTTGTAGCTGTGTCAGTCCCAGAATATTAGAGAGACAAGATGGGTGAGGTAATATCTTCTATTGGATCAACTTCTGTTGGTGAGAGAGACAAGCTTTCAAGCTACACAGAACTCTTCTTCAGGTCACAGTGTGTGTGTACTCAGTCAGGTCTGCAGTGAGAAAGGTACCATTTCTTTACTACACCAAACCAGCATGGGTCTGGGAAGTGAACTGCATTCTTTGTGACTTACACAAAAACAGACTTATTCACTAGCTCCCAATTGCAGAGTCACCTGTACAACACCATCGTCTTCAAACTGTGCAGTTACACCACGGCATTCAGTGCAGCTGCATATGCATAGCTGAAGGTATAATCTAAGGAAAGTGCGATTTGTACAGGTGTAAGTATGGACTTCATTTGGTTCCCAGTACCTCTACTATTTGTGGAGGTACACAAACCAAAAGAAACAAAGCCAGGCTTTCAGATCCCAGACTGAATTTACAGCACTGGCATTTAAAAGCAAAATTGATATAGAATTCATTGAGACACAAATGTGGAACCCCACAATACCTAGTCAGGAACAATGGTCTCATGGTTACGGCACTGGACAGGGACTCTGTAGATCTGGATTCAATTGGCAGTTCTTCAACAGTCTTCCTCTCTCACCCAGAACACATCACAATCTCGCTATGCCTCAAGTCCCCGTGTGTCATATGGGGATGATATTTCCATTCGCCCACTCTTTGTCTGTATTTAGATCACAAGCGTTTGGGGCAAGGAGCGTCTCTCCCTATGGGCATGTACAGCACCTC
The DNA here is from genome assembly GCF_965152275.1 of Natator depressus. Classification (NCBI taxonomy): domain Eukaryota; kingdom Metazoa; phylum Chordata; order Testudines; family Cheloniidae; genus Natator; species Natator depressus. Next base: position 166,347,065 of record NC_134236.1, on the reverse strand, counting down.
ACACAGTGGGGCTCCAATGTCATTTGCTGCTACTCTAATACAAATAATAATTTTTAGAGCCATCCCAGAAAAGGACTATATTTCAATTTTTGCATTTCCTAATTGTTCTGTCTATATATATATATATATATATATATATATATCTTAATGTAGCATCCAAATATGGTGGGGTGGGGTTTTTTTGGGGGGCGGGGGGTTGGCATTTCATTTCCTCTGGTTTATTTTTTAATGGAAAATAAAGGGGGATGGTAAGACGGAGAAAAATAAAGTGCCTAGGCATGTCAGTATCGTTATTTATTTATTTGGATTGAAAAAGCATCTATCCCAATCTGCAGTCATTTGTGTGAAGTCTAAAAAAATATTCAGAATTTAAGGACAAATATCTCAGCTTTAAAGACGTGCTCATAACAATCCATCCCTGCAGCCAAAGGATACAGCACTCTTTAAAATAAATAAATAAATGCCACTCTGGCACCACTACACAAATTCTAAAGCAAACTCCCCAACAAAAGCAATGAAACTAGATAAGGGTATTGACTATGGAGAAATGTAGGATGAGGCAAGTGGTGGTAAATCTACACACAGTCCACTGGTTTTCCATGCACTAACTAGCTGCAGGGACCCTGGTACTGTGCACTAAAAGTTTCCTAGCATACTCTGAGCTACTATTACAGCAGTACTTTTAGTGCGTCATGTAGACAAACGTTAAGTGTGACTGAATATCCCCCCAATTCCAGACTCCGCTAAGCCAAAGGCTAGGCATGAACTCTGGGGTCAAGGTTCCCTCATGCAACCCCCTTTCTGCCAGCATTCTCATGGGGTATATCTTCACTGCAGTGAGACTGTGTGATCTGCACCCACATCTGAGAAACTAGGTTAGCCTAGCTAGCCTATGTTTGAGCAGCCACACTGCAAAGCTATACCTGAGTTACTGTGTACTCACTGATGCCGTGCTCCAATTTGTGTCACTAGGACTTTGATGGGCACATCCCATGGTTCTTTGCACTGCAGTAAGCTGAGCCACTCTATGATTCTTTCCCACCAAATAACTGGAGAACTTCTCTGTCCTGCTGAGCACACAGGGAGAACTGTGGGAAGGCACTTGAGAACTATCAGCACTTGAGTGATTTAGCCCGTGTTCTCACTGCAAAGTCAGTGGGTTACCAGCCTGAGTGAGCAGAACCCAGGCTCTAACCCCCACCCCCACGCATGTCAGGTTGAAAGCACCACTTAACTCAGGTGAGAAGTTTTTGTGTATGGACAAGAGGGGGGTTAGGGACAACACCCAAGTAAGAGCTCTGGTTAACTCTGCAGTGAATATGTATCTTTGGTTGAAACCAACATTGTTAGCCCCAGTGTATGTCTGCTGATGAAGCAGCCTCTCACAGGAAGAGCTAAGCTCTTGAGAAAACTAGTCCCAAATCATTTAGGGCATGTGTGTGCCAAAAAAGAGTTCCTTCAGCTACACCTGAAGACAAATTGGAAGCAGTGTAACATTCACTCTGCACACAACACTGCCTAATGAGCAGGCAACACTGTTCTATATTGACTGGAAGAGGTATTTTTATTTTTTAGGATAACCCCATGTTAAGTCACATTGTCACCTAAAAATTAGGCTATTACAAAGACAGAGATTACGGTGCCTTAACTCCTCCGCCTGAAAGACTGCACTCTTCTCACCAAATGTAGAAGAAAGGGAAGGCCGATGGCCAGAACTGCTACTTGAGGATCCAGGGATGCAAAGTTATCCTTCTCACTCCTAACATAAGAAATTCAGTGGATAGCCTTCTAGCACTACTGCCCTTGAAAAAAATAAATAGCCCTCTCTGATTTATTAATCATCTACACGCCAGCTATACTGAAATTTTGCACAACATATTGGGGGAGAAAAGAGACAACATCAGATTAATTAACATAGGTTATCCATTCACTAACCTCAGTTACTTTCACTACAGCTAGGACCAAATTCCTTTCTGCCAGCCACAAGGAAGAAGGTATAAATAGAACAAGAAAGGTGCAGGTCAGTTCAACAAATATTTCTCTAAAAATGTATGCATGTATGCATTTATTTAAATATTTATTTATTTGAAAAAAACCTGTGTTGTCATGCAACATGACAACATCGTTCTCCTGGAGAAGTTTAGATGTAATGAACATTACATTAATATACAAAAAAGTATCCTGAGCTTTGGTAGGGCTGTCTCAGATAGGTTGATGAGAAACAGTCATTTATAATTAGTGAATAAGCATAAGCTGGTCTTTGTGCTGTAACATGGATCATTTTAATTCAAGTATTTCCTTTCCAATATATAGGAGATGAGAATTAATTGAAAAGAGGGAAGGAAACAGGAAAAAGTCTACAAAGGAAATACATCTAGCTCTAACACATCACTTTTCTACTGTTCCAGCTTCTTAGGCTTGTTTATCTTCATAAAAATCATTAAAATCTGGGCTCTTTTTAGGCTAGCAAATTACGTGCTGTACACACTGATTCATGGGAAATTATCACAAACCATGTCCTCTCACCAGGGTTCACAGGGATCTTACATGTTGATTTTCTTAAAAATTACATTGCACCCATCATCAAGATATCTAATGTTACTTCCATCAATAATCAAACATAATGAAGGCCTTTATAAACAAAAGAGGGTTTCCCCCCCTTCCTGCCCTACCCCAAACCAGAATTTTGACAAAGTGTCCGAGAGTAAATACCTACATGCAACAAGTCTTATAATCTGAAGTGCTACATGACTAGCTAGATTTGCTGTTAAAGACCACTTCCCTCTACAGACCCTTAGGCTATAGGGTTTTTTTTAAAAGTTCATTATTCAGAAGGCCATTCATTTCCCTAAGATAGTGTGCCGCATAAACAAAGCTAGACTTGTAATTTTCCACTTCATTTCAAAAGGGGGAAAAAAGTTTAATTTTCATGCATGCTGCAGAACATCACAGGAAGTTTACAATGGTGCCAAAATGTGGTTTTAAAAGAGAGTCTCAATCAAGCATAAAACAAAAACAAAGGAACACATTCAGATCACATAAGCAGACTTCAGCTGGAAGGTGCTTGAAAAATTTATGGGCAGTACTGGAAAAATCTAATGGAGAAAAGCCTACAGCCACAACATACCTGAAATACAGGAACATAGGAATTTATGTACTGGATCCTACTGGTGGTCCATCTACCCCAGTTTGCTATCTCCCAACAGCTGCTTCAGAGGTAAGTGCAAGAAAGAAGAGGTCATCCAGAGCTGGTGCAACAAACTCATTACAACATATGCATAGACAACAGTTTGTCTGTAGGGACAGACCCCAGGACCTGCAGCACCAACACCACAAGCCCCTAGTGACAGGTCCTTATCCTCACTGGGGTGAGCCAGTACAGACATGACCACATCCTACACCTTTGTAGCACAATACAATGACTTGAGCGGATCTTTAAAATGATTGTCACGATGTGTGTCTGTTATTTCCCTTTGCACGGATTGCAGTGTGTTCTGAGCAACAGGTTTGAAAAGTCTTATGGAAGCCTAGTCAGCAAGGAGAAGGGTTTGCCATCCTCAGCAAATGTTCCCAACAGGGAATTAAATGTTGAATCTTACTCCTCCTTCAGAGTGAAACAAAGTCCCAAGAAGGAAGCCCTTGTCTATTCTCTGTGGTTCATACAGCATTGTTCATAATGTTAGGGGGTTGCCTCCATGGTCAAGGACAAAATTTCCACTTCTCTCCTGGTTGTGCAGTGTGCATACAACCTCTATCCAGCTGGCTGCCCTCCATCACAAAAATGGCTGGCTGATTCTAGTATTGCCAACCCCCAAGCATTAAAAAACCATGAGTCAGGCCCCCAGAAATTTATCAGATTATTTTTAAATCAATTAGATTTTTTTAAAACAATACACTTGGGGTTCTTCTTGTTTTCATGTTGGGTTTTGAGCCTTTAAGGTGCACTCGAGTCACATTTTCAAGCTTTTCTTTGCAACCGTATTGGCTAGAAATCTGTTACTTTTTATAAAATGAAAATGGAAATTCTCATGGAATTGCATGACTCCAGGAGCTCGGGATTTAACAACTATTGTGAGACACACGATATCACAAGAGTTGGCAAGACTGTTTCCTACATTAGTGTACAGTAGGTGTAATATACCTGTAAGATTAGGTATACCTATTAACAATGGGCCTGAGTCATTCCTGGGTGGTAGGCCCCAGCTATATTACTTCAGTCACGAACATTCTTCCACAAAAGAGCTGAGAGCCAGCTGCCACAGCACACGGCGTGGGTGGGTTCAGCCCAAGAAAGGGCAGGCCAGGCCATCCACCCTCTCCCACTAGTGAACGCTTCCACCAACATAGCAAAGGCAGATCTTGCCCCATGTCTTTAAATAGCTATGATAAAGATGTATAACTTTAGAATACTAGGAACTCAAAACCTAACCCTTGGGGAAAAGCTGCCATTTAACAAGGCACCATACAAAAACCCAGCTGATTTTAAAGGTACACAAGTCCCAGTGGGAGTGACATATGCATGAATATGAGACTAAGCCCCCAAATCAAAATGAAGTAATATTTCCTAATGATCAACATGAAAACATTATGCTTTCTAATGCCAGGACATTGCTGTTACAACATTTCTGACCTTCAAAACATACGAGCCAGCATTTTTCCTCCCCCTCTTTTAAAGTAGCCTGGATCTTAACACTTATATTTACACAACATTATTCCATGGAATGTTTAAATATGTACTCAACTCCAACCCCACCACATGCATGAAAACACACTAGCTCTCTGGGCTAAAAGCATAGTATAATGTTTTAGATTAGATCTGGGTGTCAACGGCTTCTGAAAATATCTGGCACGAAAAGCTCAGCTTTCAATCACCAACACACAGAGAGAACAAGCTCCTCATTCACTGGAGGGAGTCAGCAGGGAGAAGTGTTTGCCATCCTCAGCAAATTATTTTATAAACAGGAATTAATGCTGAATCTTAAGTCTGCCTTGAAGAAGCTCTTATTTTTAAGTCTACAAGAGAGTTTTACCAGCCATTAAAACAACATTTCTAGCTAACATAAAAAGTGGGGAAAGAATCCACTGAGTGTTGTTAAAGAAAAAAACAACCCCCCCCCCCACACCACATTATAACAACGTGAAGCACTCAGATTTTGCTTGTTTTTTAAAGGAAAATATTAAAGCCATTTAAACACCACTTTGTTTACAATAGGGAAGGGCAATAAAGCTGGTGAATGTATTTTGTGCTGCAGTAACTATCAGTATTAAAGAAACCCAGTGGTTTAAAAAAGAAGTGTCACAGAAACACCGAAACAGGAAAAGGAAAATACTTCAGATTATCTAGTCTAATACAGGATTCTTCCCTAAGGTAAATTTCATTGCTTTGTCCACTTTGAGTTTATATGATTCAAGTTTCTGCTGCTTCTTTTGGGAGACTGTATTACAGTTCAATCTCATTATTAAGGTATTTATGCTGAAGTCTAACTTTTCCTTTTCTTTATTTCATCACATTACTCCTGCTATAGCACTTTGGATCAATCCTTCAGGTAAGGCCTATTAGACAATTGCCAAAGTAAGTCTATGTGTAGCCTACTAATAACTTTTAAAGTATCTCTTTAACGTGCATAATCATTCAGTTTCCTTGGAGGGAATTATTGAGTTGGGGACAACCGAGTTTAACTAGAGTAAAGAGATAAAACTAAGAAGAGGGCAATTTAGACTGGATGTCAGGAAAAAAAAAAATCTTCCTAACCATGTGATCTATTAGGCTATGAAAGAGCTTCCCCGATAGAGAAGTGGTAGATATCTCACTGCTGGAACTTTTAAAACTAGACATGACAACCCTGCAAACAGTGAGAAGGAAATGATAGCTATGACTTCAGTCATTCTTTTCCATTTCTAATACCTGCTGTTTTAGGATAATACTTATTGTGCTCTTTCGCTATGATCGCTATATCTGGCCCACTGATTGTACTTCTCTTAAAGTACAATCAGGGGGCCAGACCTGCAGCAGGTGTAAACTGGAACCGCTACCACTGAAGTCAATGGAGCTACAGCAACTGACGATCTGGCCCGGTGTCTTAACAGGTAACACAAAATCAATACATTTTGGAGGCCTTCAAAGTTACTTAACTGGACAACAAACAGTTAAAAACAAACAGTCTTTTCCCTTAGAGCACTGAAAAGCTACAGAACTGAGACATCAGAATCTAGAGATACCAATGTCTAGATGATAACTCCAGACAGGTAAAATTGTCTAGAGTGGATAAAATCTGCACTGAAGGAGAAATCAAAGCATGCTCACTTGTTGTATAAAACAACAACCTGCTTCAGAGAGGCTGATGCTGCAATGCCGGAAGCTTCCGCTACAGTCCACTGTGAGAGTGAGGTGCTCTTAAGAATAACAGGTGCAGTAACATCGTGGGGAGTGAAGCTTTCTGTGAGGTGGGACAGATGAGGGATGTCTAACACACTACCACTGGTTTGAGACTTAAAATCCCATTTACATACTTCAGTGCGTACTTCAGCAACTAAATGTAGGATTTGCACAGCCTCTTTAGGCTCTCCGTGATTAAGAACTTGGCTGTGAGGGCAGGAGTTTTAAATCTGAATTAACAGCCGTGACTTCAGTAGAGTTAACCTAGGTGTAAGAGAGATCAGACTCCAGCCTTGTGTATTTAAATCCCTCCTTTCCACTCCTTGCATCTTTTCTCCCCTCACTGTCAGTTCTCACACAATTCACCCAGCCTATCACGTGACAAGACGTTTCATTTTATTTTATTTATTTTACAAATTTACATTTGAAATTATTTGTATTTAAAAATTCTGATGATCTTTTACACAATATTAATGTTAAGGATCTTTCTATGTTTCTTGTCGTTCTTGTAAAATCACAGTAAGATACAAGCATGTGGCACTTCTTTGCATTATGCCTTACTTCACACCAGAGGTGTGCATTAATCAGCACTGCCATACAGTCTGTCATGTCTCATGACTTCAGGCAAATGCACTCTTGATTATCCTGAATAAATCCTATGGTACATACCCCATGATTTTCTTGACATACATATGATGTTCTGAATATCTATTTTGGCTAATGGCATTGCTATATTGCTCAAACCCATTACTCCATTTTGAATTCTGAAGCAGACAAAGACTCTCAGCCACAAGGTACAGATGTGACCAAAATTGAAAAGAAAAGCAGTTTATGTACTGTACCACATTAACAGCCAAAATTGTTCCACATCACTGAGCCTGCCACAAAGAGGGACTGACTGGAATAGAAAAATGTGTCATCCTTATCAAGGCAAGCACAAGCACCATTTAAAAACAGTGACTAATGCAAAAACAATCAAATGATATTTGTATTAAAAATTATAAAAACAGTAACCACACTCAGCATTTGAGGATGTTTAACTTATCTAAAAAACACAAAACAAAACAGATTCAAAGTAAACATAAGTTCAAATAGCTGAGATTTTTAAGAGAGGGACTTTTTCTCAATGGAAAAAAAAATTGGAAAGGAGAGATCAAAAAAAGAGCCCTGATCAAAACAAACTGATCTTGCCAGCAATTTTCTGTTTTTCCCCCGGAATATATTTATGTTCCACATCTAGTCACAACCCAGATTTTCCCCCAGCCCTATTCTCCAGTGAAGTCAAAAGCATCTGTTCATAACAGTCTGTTGCCATGTTAATGGTAACAGCGGATCATCAATTCCTCACTTTGCATTTGAAGCAAAAGAAAAGGAGGAGGAGAAGGGCTGTGAAGAAGAAACCTTTGTTTAAAGCATGACCAGTACAGCTGGGAGAAAAAAAAAAGGTGGCAGTGAAACATAGGAAGAAATGGATGTAAACTGAGTTAAAAGAGGGTAGTGCTGGGGCCAGTTTTTCAAAAGGCCTCCAAAAACATGCTTGGCAACCAGAAATGCTCCTTTTCCATCTGCAAATACATTCATTTCCAAATTTGGTCCCTGCATAAAAATTGTACATTGCCTTCCTCAAGGAAAATGCAGAGCTGGGATGGGATTCAGATTAGGGACACAATCCACCATGGTGCTGAGCAACTCCTACAAGATGCAGAGTACTCTGATCTTCCTACACAAATTGGTTAGTCTCTAAGGTGCCACAAGTACTCCTTTTCTTTTTGCGAATACAGACTAACACGGCCGCTACTCTGAAACCTACACAGACAATAAACCAAATCCTCCAAGGTGCAGCATGCCTCCTGTGAGGTGCTGTATGCTTTTGAACCCCACTGACTGCAATTAGAGGAAAGGTGCTCAGCATCTTGCAGGATTTGGCCCCAGAGTCCCAATTCTGCAAAGTGACAAACACGAATACCACTCAAAACAATAAGAAAAGGAGGACTTGTGGCACCTTAGAGACTAACCAATTGATTTGAGCATGAGCTTTCGTGAGCTACAGCTCACTTCAGCTCACGAAAGCTCATGCTCAAATAAATTGGTTAGTCTCTAAGGTGCCACAAGTACTCCTTTTCTTTTTGTGATTACAGACTAACACGGCTGTTAGTCTGAAACCACTCAAAACAATGGGTTTAAATTCTACAAGGTACTGAATGCCTCCTGCAACATGGAATTTTTTAAAAAGGCACTGCAAGATGCACACCACCATGCAAAATCATGCCTGAAGATCTGAATATAATCTTCACACCTCTCCTGAAATTGTCTGCAGTGAGTGGGGACTGACTGACACTTATTCAGAAAACAGCATTACACCCACATGAGAAGCGGCCATGAGAGCATGTGGGGTCTGTTTGCAGAACAACAGTACAATGAAAACAAGTTGGTTTGCTCTAGACATTATACAAAGGCTTATTTTTCAGCACAAATGGTTGGAAGGATGCCTCCTCTGAGTTAGCAGCAAATAAAAGGCAGATTTACAATTTCTAATCTATGCAAATATCTACTCTGCAGGGCATCACAAAGACTGCTTTATATCAGAAACCACGCAAATCCAAGGCTCTTTAAATATCCAAAGCAGACACCGCATCTCCACCTGTGATGGCTGGTAACTCGGAGAACAGCTGGACGACTGGAAAAGTTGTTGTTTAACTAGCCTGTAATTGAAATAGTGCCTTCCATGAAAAACATACTTTGCTAATGTACCAAGACCCCTACTCCCAACTCAATTGCTTCTGCTATAGTTGTCATTAAGGGCAAATGGCTTGAGAAATCCTAGAAAAAATCTGTGGATAAACCAGGTAGCAAAACTACGTGAACACTTAAATAATAAAACTGCCACTGATTACGCAGCAAAAAGAGTCTGCACTTATATTAGACTCCGCTAGGAATTTCTAAACTAGAAAGGAACTTTTACCAAAAATTTCTAGGTGTAGTTTTCTGCCACCATGGACTTTCTGTTATCTTACTCGCTCATCCAATGATGAGTTATCATTGTGTGCATTTATAAAGGCAATCATGACCATAGTTCATGGGCTCACTTCACGTGATTTAGATGAAGAGTCAATATCATCTTCCCAAATATAGGGCCCTGTTTAGGTGACTAATAAGTTGATCTGTAGTCAGGTTATTAGTAATTCTTCTGTCTAGGCAAGGCAGGGCTTCAGAAGTCTCTACCCCACCCTGCAGATCCCAGTCCTTTTTAACTAATGGACAATTATGTTAAGAGGCATAACAGCCTTCATATATGTCCTCTGAGCAATTGTTCCGTGACTCCTACCCTCTTCCAGAGGTAAGCTTGTAATTCACCTAATATGGAATGGATGTGAACAAATACTCGAAGAAGAAAAAACGGTTACTTACTTTCTCGTAACTGTTGTTCTTTGAGATGTGTTGTTCACGTCCATTCCACCACCCACCCTCTTACTCCTCTGTCGGAGTCGCCGGCAAGAAGGAACTGGAGGAGGTTGTGCCGGTGGGGGTATATATATGCGGGGCACAGTGGCGCAACTTGGGGGGCCCACCGGCAGCCGCTAAGGGAAAAAGTTTCTGACGCTCATGCACGAGGCGCGTGCACACCTAATGTGGAATGGACATGAACTAGCACTCAAAGAAGAACCACACTTACTAATCTTATAGAGCAGGGGCACAGAAAACTTTGCCAGTAAACGAAATGCCTGGAATTCTGCATATTTGTGGACTATGTGTATATTTGTTGACCCTGACCACTTTATATAACAATCCAGTAATATTAATCAAAGTCAGGAATTCCAGGCCCTGCAGTTAGTGGAAAGTCTAGATTAAGAGAAGAGTTTTAAATCACACTCTAAACATGACCAGACTGAGGCTTAGACATATTTCAAGCAAGAGCAAATTCCTGAAGTAAGGCTCTCTCATTTGGCTTCATGAGCAGTAAAATTTTTGGTTTCTTTTTGGTAGTTTTTGCAGCTTTAAACGGAGTGAATGATGTGTTTGATCAGAAGGAGATACTTGAAAAAAAATCAAATTCCAATTCATACAATTTGTAATTAACAGGCCAGATACAAGGCTGCTGCTAGCATACACTAAGGAGCAGTACTTCCAGGAAGGGGAGCTCTGGAAACTTCATCAGGAGGGCCACAGCCAGCCAATACACCTTCATATATAGAACATGGCCTAGCATTGATCCTATGGAGCAATGACTAGACGTTAAAGCTTCCTCTCCTAGAAATAGGGTAGTTCAATTCCCATCCTGGGGAGCAGCTGCCTCCAGTGGAGCAGTGGTCGTATGATGTTCTCTGTTTGTCTGTGGGTTGCTGTCATTCCTTTTAAGTTTGACTCTTCTCCATAACCATCCTGTTATTCCAGATTTGTCAAAAATTATTAGACTCTTGGCCCAGCTAGTCTTCTCTCAACTGATCTTTGATGCTTCAGACAGATACCCTCCACTGCCCATGGTGGAAGGGGGAATTCTTCCTGATCCCCACAAGTGAGCATCCCATGCCCTGAAAAATGAAATTTCTTGTCCTTATCTGAATTTGCATAGCTAAACATTAGGTACAATAAGATTTTCCAGCTCCTTGATACCTAGGAGTAATTTTGCATTGACATACCACTGTAGAACTATGTAGGGGGTCGTGTTTCTTTTTTTATTCTAAATTTACTGCCCTTTAATTTCCAGACTCTCTTTGTTCTCATAACAAGTAACATAACAGAAAGACAGAAGCCACATATTTCCACTGTATCCTCTATAATTTTAATGCCTTTATAATATAATGTACTGTACCAGAGATCCATAAGTGAGTTACTATGTTCACTGTTGCCACTTAAGAAAAACTGTCAACCCCAGCTTAAAGAAACACAAAATGTAATTATAGGAATCCACAGCCACTCAAACCTGCAGTACTCGCAAGTACAACAGAGGTTTAAAAGGCCTCAGAATTACCTTCTCAAAAAATTAGTTTACAGCAAGACTGTCAAATGCCTAACACACCTGTGCATGGTAGTAAGGAGGTGTTTCTCTTCTCCTCTGTGAGAGCTACCAGCACTGCAGGTCACAGCATCCAAGGATATGTCTACACTGCAGTAAAACAGTAAAACAGCCACAGCTGGCCTGTGTCTGCTGACTTGGCCTGTCAGGGCTATATAATTGCAGTGTAGATGTTCGGGCTCACATTGGAGCCCCTCCCTGGGCTCAGGGACCCTGTGAGAGGGGAAGGTCACAGAGCCCAGGATCCAACTTGAGCCTGAACATCTACATTACAATTTTATAGCCATGCAGTCAAAGCCTGAGGCAGCTGACACGGGCCCATCGCAGGTTCTTTACTGCAGTGTAGACATACCGCAGGGGCCACTATTGCCCCTTCCATGCTGGTGGGCAGGCAGGGGTGAGGAAAAGACAGTGCCTTAAGTCTGTCCTCCAGTGTGTACAATAAGAGGAATGAGACCCGCTGAAGGGCTGGCATGAATTTCTTCCCCCCTACCCTGAAGCAAGTGGGGAACCAGGGAATAAATTGGGACTGAGTCACAATTCACTCTCTAGGCAGCCCCTTATCCAGGGCAGATTTTATTGTCAGTCTAGCCACCAATTTGGTGGGAAGATCTGTCTGAGGCTAAATATCCAATTGTGAAAGGACAGGGTGGCAAAAGATGTTCCTTTTAAAACTAGGGCTGTCAAAATTAATCATGATTAATTGCAGTTTTAATCGCACTGTCAATAATAGAATATCATTTATTTAAATATTTTTGGATGTTTTCTGCATTTTCATATATATTGATTTCAATTATAACACAATTGCATCCGTTATCCGGACATGCATCTGACGAAGGGGGTATTCACCCACGAAAGCTTATGCTCCAATACGTCTGTTCATCTATAAAGTGCCACAGGACTCTTTGCCACAAAATACAAAGAGTACAGTGCTCACTTTGTGTTATTTTTATTACAAATATTTGCACTGTAATAGAGATAAACAAAAGAAATAATATTTTTCAATTCACCTCCTTCAAGTACTGTACTGCAATCTCTATCGTGAAAGTCCATTACAGGCAGGACCCCGTAAATGTAAACAAACTTGTTCACCTTAGCGATTGGCTGAACAAGAAGTAGGACTGAGTGGATCTGTAGGCTCTAAAGTTTTACATTGTTTTATTTTTGAGTGCAGTTACGTAACAAAAAAAAAATCTACATTTGTAGATTGCACTTTCACGATAAAGAGATTGCACTACAGTATTTGTACGAGGTGAACTGAAAAAATACTATTTTTTTTGTTTATCTTTATTACAATGCAAATATTTGTAACCAAAAATAATATAGTGAGCACTGTACACTTCGCATTCTGTGTTGTAATTCAAATAAATATATTTGAAAATGTAGAAAAAATCCAAAAATATTTATAAGAAATTTAAATTGGCATTCTTTTATTGTTTAACTGTGTGATTAAAAAAAATCTTGATTGCCATTTTAATAGAGTTAACTCAAGCAATTTAACTCAAAACAAATTAACAGCCCTATTTAAAACTAAAAAACCTCCCAACTTAAGTCCACCACTCCCCTGACAAGAAAGAAATCCCCAATTTTAATGTAGAATCTATGTAAAACTCAGTGGTTTATGTGCCCCCTTTACTTACTTGCTCTACAAAAGCCAGCCACTGTTTCCTGAATTTTGTTGTCAAAATGGTGGGAAAGCGACGCATAAACAGTGAATTTACATAAAATAATATTTGAAATTAAAAACAAAAAAACGTTAATTGCAAACCTGTCATGAACTGCAGGAGGAAAAAGGAAATCACAAGAAAGAAAAATATGGATAGAAAACAAAACTAAGATTTATTTACAGCAGAAGTTATTAGAGAATATAAAGTAGAAACCAAAAATGTAAACAGATGTCAAATGTGTAAGGCTTGTAGAAGAACACAAGCGGCAGACTGAAACTTTATTACTCAAACACAAGGGAGAGGCAACCCATTCTCTCCTATGCCAGGCATTTAAGTGGTTTCACTGAAGGGGTTATGGGGCTCCTACCATATAATCCATAATTCGGGGTAGGCTCTCCTCAACCAATTCTGCAAGACTCAGCTTGCTCTGAGTCTTAGCCCCTCCCCCCGACGAGGGGGTCAGAGGATGCCAAAGGGTGGGGACTTTGTCCCATAAGGGCCACAAGATCTGTACCTATGCGATGAGCCCAAGGCCCATCAGCAAAATCCCAGGTCTTTTTCCTCTGGGCCCACGCAATACCCTTTTAACTGCACTGGAAGCCAGCAATAAGTTGCTACAAATTAACAACTTAACCAAGTACATCAGTTAGGTACTAAGCACATTCCTACTTAACCCACTCTGACTCCAAGGTGCTGAAAAGAAGGCAAAAATGCTCCCTGGACTTCTGCCAATTGGCCCTGTGCAAGATAAAATTCCTTCATGATCCCCAAACAGGCGACAGGCTCAACCCACAGCATCTGCCAGGTCGGATTCCCATTTCTAGTTCAGGGTGGGTAGGGTGGGACTTCTGGAATGGAGCTGAAAGAGGCTCTGCATGGCCTGTGCTCCATGTTAAATCCCTGGAGCTGGGCTGCGAAGGTCAATCAGTGCCCCTCTCCATCAACCGGTCAATGGATGCCAGAGACTGGATGCCAGAGACTCCAACGGACAGGGAGGAGCTACATGGAGCCCCTCACAGTGAGTGTCTCCCTCCCTTGCTGCTGAGGCTGTCCCTCTTCACTGCTGGCCCCATCAAGTTCCCCCGCCAGTTGAGGCAGGCAGGTAGGATTTCATGTTTTTAATGTGTATTTTATCATCTCGTTTTTGCAGAACACTAGCTGAGATGCAACACACAGAGTAAATCTTTTCAAATGGATATGCCAACTGGTCATTTCTCTCACTGGTTTTACTTGGAACTGGACAGGAAGGGAACAAAATAGATGACACTCAAAATCTTAAAAATCAAAAACAAACAAACAAAAAAAAGAGAATTGTCCGTTCATACACAGCTATGCCACAGATTTACTATCAACAGGGTGACCAGAAGGAATTCACATACCTTGTGACCTCCTGCTGCAGTCGGGACACACTGGGCACATAGAACATTACCCCAAAGAAAAGCAAAGGCTCATTGGCAAATTTGTCCAGCTGTTTCTTCAGAGGTTTTTCCAGTTCTACCCATCGTGCTTGCTGGCTCTTGCTGAGAAACCAAAGGCCAAAGTAGTGTGTCTAGATAAAGAAGTCAAACAGAGACAGTTTATTTTCAAGACCACACACACAACTGAGGTCATAAATGCAAATAAAAATGGAAGGCAATAGTGTGTCAATTTTCCCAATGCAGATGCAAGGCCAAAGTTGTCTTTTGCTTTCATTTTTACTTCTTGGGACTAATTTGAAGAAGATGTCAAATAATTTTTGAAATACAGTATACATCACAATACGGGATCTGTGCTTTTCACTACTATCTATACAGGGTTGCACATTAACGGTATGTCTACTCGGCAATAAAACACCCACAGCTAGCCTGTGTCAGCTGACTCAGGCTCACAGGGCTCGGGCTGCAGGGCTGTAAAACTGCAGTGTGGACATGCATCTGTTGCAGAGAAAGTAGAAGCCAACTGCTAAGCTGAAAAATACCTCTTCTGTAGGAAGGTTTTAAGAGGGGTATGGTGGTAGTCCCCCCCCCCCATTTAGCACCATGAGATACAAAGAATCTACACATGGAACTTTAGGATTAAAGTAAAAGATTTTATACACATTCAGCCTTTTTTCATGAAGTTTTGAAAGGTCTTGAATTCTTTCTATATCAATATGAAAACACATTATAACAGCTCAATTTTTTTCCCCAAAACAAATGTTTTCTGGCCAGCTCTAGTACTAATAAGCCCTTAAAGTGTGATGTTAGCATGTGTTAGAAATTGATGTTTCTGCATGTATATCTACTGTCCAAGAAAAACGTGTGCACTCCAAGAAATTCCAGGTCATGTACATAAGGCTGGGGCCGTGTGGAACATAAGGCAATTTTTAGAAAACTCTGGAAGAAAATTGTACCAACTTTTTTTTCCTACAGCTCTTTGTATGTGTGTGAAAGGTGCCAGACTGAATTCTAGCAACATGCTCTCTTTCTATCCACAAAATGGGTCCACCATGGGTAGTGCCATCGCAAACTTCCCCTCACAGTACCTCTTTGAAGCACAGTTCATCGCAAGTGCTGCTTCAGTCACTGGCCTCTTTGCTGAAATAGTCCTACAGTGTTGCAATTTCTGCTAGTTGTGGCAGTGGGTTTTTTTTATGCAGATACTTGTCCAGTGAAAACTGGCGATCTGTGTGAAATGAGCTGTTCATCTTCATCCAAAGAGCCATCAGATGGTACCAACTTTTGGGAATGATATATCTGGGCTGGTTCGGAATCATTTGCCTAGAGATGAAAGGCACTCTATTCCATGGCTAATACCCAGAGGCAGAGTCTCCATATTTGTGAATTACTTACCTTGCTATACAGGAGGTCAGTAATCTTCAGGTTGTTTAACTCCTTTAGCATTATAAAATATTTGAAAGTGTCAAGAATTAATGCCCCAGTGAACTTTCTTTTCTTTTAAGTCAGGTAGCTGAGATTCAGCTAACTGGTTCAGCTTTTTTATGAGTCATTTATCACGTACACAGAATAGTACTCTGTGCACTCACAAGTGTATCCAGCCTTTAAGTTTGTGACTTACTTCTCCTCCCTTAAAGCATTTAGCATATCACTTCTTCTACATTCCATAAACGCCCACTGTACTTTCCACCTTTTCTTCCACAGGTCATCATTCAATTATCTGAGATGCATACTGCCCTTGGACAGCCTGTTACATCTACCAGAACATGCCAGAAGCTTAGGGCATGGCTACACTTGCAGGTGTAGAGTGCTTTGAGTTAAACCAGCCTTCGGAGAGCGCAGTAGGGAAAGCACTGTAGTCTGTCCACACTGACAGCTTCAAGCGCACTGGCATGGCCACATTTGTGGCACTTGCAGTGGCACTGGGAGCGGTGCATTCTTGGCAGCTATCCCAGCATGCAAGTGACTGCAACGTTCTTTTCAAATGGGGGGGAGTGAGGGGGAAGTGTGACAGGGAGTGTGTTGTGTGTATGTGGGGGGAGAGAGTGCGCGTTTTTGGGGGGCTGAGAGCATGTCAGCATGCTGTCTTGTAAATTCAGACAGCAGCAGACACCCCCCCCCACAGCATTCCACACTAGTGGTTGCTTCGTCTCGGAGCAGATAAGCAGCTGGCTGTCAGAAACGGAGCTTTCAAAGGGCATATCCACATTCCTGCAGCAATTCCAAAACAATGACAAGAATGGACACTTGACTTAAGGAGATTATGGGACGTTTCCGGAGGCTGATCAGAGCGCAGTAATGCAACACCTTGTCCACACTGACGCCCATGCATTTCAGCCAAGACATGTCAAGCGTTAATCTTCTCGCTGAGGTGGAGTACCAGGAGCGCTCTAGCCATGGAGTCAGAGCGCTCTATGTGCCTTGTCAGTGTGGACGGGTAGTGAGCTAGGGTGCCCGGGGTTGCTTTAATGTGCTCTAACTCACAAGTACAGCCAAGCCATTAGAAGTCAGAGGTGAATTCACGTCATTTTCCTTGGAAAGTTTAAAGTAGTTCAAAATGTTTGATTTTATTTTCCCTTAGTTTTTATTCCCAGGGTAAAATGACTTCTGCTGTTCAAAGCCTCTTATTCACAGTATTTATATTTTTTCCCTCGCCTTTGAATAACAGATGTAAACTTTAGACTACAAATAATCTTGGTTATTTGGGTGATTTTTAAGATCGCTGACATTGGAAACTTCAATCCAAGATGACACGGATTACTGTAAGCCCTTTTAATACCTTGAAAGTTCAGTACAGTATTTTCAGTACTTGTGTCATTTCACGTTGAAAGTGAACTAGTTAGTTTCAAGAGTTCATGTATTAAAGGATTTCTTCTGAAAGGTGGTAAAATTACTACACTTTTTTCTACTCCTACACATTCCTTTTCCTTGCAATCTCTCCTCTCCTCCCACCTACAACTAAATCTAATCTAATATAGCAATGAATTAGTAAGGAAGGAACATTCATTTGATGATGATTACATATATGGAATGATTATGTAGCAGGAAATTAGTTTTAACTGTGTGTTTATTATTTTTTTAAGTTTATACTTTGGGATGCATTGTTGCTTCTTAATGTTTTATTCTGCCTATTCCTTTAAAATCTTGATGGAAATTCTACATTGATTTTAAACAAAACAGGGACAGTTTGCCTCACCGTACCAAACAACTGCAAAGAGTAGGGCAGAAGTCACAATTTTCAAACAGCCTTGCCTATAATATGCTTCGTATTATACGTTTTTATTTAAATATACTTTTTCATCAGAATTTGAGGAGGTTGGAATTTTTCTTTAAATAAAATGTTGTAAAAAGTTCCAACATTTTCAATATTATTTCCATTTTACAGGGTTTAATATACTTTTTAATATATTTCATATATTTTTATTGAAATTTTTATCAAAGACTTTATTGAAATGTTTAGTTTTACTTTAAACTGGGTACCATAGAATCATAGAATCATAGAATATCAGGGTTGGAGGGGACCTCAGGAGGTCATCTAGTCCAACCCCCTGCTCAAAGCAGGACCAATCCCCAATTAAATCATCCCAGCCAGGGCTTTGTCAAGCCTGACCTTAAAAACTTCCAAGGAAGGAGATTCTACCACCTCCCTAGGTAACGCATTCCAGTGTTTCACCACCCTCCTAGTGAAAAAGTTTTTCCTAATATCCAACCTAAACCTCCCCCACTGCAACTTGAGACCGTTACTCCTTGTCCTGTCATCTTCTACCACTGAGAATAGTCTAGAACCATCCTCTTTGGAACCACCTCTCAGGTAGTTGAAAGCAGCTATCAAATCCCCCCTCATTCTTCTCTTCTGCAGACTAAACAATCCCAGTTCCCTCAGCCTCTCCTCATAAGTCATGTGTTCCAGACCCCTAATCATTTTTGTTGCCCTTCGCTGGACTCTCTCCAATTTATCCACATCCTTCTTGTAGTGTGGGGCCCAAAACTGGACACAGTACTCCAGATGAGGCCTCACCAATGTCGAATAGAGGGGAACAATCACGTCCCTCGATCTGCTCGCTATGCCCCTACTTATACATCCCAAAATGCCATTGGCCTTCTTGGCAACAAGGGCACACTGCTGACTCATATCCAGCTTCTCGTCCACTGTCACCCCTAGGTCCTTTTCCGCAGAACTGCTGCCTAGCCATTCGGTCCCTAGTCTGTAGCTGTGCATTGGGTTCTTCCGTCCTAAGTGCAGGACCCTGCATTTATCCTTATTGAACCTCATCAGGTTTCTTTTGGCCCAATCCTCCAATTTGTCCAGGTCCCTCTGTATCCTATCTCTGCCCTCCAACGTATCTACCACTCCTCCCAGTTTAGTATCATCCGCAAATTTTCTAAGAGTGCAATCCACACCATCCTCCAGATCATTTATGAAGATATTGAACAAAACCGGCCCCAGGACCAACCCCTGGGGCACTCCACTTGACACCGGCTGCCAACTAGACATGGAGCCATTGATCACTACCCGTTGAGCCCGACAATCTAGCCAACTTTCTACCCACCTTATAGTACATTCATCCAGCCCATACTTCTTTAACTTGCTGACAAGAATACTGTGGGAGACAGTATCAAAAGCTTTGCTAAAGTCAAGAAACAATACATCCACTGCTTTCCCTTCATCCACAGAATCAGTAATCTCATCATAGAAGGCGATTAGATTAGTCAGGCATGACCTTCCCTTGGTGAATCCATGCTGACTGTTCCTGATCACTTTACTCTCGTCTAAGTGCTTCAGGATTGATTCCTTGAGGACCTGCTCCATGATTTTTCCGGGGACTGAGGTGAGGCTGACCGGCCTGTAGTTCCCAGGATCCTCCTCCTTCCCTTTTTTAAAGATTAGCACTACATTAGCCTTTTTCCAGTCATCCGGGACTTCCCCCGTTCGCCATGAGTTTTCAAAGATAATGGCCAATGGCTCTGCAATCACATCCGCCAATTCCTTTAGCACTCTCGGATGCAACTCGTCCGGCCCCATGGACTTGTGCACGTCCAGCTTTTCTAAATAGTCCCTAACCACCTCTTTCTCCACAGAGGGCTGGCCATCTACTCCCCATGTTGCGATGCCCAGCGCAGCAGTCTGGGAGCTGTCCTTGTTAGTGAAGACAGAGGCATAAAAAGCATTGAGCACATTAGCTTTTTCCACATCCTCTGTCACTAGGTTGCCTCCCTCATTCAGTAAGGGGCCCACACTTTTTTCTTTTCCGCATGCCCTGGTTCTCATGGGTGACTTTAATTTTCCTGATATTTGCTGGGAGAGCAATACAGCGGTGCATAGACAATCCAGGAAGTTTTTGGAAAGCATAGGGGACAATTTCCTGGTGCAAGTGCTAGACGAGCCAACTGGGGGGGGAGCTTTTCTTGACCTCCTGCTCACAAACAGGGAAGAATTAGTGGGGGAAGCAAAAGTGGATGGGAATCTGGGAGGCAGTGACCATGAGATGGTCGAGTTCAGGATCCTGACACAGGGAAGAAAGGTAAACAGCAGGATACGGACCCTGGACTTCAGGAAAGCAGACTTTGACTCCCTCAGGGAGCAGATGGATAAGATCCCCTGGGGGACTAACATGAAGGGGAAAGGAGTCCAGGAGAGCTGGCTGTATTTCAAGGAATCCCTGTTGAGGTTACAGGGACAAACCATCCCGATGAGTCGGAAGAATAGTAAATATGGCAGGCGACCAGCTTGGCTTAATGGTGAAATCCTAGCGGATCTTAAACCAGTATAACCCTTCCTTCTACTGTTCTACTAATGTATCTCAACCCTGATGTGGAGGGACCCCAACTATAGGGATGAAAGGGCAGAACATTTCAATATCTGTTCAGTCATTGGCCTCTTAGAATCATAGGGTTAGAAGAGACCGCAAGGGTCATCTAGTCTAACCCCCTACCAAGATGCAGGATTTGTTGTGTCTAAACCATCCAAGACAGATGACTATCCATCCTCCTTTGTGAAAACCTCCAGTGAAGGAGCTTCCACAACTTCCCTAGGCAGTCTATTCCATTGTCCTACTGTTCTTTCAGTTGGAAAGTTTTCACTGAGGACATGTCTACCCAGGGACACATACCAAAGGTAAGCCAAATTAACTGAAGGTGTGAAGTTAAAGTGCATTAATGCACTTTACATGGTGGGTTCAGAGATATAATAATCAATTCATTAAAAATGATCAATGAGACCTTTATTTACACAAAACTTTGTTGTAAAGGCTTAAAAATCCCACAACTTTCAGTTTAATAAATTTTTGCTATACAGTAGTACATCAGAGTTACAAACACCTTGGGAATGAATGGAGGTTGTTCGTAACTCTGAAACGTTCATAACTGAACAAAACCTTATGGTTGTTCTTTCAAAAGTTTACAACCGAACAATGATTTAATATAGCTTTGAAGCTTTACTGTGCAGAAGGAAAATGCTACTTTCCCTTTATTGTTTTAATAGTTTACATTTAACATGGTACTGTACTGTATTTGCTTCCCCCCCCCCCCCGTGTCTGTGGCTGCCTGATTGCGTACTTCCGGTTCCAAATACTTCCGTGGTTGACTGGTCGGTTCGTAACTCTGAGCTTCTACTGCATCCTGCAGTCTATAATAGAGACGTCCCTACTCATTTGTCAGACAGCATGGTGGGATGCCTGGAGGAGGAAGGCTAATAACACTTGTTGAAGTAATTAACTTAAATCAAAGGAATCTAGTGACTCAACAGCTATTGGTATATTCAGCTATAATGCCAAGTATAAACTGAACTCTAAACAAGAGGAAGAGTCCTTGCTGCTTTAGCCATAAAGCACCAGCATACCACTAATAGAGGAGTTCCCCCTAATCCCATCCTGGGATATCAGTTCAATACTGATTTAGAGGGGAGATCACCACTTACTGCAGCTGCTTGTTCTTGGAAATTCTCCCATTCATGTACTGATTGGGTATAATCCTGTTTAGTTTGAGACGGAGACAAGTCAGACACATTTGAGGCAGTAGGACTGCAGGATGCAGGACTTCCTGTTATATCGGGCCAGTCTGTGGACAGGAGCTCTTCCAAGAAAAGCCCAGAGTGCTGTAGTAAGAGGTGCTGATGATTCAGTAAGTAGCACTCTTCCCTCTGCCTCAGTACTGAGCCAGTGATCCATGTGAAGTTCTGTGGCACCATATGGTGCTAGAGGTGCCATTTTTCTTACTTAAAAAGGTAGGGGTACTCCCTACCCCATTATGCCTGGCTACTGAGAGTAGCATAATATCAAGGTAAAGTTTGCTGTGCATGCTTAATATCAACCAACCAATCTATTAAATCAGTTAAAAAGTGCATTATTGATTTACATATCCTTAACCAAAATAAAAAAGAAACAGTTTCATAGCCAGCTAACAGCAAAACTCTTCTGTAATACTTAATACAGATACTCCTCTCCAATAAAAAAACTGATGTAAGTCCTATTGTACTAAATTCCTTTCCTGATCTCTCTCTCTCTCTCTGTGTGTGTGAGAGTGTGAGTGTGAGAGAGTATAATGCTAAAAGTACAAAAAAAATTAAGGCCTACAAGGGCTTACATAAAACTTCATCTTATTGCAACTGATAACTGTCAACAACTCAAAATAAATCAGGTCTTCAAGCTGATGCTTACTAGAAAGGATTCAAGTTGATTTTACAGTAGTTACATGGCTATATTTTCAGCTGACCTATGCTTGACCCCTGACTCAGTCAGGGAAAGAACTGCATTCCCTGGAGATCAAATAAAAATATGCATAACCCATTAAATACTGTTTTTCAGTCATGTGTGGTACAGTGATTGATAGCTCTTCCACAACAATACACATAGTCAACTCAAGCAAATTGAGTTTTGTTTTTGACAAAATATTTTCCTTCCAAGTCAGCCTGACTGAAAGGTATGTTTATTTCTGATCCTGAAGGTACAATTTACAACACATATATAACAGGAGAACTAGTACAAGTATATCAAATTAAAAACACAATTACTGTTTATTTTTAATAGAGTCTTTCATACAATTAACATCACGAGACACCCCAAGGTCTAAAATACTGATTTTTAGATAGAGACACACAAAAATATATAATTTTACAAAAAAGAGATTAAAGAAGGATTACAAAAACTATCTAGATAAAGGCAAGGTGAGGGTAGGACTCAAGGTTAGTGAGAGAGAAGAGAGGCAATTTTCAGGGAGGAGACATTGTGCAGAGTTGGTTGTGGTGCAACTCACCACCTCAACAAGGGGCATGGCTCCCAGCGCTGGTGCACTGTTTACACTGGCACTTTAGAGCGCTGCAGCTTGCTGCGCTCAGGGGGATGTTTTTTCACACCCCTGAGCAAGAAAGTTGCAGCACTGTTAATTGCCAGTGTAGACAAGCCCTTAGTTCTGCACCTGTAAAATGGGGATAATAGCACTTCTCTACCTGACAGAGGCATTGTGAGGAAAAATACATTAAAAATTGTGACATGCTCAGATACTACAGGGGCCATATAAGTACCTAAGATAGAGACCGAGGGAGTAGCATCTGTTTACAGCTCATCTGAATTTTGCCCTACATGCCTTCAGAGAATAGGTTGTGCCAGGATGGAAACCAAAGACATAACATAGGTTCACGAAGAACTGGTGCCACCTGCCAGCTACGCAGGACTTGGGGAAATATGGATTGTAAATTAAAGACCCAGGGCTAATCAGCAAGTCTTGGCAACAGAAACCTGGAGATAAATGTGGACAGGAAGGTGCATACTTCATAGCGGCAGTCCAAACCCAATGGGCCAATCCCTGCCTTGACTTACATCCTGTGAAGCCCTGTTGACCATGGTGGGCCTGCACAGGATATAAGTCAGCACAGAATTTGGCCCAGAGTACCTAAATTTTTTTTTTTTTTTAAAGTATCTTTCTTTCAAAATCAATTCTAAAAATACCCATTCACTCCTATGGCACAAAGTAGAAAATAAAAGAAGGACGAGATATAAGATGGGAAGGCTCAGCCTCTCAACAAATTTTGAGAATAACTATACAACATAAAAAGCCGCCAAAAGAAGCTCTTCACATATCCACAGGATTTCACCACATACACTACTCAACTTCTATGTATATTTTAATAAATAAGTAAGTTGCTCTTACCAAAGCCTATTTTCATATTAAAATAGCGTTCTATGCTGCCCAAATTCAAAAGACAATGGACCTGATTCCCACCATTGTAAATTAGAGAGTGGAGTCACTGAAATCAATGTCGTCACATCAAAATAAAACCAACGTAACCAGGGCCAAAGATATTGCCTAATGCAGGAAGATGTGTCTTAAGGAACAGTCAGCCATTACACAGCTATCACGTATAGCTTTAGTTAAGGTGTAGGTCAAGTTCTTCTAACTTTTTCTTTTTACCCACTCAACTTTCTCAATCATGTTTCTTTTGGACTGAAACTTCCCACAAAACACGGGTTCCAAACAGAGATGTCACTATGCTAAACTGATGGAATGATCTGATCATCATGTATTTTAATAATCTTTTTTTAAAAAATACATCCAAATACTGCAACTATATATACATATTGTCTACACAATAGGGCTGCTACCAAGAAATAAATTCAATTATACATATAAAGAATGAAAAAGAAAAATCCTGAAGTCTATCTCCGGCTTGTCTTACTAAGGACTACGTAAAAACCTTAGGATTTGGCCCAAAATTTGCACAGATAAATAACTATATTTTGGTACTTTGGTCCTTAACAACTAGTCCTTTTTCCAACAACAAAGTAAAAGAACATTAGTCTACTGACTCTGCCACAAGTAGGAGTTTTAACATTTTTGATGTGATGCCCAAACGTGGAAATTATCAGCTACCCACTCAAAGGTAAAGTAATATACATTTATTTTCATAAGCAAAGAAGAAAGCTCTCTTTCAGATCATGTAGATTTCTTCCCAGCAAGGATGAACATTAATCACAGTACAAACTATAGGCAGTGTGCTGTCATCAGTTTTCATTAAACCAGAATACGTTTGCCAAAGTTCCGTTTACTGATAAGATCAGGCCAACACGAAGAATAACATGATTCTAATAAACAGATTCTACATGACAAATTGCCTGAGCTAAAAATATGTTAAATTACAACTGACAGATGGTCTTTCCTGGGTCACACTTACTTCACGTAATTCCAGCCTCTGGGCCACCGCCTCCAGACACTCCTGTCCTGTGCTCTCCACTGAGAGCGTGCACTCGATCACATTGTTGTCCAGCAGACGGATTTGTGTCACAAAGCAGTTCTTGCTCAGGACATTATAGCGCCTGGTCCGTCGCAATTTCAGCCCGAAAGGCATGGTTGTTGGGCTGGAAGGCTGCCCCTTCCTGTCACACTTTGGATATCCTCAGCACGTTTTTTGATTTCTCTTGAATGCCACTCCACTAGTTACTACTCTCCTCCAGGACTGGAAATAGTTGTCCATGCCCAGGGCCAACTCCAAGGGATCCCTGTAAAGAAACATGAAACAAACAACAAATGTGAAGCATAGTTAACAATGTGGATTAGGATAAGATGTTACTAAAGATCAGTGGAAATGAATGAATCTTAACAGGTTTGAACTCAAAGAAAGACTTACACTTGACAAGTAAAATAGATTCCAAAGCACTTTCTACAGCTCCCCAAAAACAAACAAAATTTTAAAACTATATTCCGGCACTGAATTTTAAATGCAACTTTAATGTCAGACTATCTTTGAGGAGCTCCAGAAGCAGCTGCTGTATAGGTGGGTTGGAAGAATTATATTTTATCAGAAATTGTGGGTAAATGTTGATTTCCCCATGCATACGCACACTAACTATATATATTTTTTTTTCCATCAATAATAATCAAAATTTACAGATAGACAAATTAAGACAAACACAGCGTGAGAACAGAGTAAGACCGAGAACATGCTTCAGAGTTTGATTTAAGAATATTTACTTTCTATATTTTGACATGTGATTCGACAGTTTGTGTTTTAATGATTATAAAGCTTTAACTTTTTGGAATCTCAATGTCTGCTGTCATTAAATGATTTGTCTGGACATTCCCAGTGTCTGACGTCTCCTCTCCACTAATTTCCCACAACTGTGAACATTTAAATAGATACAAATTGAAACAATGCTTAAAAATAAACATTGATAAACATTTTTTTTTTAAATTTAACTCTGTCAAGCCCCATTGACACCATTAACCTCCCACCATTAACCTCCACTAAAGGACCTATAACCTAGCCTTGTTCTAAACCTTTGGTGCCCCCAGGCCAGCCCTGAACACTGGCTTGAAGTGCTATGTATTCAAAAGAGGCCTGATTTTCAGAGATGCTGAAGTCAGCAGGAGCTGCCGGTGTTCAGCACCACTGAAAATCTTGCCCAAAATGGCTAGAATGCATGTGAAAGGGAAGAAGTGTCAGAAACATTAGAGAGAAACCTCCTGTGGGGCAATTCCTGCCATTCGACTCATTTCAGCTCCATAATACTTACATGTCCCACTCTGAGCTAGGATAAATAACGACAGTCGCAGCTGACAAAGAAGGTAAAGCGAAATGGGAGGAGGAGAGCATGTAGTTTAGATACTATTTTTAATTAAAACTATTCTTAACAGTCATACACATCCCTGACAAGATTTGTCTTTTGGGCTAAAACAGAATGGACTTAGAAAAGGGAATGCAGACTTCTCAAAAAATATAATGAAGTGATTATTTAATTTTGAGGGCTAGAGCTTATTTCTGTTTTAGCTAAAGTCAATTAGGAAGTGGTTTAAGATAAAGCAAAAGAAGCCTCTCAAACCAAAATAAGGGGTTTGCTCTGGTATTACCAAACTAGTTTAAACCCAGTTTAATTTAAAAAGGTGCAACTTTCTCCTGGGCCTAAATACAAAAAAGGAAAAGGCTTGGTAGCAAAATCCCCCCGGATTCCTTTTTGGCAAGTGTGTTTTGGGGTACTGCCCTTACGACTAAAAAGGTCACTTGCTTTTAACAAGTATTGTAGAAAGATGAATAGTGAATAAGAACAAGCTATCATTTTCGTTCTGCTGAAGAGAAGTAACAAAGTGCTTCCACCAAATTATGCATCATTTAGCTAAATGTAGTGAAATTTTAAACTGATAGTACATTGCCCACATGTAACATTTGACATGAAACTGCAGCCATCAGTTATTTTCAGTTTTTATTAAGTTGCTATGGTAATTATTAGAAAGGACATAACCGATAACCACTGCATAGCAATGCAACCACCATACAGTTGGTTAAAATTATTTTTCAAAACACTTTATATCTTGACATTTACTAGCAGTTAAAACTAGCTGCTGTTGTTGAGCTTTCATAATTGCCCAGGCAGTATGATAACTTTACCATGAAACACACAGAACTTCGAGATGCCTACTGATGTATACTGTAAGTAACCATCTTACACTGGCATCTGTAGGTATCCCATCTCTAACGTCGGAGTGCGCGCGCGCACACACACGTGTGCGCATTATATTCACATTACTGTGTATTAGTGTATTTATATGCCCTCACATCATCTGAACTTCTGAACACTTTAAACAGAAAATTTATCCTCATACTGCTCTCCTGCCTCATAAGGGTTTATCATCTACAAGTGAGCTGTAGCTCACAAAAGCTTATGCTCAAATAAATTGGTTAGTCTCTAAGGTGCCACAAGTACTCCTTTTCTTTTTGCGAATACAGACTAACAGGGCTGCTACTCTGAAACCTGTCATTTTACAGATGGGGAACCGAGATAAAGAGATTTAAATGACTTGCCCAAGACCATTTAGGAACTCTGTAGAAGATCCAAGATTTGAATCTGTATCTGGAGTTCAATCCAATGCCTTAACACTCAAATCTTGTGACCTGAGAGTTATTTTTCCCATTAATATACCCAAAATAATAGTTTGAAGTTAAAAATTAGAAAGAAAAAAAAATCACAGACAACTTAGGCAGGATAGACCCATGTCTTATCAAATATTTTTGTTAGATCTCTGATTTTGTTCTCATTAGTCAGTCCAACTTTAGAGAGCCCTTATCCTGAAGTCAGTATGTTCATTTAGTAAAGTATTTTTTTTTAAATACGCCTTAGCTACACAAGGAAATTTACTGAAATAGCTATGGTAGAATAAACTAATCCAAAATAGCTCCCCATGCGGATACACTCTTCTGGAATAAAAATTACTTTTATTCTGGAATAGTTCCACCCGCAAAGCAGAGTCGGTATTCCAGAATAAAAGTGACTTTTATTCCTGAAGAAAATGTCCATCTGGGGAGCTATTCGGGAATAGCTTATTTCACAATAGTTATTCCAGTCAATCTCCCTGTGCAGACAAACATTATCTTCATTTTATTATTATTATTATGATTATTATTAAGCAGCCACAAAGAGGAAGAACAAAAATTCAATTTTAATATGTTAATAGATACTCATAAAAGAGTGGTGGGTCAATATAAGAAATTAGAGAGAGGTAAAGCAATGTAGGGTTTATACAGATGAGACAGAATTTGGAAGTCAGGAGAAATGGGTTCTATTCCCAGCTTTACCACAGGCTTTGAAAGGCCTTTGAGCTCCACCAATGGAAAGTGCAATAGAAGTGCAAATATAGTGCAAGTATGGTGAGATTTTCCATGGGGCCTAATGGAGTTAGATGTCCAACTGGGCATCCAGCACCCTTAAGCTTCTTTGAATGTCCCAGCCTTACTATAGAATAACTGCATGTTACAAATGTTTTAATCATTATATAATATATCCTGGTTCTAAAACAACACTTGCCAGGGCTCTCAGAGTATTATAATAAGAAAAATATAATACTATATAAACACACTCTCTTAAAACACAGCACAAAACCACTCTCATAAAACTAGATATTGCCAGGCAGGAGAGGAGGAAATATTATTCATTTAACTGTATTTAAACAAACACACATAAAAACACTTATCTGCTCCTCTAAGCATCACTGCAGTCAGTTACAAACACAATGCATAAACATTACAAACAAGACTTCAAAAATACACTCACCCACTTATCCAGGCACTGCCACCTCTATCTTCCCCTAATGCTGACTCAAGAAAATGGGCTTTGCAGCACTGCCTGAGTGCCAGGCTATTTAAGACCAAGATGAATAGTGAATTTCAAAGTTATGGGGCTGTTACAAGGACGATCCTGCCGGCCACTCCCTCTCTTATATACCAAGGGAGCTCCAGCTTGCGAGCTTCTTCCAATTTAAACTGCAGCAGTAAGGCACAAGGCGAGAGGCAATCTCTCAAGCTGGATGGTCCCAGTTGATTCAGGCTTTATAGGTCGGAATCAACATCCTAATGTCCACCCAGAAGTCAACAGACAGCCAGTGCAGCTCATGGCATTAATCAGAACCACCGCCATCCTGTCTCATCCTATCAATGGAGATTAGCTTGCACTCTTTAAAAAAAAAAAAAAAAGGTTTCAGAGTAACAGCCGTGTTAGTCTGTATTCGCAAAAAGAAAAGGAGTACTTGTGGCACCTTAGAGACTAACCAATTTATTTGAGCATAAGCTTTCGTGAGCTACAGCTCACTTCATCGGATGCATACATGTATGCACAGGTGCCACAAGTACTCCTTTTCTTTTTTTTAAAAAAAAAAAGTACATGGACTTTGTGAAGTGCTGCTCTCGCTATATTTTCATATCAATCAATAATTGACTACGCATGGATTCCCTATGGCACCTTTTATATTAATTTATTTTATTAATTTTAATAAACCAAATTATTTGCCAAATAAGACTAAACTGAAAAAATAAATCATCAGTTTTACTCCACCCTCCCACCACCCGCTTCCCAGAGAGCTTATGCTGAGCCAGCCAGAACCCTTTTACGACAAAATCAGTGATATCAACACAGGAAAATCTTTACCCTTGATTCTGTGCACAAGACTAGCATTCCTGTTTGGTCACATATCAAGAGGCAAGGCAAATCTGCTCTTTGGCTTTCATCACTGTCTTAAGATGACATTTTGCAGGTTTAAATAAAACTTTCTGAAGAAGATATAACACAGAGACCCCTGAGCATGCTCAAATAAATTTGTTGGTCTCTAAGGTGCCACAAGTACTCCTTTTCTTTTTACAGAGACCCTGGTCACTTTTGGTCCTTAAAAGTGATCTTCAAATACAGGGTGAGGGATAGAGGAATTGTGCTTTTGCCTCACTTCCTTCATTAGGATGTATAAGAAAGGCCTGAAAGATTCTATTTTCCTCTCTCTTCTCCTGCTTCCTAACCCGCCCCCCATATCCTTACAAGTACCAGGAATATTGATTCTTTTCTACCGATATTTCTTGGAGAACTCTGAGGAGTAGAGAACTGCAAGAAGAATTCTCTCCACCCTCAACCAAAAGGACAGGAGTGCTGAATTTTTTTTATGAAGAGCTTTTCTCCCAAAAGGTTGTCAGAAGCTGGGATTATATAAACAAAAATCGACAGCATTTTGAAACAGTTTAACTAAAGACATCTCTTCTCTCTCAATTATTATTATAATTTGTATTGTGGTCATGCCTAGAGGACCCCAGGTGCCAGTTATTATACACCCAGAGAATGAAAAGACTACCCCTGCCCCATATTTCAGTCTACGGTTGCCAACTGTCTAATCACACAAACCCAAACACCCTTACCTCACCTCCTACCCGCTCCTTCCCTGAGGCCCCACCCCTGCCTCAGCCCTTCCCCAAAGCCCAGCCCTGCTCACTCCATCCCCCCTCCCTCCATTGCTCGCTCTCCCCCACCCTCACTCACTTTCACCAGGCAAGGGTGGGGGGTTGGGGCGCAGGAAGGAGTGCAGGGTGCAGGCTCTGGGAGGGAGTTTGGGTGTGGGAGGCATCTCCGGGCTAGGGAAAGGGGTTGGGGTGCTGAAGGGGGTACGGGCTCTGGCAGGGAGTTTCGGTGCAGGAGGGGGTGAGGGGTGCAGGCTCTGGCCAGGCAGCGCTTACCTCGGGCAGCTCCCAGTCAGCGGCGCAGCAGGGCTAAGCCTGCGCCACTCCCAGCCAATGGGAGCTGCGGAGTTGGAACTCAGGACATGGGCAGCACGTGAAGGCCCCTGCCCCCCAACCCCAGGGGCTGCAGGCTGCTTCCAGGAGCAGCGTGGGACCAAAGCAGGCAGGGAGTCTGCCTTAGCCCCACTGCACTTTTAGCGACCTAAAATCTCCCACTTTGGCTTCAGTAGCCTATTTCAGTTTCGTGATATGGTTTGTGCTGATGCATCCTGGCTTCAGGAGTACTTTTGACCACTGGGAACCTACAGCCTGGATTTTGCTGACAGAAGCCCGTAAATTCTGGGTAGGGAATCTGCTCACAGTCTGTACTAATGGATGGAAAACATGCTTACTATGAGCTATATTCTGCCACCCTTACTCATATTGAGTAGTATCTTATTCTATGAGTAGTTTCACTAAAACCAATGGGAAATCTCATAAATAAGATAAACCTCAAATGTGCATAAGGATGCCAGAATCAGCCCCTGTATTATTTTTTACAGCAAATTAATTGCACATGCACCAATCTAATTATGGAAACATTTTTAGGGCAGCAATAAAAGAGTTAAATACACACACACACACACTTTAATGATGGCCTGTTTATTTCATGCCAGGGTCACCACTGCTTCCCAGCTGTAAGGTTATCAAAAGAGAGTTAGTATTCCTAGCCAAATTAACAAACTCAAGAGGTGTTTGTAACACCAATTCTTGTTCACAAGACTACAGGCTTTCAATTAAATCAATTAAGCAAACCAATAAGTGGTGGGTCAAATAAATATTATGTGCATATTTCATTCTCTTTTAAACAAGTCCCCTCGTTATGACTAAGGCCTTGTCTACACTGGCAAGTTTCTGCGCAGTAAAGCAGCTTTCTGCATTGTAACTCCTGAGGTGTACACGCTGCCAAGCCGCTTAGTGTGCAGAAACTGTGCAGTTGTAGCGCTGTAAAAAAACCCACCCCGATGAGAGGCGTACAGCTTTCTGCACCACCAGTGTAGACACCCTGGTCAATTACAGCACTGCGACTGGCCTCCGGGAGGTGTCCCACAATGCCTGTTCTCACCTCTCTGGTCATCGATTTGAACTCTACTGCCCTGTCCTCAGGTTACCAACGCTCCAGGTGGTACTAGCACTGCAAACTGAGCAGCTCCGAGCACACCCTCTCCTGCAGCCGCTGTCGCAAAAAACTCTTTCCCAGGCTCCCCCCAGACACTGCCAACACACTCTTATCTGGCTCCAGTCTGTACCTGCTGCATTCCAGTCCTGCCCCGTCACAGTCCAGCCCTGCGGACTCCCTGTACCCACCACGCTCAAACACCCGTCCCTTTGCAGTTTAGCCCTGCTGAAGTACAGTACCCACTGCACTGTACTCCAGAGGACAAGGTTGCATATGATACCTCGACATACACACATCTTTAACTGTCCCAGGACTCCACCTCCTACTGGGATCCTCCCTTCCCCCATCCCCCACAGTGCTGATGTGTTATTTTTGTTTCTCTCTCTCTCTCTTCTGGTTGTTGTTTTTTAATACAAGAATTGTTCTAGTTTGAAAGCAATCTTTATTTCATTAATTGAAAGCAAACAGAGCCCTGCAAAGCAACTGATAATTTTCTTAAACCTTCATAGTGTATCATCTGCACCAATCACAATCACATCCTAGCATTACAAGCACTGCACTCCCGAGCATAGCAACAAATATTAGTGGATTTCAGCTTCAAATTGCTGCCCCAAAGGCATCCCTGATCCTCATGGCCCCGCGCTGCACCCCTCTAATAGCCCTGGTCTCTGGCTGTTCAAATTCGGCCTCCAAGCACTGAGCATCAGCGGTCCAGCCTTGAGTGAAGCTTTCACCCTTGCCGTCACAAATATTATTGAGCATACAGCACGTCGCTATAAGCATAGGAATATCGTCATCAGCCAGGTCCAGCCTCCCATACAGGCAGCACCAGCGGTCCCTGCTTGCAGCTTCCTGAACAGGCCAGTGCTCTGAAATATGCGTGCGTCATGCACCTTTCCGGACCAGCCTGCATTAATCTCCATAAAACACCCACGGTGATCCACAAGTGCCTGGAGAACCATTTAGAAATATCCCTTCTGATTAATGTACTTGGTGGCTAGGTGGTCTGGTGCCAGAATTGGAATATGCATGCCATCTATCACCCCTCAGCAGCCAGGGAAGCCCATTTGTGCAAAGCCATCCACAATGTCACGCATGTTGCTCAGAGTCATGGTCTTTGAGAGCAGGATGTGATTAATGGACCTGCACACTTCCATCTACACGACTCCAACGGTTGACTTTCCCACTCCGAACTGGTTAGTGGCCGATTGGTAGCAGTCTGGAGTAGCCAGCTTCCACAGTGCAATTGCCATGCGATTCTCCAACGACAAGGCAGCTCTCATTCTCGTGTCCTTGTGCCGCAGGGCTGGGGCGAGCTCCTCACACAGTCCCACGAATGTGGCTTTCCTCATCCGAAAGTTCTGCAGCCACTGCTCCTCATCCCAGATGTGCATGACGACGTGATCCCATCACTCAGTGCTTGTTTCCCTGAGCCCAAAAGCAGCATTCCAATGTGGTCAGCACTTTTGTGAATGCCACAAGCAATCTCGTGTCGTAGCTAGTACGCGTGGCGAGATCAGTGTTGCACTCCTCTTGCCTTTGCAGTTTAAGGAATAACTCCACTGCCACCCGAGATGTGTTGGTGAGAATGAGCAGCATATTGGTCAACAGTGCGGGATCCAGTCCTGCAAACCAAAGAGGCAGAGCACCGAATACACAAACCGTTGAAAGATGGCGCCAAATGCAGACAGAAGCACAGGGATTGCTGGGATGCGAATCAATACATCACAGGGCATTGGGACAGGACCCAGGATGTCCCGCGACCACCTCCGCCTTCCCACAACTCTTAGCAGCAGAAGAGGAAGAGATGCTCTGTGGGACAGCTGCCCAGAGTGCACCGTTCCGAATACCACTGCAAATGCTGCAAGTGTGAACATGCTAATGCGCAGGCAGCTGACAGTGTGAACACACAACAGCGGTTTCCCTTCAGTGTTCTCTGAGCAGCGCTGTAACTCTGCCAGTGTAGACATACCCTATGTGTGTTTCAGGTGGGAAAGGCAGTGTCCAGGTTAGAACCTTATTTATCTATCTATCTAAATGAAAATTGGAGGTTCTTTGTGTTCTTTACTTAAAGTTTTGTTTCTCATAGAAAAGTGTTTTGCCGACTCAGATTTTGTTCAAACGTTGTTTACGAAAAAGTTGAGACTCTCAACAAAAGGAAGACAAACAAAAACACCAACAAAACCACAAATGTCACTCCAGGAATCCTGCTAATCTGAATTGAGGTTTGTATTAAATCCTCAACTAGTAAGCTGTCTAAATTCTACTATGTATGCCTGCAACTGATTGCTAATTCAAAACTGAAGTCCCAAAATTATAGGCTGAAGTGAGGTCCCTTTGAAATGGTGCAGCACTAAAAGTTTTAAAATATGTATGGGGATAATAAAACCTCATAGAATTAATGCATATTATTTAATGTTTGCAAAGGTTTTTGAAGATGAAAAGTGCTATATTAAAAAAACAACAACTTTTTTTTAGGTTCAGGGCTAAGCCAGAGTGCAGTGTACTGACTTCAATTTAAACTTTTAAAAACTTTTCAGCATCTACTCATTTCAAGAGGCAAACTATGTCCTGCAAAATATTGTTCCCAAACCTCTGTAAAACATTGATGCCAAATGTGTCATCTATAAAGTTAGAATAACCTATTCAAGAATGTCTTTCCTGAACACAGACCGTTCAGTACAAAGGCTGAAAGGACACCATCTTAGAGGTGATCCAGTGAAGCATAAGAAACTGCAGCTAGACAGAAAAGATTAAACCAAGAAATATTGAAGAAAATAATTAAACCAATCCATTGCTACCATGGATATTAAATTGGATATGGCATGTTATTTACTTGCAAAGCCATGTGAATAAGATCATTGGGGGGATAAAGTGAGAGAACAGATTTAGCGCAACGTAAATCCAAACAGTCTCCTCTTCCAATCCAAAATAAAATCTCTAATAGTTTTTACTGGACCCCTGCCAGATTCCAGGCTGCTAACATTGGACTCTGTGTCCTCGTGGAGATGGGATTGTTCATCCACCTCCTTATCATACATTCTTTACTCTTGCCAGAGTACTTCCCACATATGGACAATAACCTGGATGCACACTGCAGAAACACTATATTACTCTATCACCCTTTCCATCACTCTGACAAGAAACACCACTATTACTATCCCACTTCGAACGAGGAGGACAATGTTCTTGCAGCCATTACTTTTATGTAAATGAATCCAAATGAGTGTGGAAAGATATCAGTCCTCCACCCTTGGTACAATGGAAAACAGCCCTTGGACCCAGAATTGTTGTACTGGCTGTGCATGCCTGTATGTCTCCCTCCAATGGCTGGCTCACATGGAAGAGCTACCTCCCTGCTCACCGGTCAGCGAGTTACTCCTTTGGGTCAAGTAATTTAGGCTTATTTGTCTGGTGCTGAAGACACTGGGATCTATCCCCATTAATGACAATGGTGCATGCAGCAACTGGCTTACTGCATATTTCTAATCGCTGAAGAGGCAACATGGACTGACTGTCCTAAATCTTAGGTGTTTCTGCAGGAAGAACACTACAATAGCCCCTCTATGTGAGCACAACCTAGAGAATGACTAGGGACTAGTCTATACTAGAAGTGCTATAGCAGCACAGCTGCACCACTGTAGCGCATCTGGTGAAGATGCTCCATGCTGATGGGAGAAAGCTCTCCTGTCAACATAATTAAACCACCTCTGCGAGCGGCAGTAGCTATGCCGGCGGGAGAACTTCTCCCACCAACATAGTGCTGTCCACACTGGAGCTTAGGTTGGTGTAACTTATGTTGCTCGGGGGGTGGCTTATTCACACCCCTGAGCGACATAAATTATGCTGATATAACCTGCAGTGCAGACAAACCTTAGATCTTTCAAATCTGCAGGTTCTCACTGCAAAGAGCACACTTCCCTACTCTTCTGTGTATCTGCTGGAGTTTAACTTAAAGATGATGTCAGGTCATTTGGTCTCCTTGAAATGGTAGAGACAGATGGCTTTATTTCCTTTTTGCAGAAGTGGACTCCTAACAAGCTAGAATTTAAAAGTGGTGGATTACTTTTTAATCCACATAACATATAATCTGGAAATTTTCGATGCATATTGAGACTGGTAGAACTGGTATAAACTATCTGATCAAAGGAACAGGGAGCATACATATGGGGTTAAGATAAAGATAAACAGCAACCACAAAATACATTTTTCTTCTTTACGTTAGCACTCAGACAAAATATTAGCCCTCTCCCTCTGCTGGAAATTGTTTCTAGACAATCTAGTCAAGCCTAATGTTTTATATCCCCCCATACTTCATAAGCGATATGTTGGAAATAAAACCTCCTGGATAAAACTGAAGAATTTACTCAAAACACAGTCTGGGTGCATAATCAGAGCACTCTTCTTCAAGGCAAAGATGGTGCTAAAGGAAAAAACTGCAGCCTTAACCAACAGTTGAGGAAAAGTAGCCACACTGTATTTAGAGCAGTGGCTCTTAACCAGGAGTCTGGGGCCCAAGGGGTCTGCCAAGCAGGGCCAGCATTAGACTCGCTGGGGCTCAGGGCAGAAAGCATGGGGCTGAAGCCTGAGGCCCTGAGCCCCACAACCCAGGACTGAATCCAAAGCCTGAGCATTGTAGCTTTGCGGGGCGCCCTGTGGCATGGGGCCCCAGGCAATTGCCCTGCTTACTAACTCCTAACTCCGGCCCTGCCTTTTATATGCAGAAAACCAGTTTTTGTGGCACAGGTGGGCCGTGGAGTTTTACAGCATTTGGGGGGGAAAGGGGCCTCAAAAAGAAAAAGGTTGAGAACCCCTGATTCAGAGCACTACGGTTACACAAATAACTGGCCAAACTCTGAAGTTCTTGACTTCAGTGATAATTTTGCCTGTGAGAGAACTAAATATAAGCTCACAATTCAGTCCATAGCTCTGGGGCATTTCTATTTTAATTGCGGTTTCTGATAAATTCTGTTAGCCTTATTTACAACATACATCCCCTCCTAGGGTTACTCCTGATTAAGTTCTGATTCAGATGAAAATTCATCTTTCCATCATCATGCTATTTTTTTCCTCTATAGAAGACTACAGTGGAGCAAAGCTGATATAGGACCTATGCTAAGCAAAAAGGACAAACAGAATACTTTGCACCCATTGCTGCATGTGCATATGAAGAGGCCAAGGAGACCAATTCCATTTAGGAACTGCTCCCCTGGTTCCCCCATGGCCAGCATTCTGGGACTAGGAGGAGCAGGCAAAAAAGTGTTATTTATTAAGACTGATGGGGCAAAAGCAATGGAAAACTCTGGATTTGGAGTACAGGGAGTCCACAACCAAAGTCTTCTTGTGTGGTGAAGGGCACAGAAGCAACTGCTGCTCCAAATCACAGGCAGTTCTCTCACTTCCCCTAAAAATATTTAATACCAGCACTGAAGAAGGGTCTATATATTAAGGCCAAGAAGATTCTCGGGATATTCCCGGCATATGCCCTGCTCCTCTTCTTATTGGCTTCAACTACTTTAATGTACTGTATTCTAAGGAGAAAAACTGACCACTTAACATGTATAATTAAATAATATTAAAAAGACTTTTCCTAGTACATTCGCTTTTGAATTTAATTTCTAAAATTCCAGGAAGACAACAATTACTGTAAAACTGCGGCCTGTATTTACTACCAGCCTCTGGAACAATTTCAGCATTCCATATATTACAAAGCAGACGCACACCTAACAGAACTATGTAACCCTGGGCAGGGCATGAGAAGGGAATAATTGATGCAACTTGCTTATGCTGTGCAAGCTTGCAGTTTTAGGGAAGGGTAAAAAATAAGTGTAAGGGAGACAGGACTCACCTGGAGTAATTCATCTAACAAGAATTCTTTCATAGGTTTTTGAAAGAGACAACATTCTTTCCACTGATTAACCACTGTCATGTGAATTTCTCCTGCAGAAGTTTTACACTACAGTCTATCCAGGTAACACAGCCAAGGCAGAGTATATTTTTGTAGTTGATGAGGTGTTTCCATGCTAGGAAGCGGGTGGGATTTGGATAAACCCTGCAACATGGTCAACACACAAATAGAGTCATGGACAAATGATGTTTTTCCTCTAGGATTATAAATCCCCAAGGGCAAAGACTGTCTTCTTGGACAACAGGGGATGGATCACTCAATGATTGCCGGTTCTGTTCATTCCCTCTGAAGCACCTGGCATTGGTCACTGTCGGAAGACAGGATATTGGGCTAGATGGACCATTGGTCTGACCAGTATAGCTTTGCTTATGTTCTTTGTTTCTTCTCTGTACAATGCCTAGCACAATAGGGCCCTGATCCAAGACTGGGTTTTTAGGTGGTACCATAATGCAAACAAATAATGCACAATTGATAATATCCACACCTAACTTTTCTGGTTGAGCGGACAGTCAGTTTGCCATTTTGTTTCATTTTAACAATTAAAATGACATTTTACCCAGGAGCCGTACCATGGAACATTCTCTAGGTCTGATTCACTGTACACCTGTCTGCACCAGCATGGCCTTCTCGCTCCACTAGGGGATCCAACCCAAAGGATGGGAGGTGGAGGGACCATGACTGCTGCTCTCCCACAGGAGGCTCCAACTCATGTCAGGTACTCCATAATGGTTCTGATGGCACAGTCTCCTGAGAAGATACATACAATCAATGCTCTACTTGGACACCCAAGCCATGCAGTCTCCCAGCCAGCCCCGCCCATTTTTGGTGTCCTCTTCAGATTCCTAAGTCACCTCGCTCAAAGGAAACTGCAGCCACTTTCTACCACTGCCACCTCCTCCTCCGACTGACCTTGTGCCCCTGAGGCGTCTAACAGACCCTATGCTCTCCATGCTTTGCAGCTACCCCATCTCCCCTGACACAAATTACTGCACACCGTAGGCAAGACTTTGTTCTAAGTAATCCCACTCTAGGTCTGGAATGACTCAGCTGAAGACAAGTGAATCATTCTAGACTGATACAGGTGTAACCTTAGAATTCGATCCTTTGTTTCTTCTCATTTTTATGTTTAAGAGAAGACGAGAAGGCTAAGAGAAGTTAAGATAACTCACTAGAAAAGAAGTGAAATGTTAGCCAAAATGTTAAGTGAGGAAAAAGCTTTTTAAAAGTTCCCTCAATTATGTCAATATTGCTTTTTTGTTAATCTTTTCACCTTTCGTATAAAATCAAATGTCATATCCTTTCAAAAATCTGATCACGTCCTCCGTTGGTGAGTGTCCTACCATTGCCTTCTACCTACCTACCATACTTATATGACACTTATTACCACAGTATCTGAGCGCCTCACAATCTTTAATATATGTATCCTCCCAACACCCCTGCATTGTATGGAACTACTCTTAGCCCCATTCTACAGATGAAAAACTTAGGCAAAAAGACTATATGACTCATCCACAAGGGTCACACAGGACATTTGTGGCAGAACAGGAAACTGAACCTGTATTTCCCAAACATCAAACAAGGGCCCTAACCATGAGACCATTCTTCCTCATTGGTGGGGGATGGACTCAATAACCTAACAGGTCTTTTTTATTGGCCAAGCTTGAGAAAGCTGTATGATCAACTAGATGATATTTCTAACACTGCATCAGATCAATGCCAACATTTCAGAGAAAGTTTGAGCAATCAACTATCAGAACATTATTGATTTTGGGCAAAGATTGGAAAACTAACAGGAAGAAAATTGGAAGACATATTGGGTAGGTTTACACTCCAATTAAAAGCCCGCAGCTGGGCAGTGCCAGCTGACTCAGGCTCACAAGACTGGGGCTGCAGGGGTGTTTAATCGCAGAAAAGATATCTGAGCTTGGGCTGGAGCCTAGGCTTTAGGACCCTGCAAAGTGGAAGGGTCACAGAGCTCAGGCTACAGTTGGCGCCAGATCGTCTACACCACAATTAATCAGCCCCTTAGCCTGAATCAGCATGGTCCATTCCCAGGTGTCTAATTGCAGTGTAGACATACCCTGTCATCTGTTTAGCATAGCCGCAGCTTTAGACACCGCTTGATTGTCTGCAGATTAAACAACGGTTGATGGTACCCATTAAATGTCTTTCAGAATAACAATACCCCTGCTCATCCTCCCAGTAGATTTGAACACACTGAATGACTTATCTCCCAGATGAATAATAATAATAGGGGAAAAGGAGAATGGGGGGACATTGAAGGAATGGGGGGAAGCAAGGCACGCAAAAAGCCAGGGTGAGGGGAGGCACAATGGGGGACCCTGGTATAGGAGAGGGGTGGAGAGTAGCATTGCAGGGAGTACCTGAAATTGAGGGGGATGGAAACGTGGCACACAGGGAGCTTGTGGGGTGCAATGGAGGGATGCAAGGAGCCCCTGCGGTATGCAATAAGTTTGGCTGACAGAAGCTGTGAGGTGTGTGACCCCCCCTCTACCCCTCCAGGCTATAACTATTGTGATTCCATTGTGGCATAAAGAGCTCTTCTTGGATTTGAATAGATGTTCACCTTCGCATTAATACTTTTATGAAGTGATCCATGTGAATAATGACAGAGACAACTGTGTCAATTTCTGCTTTTCTTTATATCAGAGTAGGAAATCTCTTTAAAACGGTCAGTGATGAAACAGGAACTTTCTCTTCTGGCCTCTCTAACTTGTACAAATTCATATCTGGGGGAAAAAAAATACCCTGAATTGTTTTCCTCCTTGAATATGCATACTCTGCCTGTTCATGCCAGGAATGCATTCCTAGCAACTCCACCTCTTTTAGAGAGAGTTATGCAACGCTAAAGAGTACAGCAGAGTTAACCCTTTATAATCTCAGATGTGGTCAGATCTCAAAGTAAACAAGGGTGAGACTGATCGGTACTCAGGGGTGCTGGGACAATTTGCATAGTGGGGGTGCTGAGAGGCATTGAACCAAACTGTACACCCTGTATATGGTGGAAACCACTTCAAGCCAGGGGGTGGAGGAGCACCCCCCAGTGCCAACACCTATGGCAGTATTTGGATGGAGGGCCTCTAAGGAACCCTTGGGGCTAGTCTACATGGTGAAATTGACCAGAATAGCTATTGCAGAATAAGCTATTCCACAACAGCTCACCATGTGTTCTGGTGGGCATATTTTATTCCCAGTTAATCAGTGTGCTCACAAAGTGCACTAATTATTCCAGAATCAAGTGACCTGCTTCGGAATAGAGTGGCCACATGGAGATCTGTTCTGGAATAATGATTGTGGAATAGCTTGTTCTGAAATAACTATTCTGGTCAATTTCCTCATATAGACAACACCTTTGGTGCTGCAGAAGTGGGGGTGGCAATTCTGAAGTCTGACATACTATATTCTCTCAAACTAAAGTGTAGCACTATGGTCCATTCTGTTGCTGGAGGTTCCATTAACCATCTTTCGATAAGACATAATATCAAGGTCCTGGACCATCTGTTTGTTGTATATCCCCTTGTCCTATTGCAAAGAAGAGAGGGCTATAATTCCCAGGGGCCTGGCCAAATGATAATTTTGAATAATTACATTCTGCCTGTTTAAAATTTCCCTTGTGGTTTCAATTGGATAAAGTATGCTTCATTTCTTGTGCTAAACCCTTTCCACATTCCACTTCAGGGTGGCTACATTCAATGGTAATGAAGGGTTCCCGCCATATACATGGTATTTCAGTTAGCTATGTTTGTCAATTGCTTTCAGATCCTTCAGGGTGAAAGGTGCTATATAAATAAGAAATTTTATTTCCTGATTAAGGTAATTAATGAATGTGCAAAAAACATTATAGAACAGCAACTAAATAGTGTTTGAATGAAGAATAGTTTCGGGTGTTTGTTTTCACATTTCTTTCACACTGCAAGGACACAAGCAAAATCTTCTCTGTGAATGAATATGCCTTTAAAACACCAATCACCTGGCTACCATCTATACAGTTAAAGTGCAGCAGCCCTTCATCAAAGTGTGTTGTAAGAAAGAGCCTCAGAAGAAAGCAATTAAATTATTAATAATAAATACACTTTTAACATATTGCCACCAGTGTGCATGTAACTTGTCAAACTGTAGATCTTTGTGGCCTGGATCTTGACTATCTAAAACATAAAAACCCATAACTATCAGTAACAGAACAAATGACTACAGGTTAGGAAAATTAAAAAAAAAAAAAAAGAAAAGAAAAAATACACAAAGGAGAAGTTGCACAAATCCAAGTCAGCTGTTACACAAGTAAAATCTGCAAGCCTGGGTGCCAAATTTAGAAACCTGACTCAGAGGCCTGAGCACGCACAACTATTATTACATTCCACAGGAACTGAGGGTGCTCAGTCCCTTCGGGGTGGGGGAAGAAATTGGGCCACTTATTCAGGTGCCTAACTTTAGCATCCAAGTTTGAAAGACTTGATCTTTGTAGCAGCAACTGATTTAGATTTATTTAGGTGATTTATAGATTTGGATGCCAATTTTAGACACCCAAATTAGAAAATTTTGGCCACATTGTATTATCAACAGTATGCAAGTCAATAACACCATGTGGGTTAATGAAGTGCTATGAACATTCTAAGCAATAAATTTTCTTCAGAATCAAGCAGCTGGATCAGGTATGACAATGACCAAAAACTAGTAGAAATGGTGCTAGCTGCTGAGGTGTTGCATAATCTCAGATGATGCAATCAAAAGTTAATTACAAATCACATCGACAAAATTTCCAAACAGTATCTATGCTGCTGAATTTAAAGCCAGACCAAAAAAACCATCACCAAATTTCTTGAAAAGTTCAGTGCATAGTCAATTGTCTGTTAAAAGGCTGAAATTTTGTCAAGCAGCTCTGAGACATTATAAACCACCAGAGCTTTCCTGCCTAAGAGTACAGCAACTAAAATTCTTGTGAAAAGACGACAAATGTGTGTCACATAATTTCATGTAACCAACAGAAGTATCAAAATCTCTGTATTGGTATCACTAGTGTGGTCTCATGCCTCTCTCCTGTTCTGAACCCATGTACTGCCAATTCCATGACACCTCTGTTCCTATTCCTCCTCCTGTCCCTTCTTCTCATGGATGCAGTCTACGCCTGGAGTGTCATTCCTGATCCTAGATTCCATTCCTTGTCTTTTAAATCCCTCCTGAAAACCCAGCTTCTTCCATAATCCCAGTTACATCTGACACAAGACAGAGAGTACTGTGGTACAACAACAGAAGTCTGGAATATAAACCTAAAAATGAACCTGTACAAAAATTACTCGGATCTCTAAAATGTATTAATCCAAATGGAAATGGGAACAACAACAACAAAAACCCACAAGTGTGCTTACA
The DNA here is from genome assembly GCF_965152275.1 of Natator depressus. Taxonomy (NCBI): domain Eukaryota; kingdom Metazoa; phylum Chordata; order Testudines; family Cheloniidae; genus Natator; species Natator depressus. The sequence continues at coordinate 166,304,168 of NC_134236.1, read as the reverse complement.
ACATACTTTTAGCACATGCCATTTTATCAGCCCATACAGTAATTTAACATCTGGAAAGAATAGGCTAAATTCACTTCTGATCACTTGAGAAACCCCCCAGAAGAGTAACTGGTCTAAGGGAAAAACCTGGTTCCAGCTATTCATTTAATTGACAGATTCCCATCCTGCTCTGAAGTCATTCTCTCATTTGTGCTCAGATTTCTACACAGAAAATACAGTAGAGCCTTTACCATTCAGAGTTGTGTAAAAGAAAAAAAGTGCTCACATGTTTTGTTTTTAAATACAACATTTTTTGAGGATACCAAGTTAAAGGAATTATCCTCTCAAGTAAACAGGAATGTAGGAAGGAAAGGTTAGTCACCTTGTGCAGTAACTGGAGCTCTTTGAGATGCATGTCCCTATGGATGCTCCGCTTCAGGTGCACATGCACCCATGAGCCTTTCATCAGAAATTCATCACACATGCGCTCTAGTCCTCCTCATGCTCTGTACTGAGGCTAGATACAGCTGCCCTCAGTTCCTTCTCTAGCCAAGAGACAAGATTTGGGAGCAGAGGGGAAGGAGGTTGGGTAATGGAGCACCCATGGGGGGGGGGGGTGGAGAGACATCACAAACAACTCCAATTACTGCATAAGGTGAGTACTTCTCCTCCTTCTCTGAGTAGTGTCCTATAGATGCTCCATTTCAGGTGACTCCCGAGCAGTAACCCCTGATGGAGGTGACACCTTCAGAGTCAGATCTAGCACTGAAGACTACATTGCCAACAACATCAGCTCTAGAAGCATAAACCAGAGTATAATGTTTGGGAAAAGTACATATTGAGGTCCAGGTTGCAGTTCTGCAAATTTCAATAACTGGAAAATCCTTCAATATGGCTACAGAAGTAGACTTTGTAGAATGGGCTATGATCACAGAAGGAGGCTGAACATTGGCAATGTCATAACAAGAGATCCACTTTGAGAGTCTTTGGGATGAAACTGCAGAACCTCTGGATCTGTCACCAACTGACACAGAGTTTACGAGACTTTCTGAAAAATCTTTGCTTAAGTCTAAATAGAAGGTCAATGTCACTTGGACATCCAACAAACATAAGGCAGCTTCCCCTATGGTCTGGTGTGGCTTTGGAAAGAAAACCAGGTGGTGAATACCCTGATTCATATGGAGTTCAGAAGGAACTTTCAGTAGAAATCTAGGACGGGGTCATAATGAAACTTTGTCCCTGAAGAACATTGTGAAGGGAGGGTTTGCCATCAGAATCCCCATTTCTCCAACCTTTTGGGCAGAAGTAATGATCACCAGGAAGGCTGTCTTCATAGACAGGTGGAGTAGTGAACAGGTAGCCACTGGTTCAAAAGAGGGCTTCATATCACAGTTAAGGACCAAGTTCAAATCTCATACTGAGGTGGGTTCCTTAATCTGTGGAAAAAGATGCATACGTCCTTGGAGGAATCTTGCTGTCATGGGGTAAGCAAAAACCGAAAAACCCTCCACAGATGAATGAGTGGTTGTGGTAGCCACCAAGTGAACCTTGACAAATCTCATAGCAAGAACTGACTTTTCTAATTCCAACAGGTAGTTGAGAACAGTGAAAAGGGAAGAGTGAAAACAGGCAAAGTCTGTCATCACAAACCCTAACGGTGAAATCTCTTGCATTTCTGAGGGTAAGTATTTTGTGCAGAAGTCTTCCAGCTGTTTAACAATACCCTGTTCTTACTTGGTTCAGTAGATCTATGGTAGGATGAGTATTGAGCTGGATGAGATCTCTGTGCCTGCTAAATTTTCCTCTTATTTTCAGGAATATTAATGCCAAGGGACCTGAGAGTAGCCCTAGAATCTTTAAAGTGTGAAAGAATTCATCCATGGACTCAGAGGAGAGCTTAAGTCCATCAAAAGGAGGGTCTTCTACAGTTTTTGTATCTCCCTAGGAAAGCCAGTCATAGCCAAGATGCTCTACACGTAACAGCAGGTGAGACAGAGTGGGCCACTGTGGGAAGCTTGTAGAGAGATTCCTGCTAAGATCTGACTTCGTCAATGATGGTTTGAACTGTTCTCGATGTTCCATCTGGAGGTGATGAATAAAATTATAGAATGTGTCATAAATTATTAAGGTATATTTTGCCATCAAGACTTGATAATTAGTGATTCAGAACTGCGGAGTTGCTTGCATCCAAATAGGTTGAGATGCTTTTGGTCCGTGATAGAGAGTGTGAACTTCATCTGATGTTGTCTGCCACACTCTGACTGCCTCTACAACCAAAGAATTTGACTGAGGGTGGAAGAACGTATTTTTCATTGGTATATGAAATATTTTTTGTCCGCCTGTTTCAAGTAGGCGGTGCAGTGGCTGGAGTTTGCCAGATGGTTTTGGCAGGATCAAGTATCGCTTCATTCACTGGTAGAGCGACTCTGCCAGAAGTTGATATATGTAAAATGTTCAAAAGCGTATGTTGAGAGTCCTGGACCTCTACTAGCACAGTCTGTAATGATTTAGCAATATGTTTCATCATCCGCTCCTGAAACTGCTTAAAGTCATCAGCAACAGAAGGTGGAGGTGGCTTTACAAGTCTTGTCTGGTTAGGATGAAATATTAGTTTGCGGTGTCACCTCCTTGTCCCCTGCAGCTTACTGGTCTGCAAAAGACTCCTCCTGAGGCTGTTGAGGAGTGAGTGATGAGACAGGGAGTGTCTCCCTCAATGATCCCCATGGGAGGAACTCTGAGGCTTTGAGAATTGCAGGCAGTATACAGTCTACGGCTCCCAGTAGGGCCACTGAGGTGGATCATAAGGCAAAGGAAAAAGTATTCAATGCTGGTCATGCCAGTAAGGAAGAACATGAGATTGTCTGTACCTTGAGATCTCCCTCTGAGGATAGAAATATGGGGGAATGTCTCTTGTAGAATAGTCAGCGGAACCCTATATGAAGACCCTATAGGAGTCTGAGGAATCATCCTCAACATAGTCCAAAGTCAGTGCTTAAATTTGTGCCAGTGCTTGCCAGAAATGAACCCTGGCACCTCTAGGCTTGACAGTTCATAGCCCCAGCACCTCTGAACTTGCTGCATCAGTTATGAATGCAAAAAAATTGTGTGAGCCCAGCAGCTAATTGCTTGAGCCCCGGCACCTCTTTAATTACAAATTAAGCACTGTGCAAAGTCAAATGCAACTGCCTGTCTGTTGTGATGGCTACCAGAGAGCTAGGAGGTACCAATGAAAGATACCATCTTGGTGACCCAGTAGATCCTGGTACTGACATTCATTGGGTACTCACTAATAAGCGGGATTCTGGCTTGTCTGACATGAGCAAGTCTCTAGAATATCTAAATCCTTGTGGTATCAGGTATAAATGAGCCAAAGTCAGTTGAGGCTCCACAGGAATCTGTGTTGATACTAAAGGGACTGCCTGCTTTGGTGGTCTCATTTTGGAAGATGGGACAAGTATCGAAGGCAGTGATTGCAGAGACACAGGCCTATTAGATGACCTCCATATCAAGGTTGTAGATAGCCTCTGTTGTACTGGTGCCAATGTCTGGGATACTTGTTCAGCAAGGAGTCTGAAAATGGTACAGGCTTCCGCGAAGTAGAGTGTTTGGTGACTTTGCTAGGTCTATCATGCTTCAGTGGTACCCGAGCTGGATCCAGTACCAAAAGTACAACTGGTACCAGTGTTTCAAAGAACTGTCTTCAAAGAGCTCCTGGTACTAGAACAGCTTGGGCCTTCACAGAACTCTTCTTGGGACCTGAGGTCTCTGGAGTGTACAGTCTCTGAGGTGACCAGGCTATTTTGAATGAAGACTCTCTACAAGGAGAGCTAGAACTTCTTTTTCTTAGGAGCTTGTCAATACCTTTTGAAGTCTTCTCTGTCAAGGATCTCAGTGACTGAGAAGCAGAGGTCAAAAGGGCACTAAGAGTATTCAGAGGCTGATGTACTGGTGTGGTTTCCCTGGCCCCAGATCGGAGGCTTGTCACAGAGCCTGGCTCCACCATCAGGAGCCTAAATTTGATTTCTCTGTTCTTCTTCAAATAAGCTTTTAAAAGAGGTGCAGATCTTGCACTTTGCAGAGTGTCCATCACTGACTTGGATGGATTCTCGGCAGGAGAGGCAACATTTGAATCCTGGCATACCACAGCAAAAAACAACCCTTGAGGAACTCCCCTCGGAGGGTGGGGAGGGGTTATCACATGGAACCCCCCCTCCCCCCCCCGTGAAATCACTACCAGATCAAGTAAAGTGAACTCAAACTAAACCTACTAGTTAAAATTAAAACAGCAATGCTAAGCTAGAGGCTTAGCACAACGTGGGCACATTAGATGCTCTGTCTCAGGCCGAGGATGGTACAGACGGAACTGAGAGCAGTCCGCCCATGCAGCTATCATCAGTATGGGGCACAGGGAAGACTAGAGCACTCGTGCAGGCTGAACAGGCACTGCTTCAGAAAATCTCCAATCACAGGTGCATTCTCACCTGAAGTGGAGCACCCCAAGGACACTACTCAAAGAAGAAGGGCTAGATTTACAATTACAGATTTCTAAAATGCACGAGGCCATATATACCTCTAAAAATTACCAAAAAAAATCAAATTATGTGTCCAAAGAACCAAAGTCACAACTTATTACGCTCAATGGACCAGCAGGAGATAATCAGGTCCTTAAAATACACACATTGTAAAGCCTAAAAAAGGGGGTAACCATTCCAGCAATATATGTTTTTTAAAGAGACTAAACAAAACCACACACACTCCATGTGCTAAACAATCTGATGTAAACAAACTTGTGCATGGTAAGAGGAAAAGATTCTTATCTGTCTTTTAGAGACTAAGGGATCAATTCTGCTTTAATTGACTGCAGTGATTCAGGATTAGGCCCTTTAGTATTTATGGTATTAGTAATAAAGCTTCAACTGTCTTCACGATGCCCACAGTAGAAGACCACCTCCCAATGTGTCAGAGTGGCTTAATTAATTGAATAGGCAAGCTGATTTAAATGGGAGGACAGGAAAGCTGGGAATGATTACCAACAGCTGAAGTTGAGCACAGAGACAGTACTGCATATATTAAACCTAATTTAAGTTAGATAAATTGCTATTTAGTGCTAACTCACAACATGAACTTTCGAACTTGGGTAGCAGTGGTAAATTCTCAACCTGGTCTCAACAAAACGTGAATTGTACCAATCACTGAAAAAACTCTTTAAAGGCCTATCAGAGAAAGTCTATATTGCGTATGCGTGCATGAAGAAAGTGAATCTTATCTTTAACTGAATAAAAGCCTTGATGTAAATCATGCTGCTAACAGTTTATGAATAACTGCATTTGTTTCAATCTCATAACAGAACAACACTTCCTTTGCAATATTGAGTAGTAGTCGGAAGTGAGCTAATGGTACAGTTTCTTTTTGTATGATAGGATTATTTTCCAGTTGCACTGTGTAGGCTTAAAAACTCCAGCCTGAAACAGCCAAAATATTTAGCAGGAAGATTTATGGCTGAAATGAGGGGGATCTTTCTTTGAAGTGACTGACTTCTTTGACTGGTGTTTCAGAATTACAAAGCTTCAAAAGGACCCCTTTCTGTGAACAGCCTTTTACATTTTTCCTTCATCTCCACTGCATATAATTATATTGCTAAACAATGTTTGAAAATAATTAAGTGGACATCAGTAGGGGTGAATGGAACATAAGAATGTAGATGTTACTGAAAACAGATGTCCATTACTGTAATAATGTTAAACAGAGAAAGTGGTATGATTTCCTTTACAACAACTGCATAAATAAACATTAGTAATTCTTCAGTGCTAGAGCATTTTTCATCAAAAGATCTTAAAGCACTTTACAAACATTAATGAATTTAGGCTCAAAATGCCCACGAGATAAGTGCTGTTATCCTCATCTACAGATGAGGCAACTGTATAAGTTGTAATTACGTACTGTTTCTTAATGCAATAGTGTCCTTCTCAATTCTGACTAATTATAGCTTATCAGAATAACTTGCCCATTCCAATTCCGCAGGTTGTTTATATTTTACTTCCTCTAACATATATTATTCCGCTTTAATTATCATCAAGAGAACAGTTTTGCAGTAAAGGCCAGAAAAAAAAAAGTGGAATACAAATTTGTAAGTGAAAAAAATGTTGTACACAAAACTATTGAAAATCAATTGAAAAAAGTGTGACGTATTATACTACTGAGTGTAACATGTTATAAGGGTATGTAATAAGCCCTCTACAACCACTGTCCAAAGGAGGGATTGGCATGATGTTTGGCATTTGAATATGGTGCTATCCTGAAGCACCAACTTAAAGAAAGCTTTCAGCTTTTAATGAGATTAAAGTTTATCGTCTCACGAAAGTGGACATGCTGTGTGGCTAGTAGACCTACTGTCATTCCTTACGTTTTTCTATTAACTGCCCTTGCTATTCAAACAACTGCCTTCAAAACATTCCATGGAAAAACATTTTACATAAGTTTACAAAAAGAGTCATGGGAAAGCTAGAAATCCTACTTTAAAATACAGAGCTTGTTTCCCCAGTTACTCCAATTTTATACCAGTATACAACTGTATATAAAGATGATGAGGAGGAGTCTATAACTGCCATGAAACTGGAGCAATGCAATAATGAATTAGCTGTACATATTTTCTTATCTGCAAACAACATATTTGAATATTAAAACTCTAGGAAAAAAACAGCTAATTTAATTTTCCCCATTTTATTGTTCATTTGCATTTTTGCACATTAGTTAGCTTAAATAATTCAAACAGAGAAGTCAGTCTCGATTTCTGGTTCTGACACAGTAGCACTAAAGATGCTGCAAAGCTGAAGGTTGCAAAGGAATAGTTGTTTGGATCTAAATGTTTTTGATGCAATTTTTTTTAAAAATATGAAAACACTTCTATTAATATACTGTCTTTTTATTACAGATGTATACAGAGGTAGCCCAATAGGCCCATGAACTGTTGCAGTCCTCTAGGTGCTATTACAATACAACTAAATAAAAAATAGGTTAATTTTTAAACATTTAAAATGAAATTGTTGTGCAGATTTGATCCAATGTTTACATTTTGTATTTAAGGGGAGAATTAGGAGAAAAACCGATTGCTCCTCTATACATAGCCTGATTGGAGCTGCAGGGATGGCACCTGTGGATGGGGCAGCACGCAGAGCCACCTAGCTGCGCCTCCGCGTAGGAGCCTGAGATAAGGGCCGCCAGGGGCCTGCACCTCTGAACCCCCGCTCATGCCCCAACCCCCTTCCCGCACTCCAAACCCCTCAGCCCCAGCCCAGAGCCCCCTCCTGCATCCCAAATCCCTCATCCCCGGCCCCATATCAGAGCCTGCACCCCCCAGGCAGAATCCTCACCTCCCACACAAAACCCAACCCCAGCCCGGAGCCCCCTCCAGCACCCTGAACCCCTCATTTCTGACCCCATCCCAGAACCTGCACCCCCAGCCCAGAGCCCATGCCTCCTCCCACACCCAACCCCTCCCTCAGCCCAGAGCCCCCTCCTGCACCCCAAACCCCTTGGTCCCAGCCTGGAGCCCGCTCCAAAACCCCAAACCACTCATCCCCAGCCCCATCCCAGAGTCCGCACCCCCAGTCAGAGCCCTCACCCCCTGTGCCCCAATCCCCTGCCCCAGCCCAGAGCCCTGCCCCCCCACACTCTCCGAACCCCTTGGTCCCAGCCTGGAGAACCTTCCTACACCCCAAACCCCTCATTCCCAGCCCCACCCCAGAGACCACACTTCCAGCTAGAGCCCTCGCCCCCACACCCCAACCCCCTGCCCAGAGCCCCCCTCCCACACGCTGAACTCCTAATTTCTAGCCCCACCCCAGAGCCCACATCTCCAGCCAGAGCCCTCACCCGCTCGTGCACCCGAACCCCAATTTTGTGAGCATTCATGGCCCGCTATACAATTTCCATACCCAGATGTGGCCCTCGGGCCAAAAAGTTTTCCCACCCCTGACATAAGTGCACTCTTAGTAGACTAAGAAACAAATGAGTAAGTTGAATCCAAAAAACACCAGGAGAACAAACAAAAAGTGAAGTGCGGAAAGACCATGTGACAGTGCTCTTCCTGTAATTCTGTTCTGAGCTAGTCAGCTGGAAGCAGTGCATTCTTTGACCTGGAGCCCAATATGTAGATTCCTTTGTAAATTAACAAGGATGAGGGCAACAGAATACATTAGTGTCTTAAAGAAGCTAAATAATTTAGTGTAGCAAGCCCACAATCTACAAATTAGTGGGTAAGAAGCCTTATATCTGTATCTACTGAAGAAAAAAAAGAAATCAAAAGGAAACCAACTTTCATGACAACTATTTCTCCTATAAAAAGTAGTCAATTAGGTGCTTAACCAAGAGACATAAGACCTCAATCACCAAGTTCAACCCTAGATACACAACTCCACTGAAGTTATTGTGTTGTGTGACCCCAACAGCTTTGAAATGTGTTAATCAGTATCTGTAACCATATATCTAATTATAGCATTTGGACAACTACTGGTAAATGGCTTTTGGCAGAATTAGAAACCAAACAGTGGACATAGCAATAAATGATAGTGACTTGATAATTTACCTGATCATTTACCACAGCCAGATGTTGATAAGAAAATAATAGTCATATCATCACAAAACAGAACATGTATTTGATATTACTTTTCCTATTATATTGGCTTAATAATTACCATGCATCAGAAAAGCACAGCAAATAAAAATGTATTGTTCTATATTTGTCTTCTAGGGACACCTACACTGTGTTAGGCAATTTCCATCACTCACAGGAAGATGCAGTCTCTGCCCGATAGAGTTAACAATTTATTTTGATTAAAACAGGTTCACTAGAATTTCAGTTCTGAACCCTTAACTGTCACTAATGGTTGCTCTTCCCATTTTCTGTAATAAGGTTTTGACAGCTAAATCTTAACAGAATTATTTGCTTTTTATTAAAAAATATCCTTTTTGTTTTTAAAACGGTTTAAGGTGAACTAATGCACTCCAAAAAAGTGAAGACCCTATAACATGCTTACTTGGGACACTGACCTATAAGGCTAAACCACTAAATAATGGGGAAATGGTCATTTTAGAGTAAGGAATGAGCTAAACAACTTCCCCGGAGACTACAGGCACATCTCAAACCTGCCAGAATTCGTGAGTTCACTCTTGAATGGAAGAGGGAATCTGATAATAGGCCACAAGAAGAGGGGAGAAATAAGGGCCAATGACAAGGAGCCTGACTGCCTAACTTACCCTCCCCTCTTAGCTCACATTGGGCCTACATCCAATCTGGTGACAAAAGGAGAGAAGCACCAGTGACTAAACCAACCATGTTGCAGATACCACAAGGAAAGATTAGTACCTCTTCCTCCTGGCATCTGAAAAGCTAGTTAGCTGAAAGGGAATGTTATAAACTTTCGCCATAATTCAAGTGACTACCTCTCAGAGGCTAAATTTCAGTACAACCCTAATAATATAATCAATATGAAGGCTGTTTCAGAACTCGCTACCTAAAGTATGTACCGCCGTACCAGTCTACTCTTTAAGAAGCCAACAGATTGAAGAGCTATCCCACAAACAACTGTCTGGTTTCCTGGGGGATATTTTATTTAATCATTGGGGTGCCTTGTGGTCCAGTGGAAACATAACATGCTGCCACAACAGGGGATTGGCAGGTGACAGAGTTCAGATCCAGTGAAATCTCTGTGGTGGCATCATACTTAGCCTCTTGTTGGTAAAAGGAGGAATACTCCATTTTTCTCCAATAATTTCTCCTTTTGGTGGGCACAATGGGGTAAGTTAGACTAGTTCCAGAGAGTACAGTCAGTGTCTAAGACTAAACAGGCCATTTGTATACAATGGTGGGGAAAACAGAAGAATCCTTCTGAAGGACCATTCTAAAAAACTGAGCATGTTTTTGGGGGAGTCATGTTGAAAGTGGCAACATATTAGCATGTCAAACTCAGGAAGTCCCAAACTATCACTGCTCTGTTAGCATGCCCTGGAATGTTTACAAACAAGTATGTAGAAGCTGGTGAAGAATACAACGACATTTGCTTCACAGACTATTCGCAGGGCTTTTTGTCTTCACCACTCTCAAAAACAAAAAAGCTTGTGGAATATTTTTGCATCCTTACATAATTTCATGGCTTTATTATTATTATTGGCACTTATTAGTACTGCTCCTCAACTACAATCTTACACCTGTTATCAGTGTATTACTCAGAAATATGAAATTGACAGAGAAGTAATGAAGCTGATCATCATGAATGGAAACCGTTGGGAGGGAAGAGGGGGAATCTAAATCTATTAGAACTCTGGAACTTTATCGTCTGCAGGCTTTTACACATGAAAAGATCTCAAAAAACAAAACAAAAAAATTCAAGCTTAGGAGACTGTTTCACATAAAAGCTGTATCTAGAGAAATAGTAAAAAAAAAAAATCCATCCAGCAGTTTGACAGAGAAATGAAAGGAGAAGAGACTGTGGTCATGGGTAATCAGATGACTCTTATAGTTCTAACATATAAGTGGTACAACTATTTTAGGTAATTATAAATCAACAGGCAAGGCATTTTCTGTGGAAAATTAATAATAATAAGATGAAGAATACTTTGCAAATATACCGCAACTTTGTCCAAAAGTTCTCAAAGTGTTCCACTAGCATTAATTAAATCTTACATCCGTTGTGTAATAAAGGAGTTTGCTATACACAATTAAACAAACTGAGGCACCGGCAACTGACCACCCCTAAGACCAGACACTGCATTAGTGGAAAATCTAGAAACAGAATCTAAGAGTCTTGACTCTAATTCCATTCTCTAATCATTAGAAAATACTCCAATTAATGCCCTGCTTGGGGAAGCTGATGGTCAAACTTACAATTTGAGACCATTAATCCCCATGAATTCTGTAAGCTCCTAAGGCTAGGGAACCTTAGTTCCTTCCTTCCTTCCTTCCTTGCTTGTCAGGACTCTATGCTTAAACATGAGAGAAAGGACCACCAAATGTTGTCTAATTCATATCATCTGTTTCATATGTGACAGAGACAGGAGTGCTGACAGCAGGACTGAATGACTAGTCTCCCACCAAAGTGTTCCCCCCCTTCAAACACCAACAATAAAGTGCACAGATCATGAAAAACTCTAATCCTCTTAAGTTGCGGTCACCTATGGTCCCTATAAATCTCCTCCACCAAGTTGTCCCTGTGCTCCTGAAAATTTCACCAACTTGGTGAAAGTAAACTATCATCTAGACTAACATATGCAGTATTGCCAACTTAAAACATTCAAATCATGGGTCAGCCCTCAACAAAGTCACAAGACTGATTTAAAAATCATGAGCTTGTTAAATAAAATACATAAATAATAAATAATAATATTTATTTTTATTTACTCTGAAGTGCACTCAAGTCACATTTTCACGCTTTTCTCCATAAGCTTGAGGACTAGATATTTACTTAAAAGGAGAAAGAAAAGCGAGATTTTCATATAGTCACTTGTTTCCAGGAGTCAGGGCTCAAAGTAGAACACCTAATACCATGAGACTAACAATAAAATTGCAAGAGTTGGTGACAATATGCAAAAGGCCAAATACATCTCATTTTTTTGCTGTGCCTTGTCTATCTAGCAGCTTGCTAGAAAATAAAAGGAAACATTCACAAACCCCAACAAAAATATAGAAACAGTTTCCTACTGTTACTTTTCCAATTGCTGTAGTTGCCAATGGCACGTTACACGACTGTGACTGGAAGGGAGATGGTATGTGCTATTGGAAGGGGAAATAGTATGTGCTATTGTGAACAGAAGGGAGGTATCCATGAGACAACCTCTGTATTAAGATTGGTCCACTGATGAACAAGAATGGAGGGAGGAATCTGATAGTAATAATGAATTTATTTTAAATAACATAAGAACCAAACTGCTTTACAACTGTATACAAATAGAACCACTGAAATACAGCCAGCTCCCATATCAAGAGTGATAGTCAAAATACAGTATAACAGAATAGGGAGGTAAAATTAATCCATAAACAATAGTGCAAGCCTCTAATTTTAGGCATGGTTTTCCTACAAAACAATGAGTAAAATATTCCATGTAACATTTTATTCTTCTGCAAATCAAGTGTACAGCACGCAGACTTCCTGTAGTTGAATGCAGTTTTCTTTTCCATGTGCAATTTAAACTGCCAAGATTAAACAGAGAAAAATATTATATGTATCCATGGATATCTAAATTTAGAAATACAAACAGTTCTCCTGCTGCTGCAGCCTGAAAAAGAGATGGTAGGAAATCAGTACTTGCTAAGAATCATACAGAAGAAGCTGTCATGGTATATGTTGTGAATAGGGCACTGGAGGTATTAAAAGACTAAGATCTAGAAGCACTAGGGCAAGTACACATGCTGGGGTGGGAAAGGGTCATTTATACTTTGCAGTTAAAATGAACTGGAAATGGTAAATGTCAGCATGCTGGCAGCAATAGAAAGATGCCAAATAAATGAGTAAATAGATTGAAAGGTCTGCACTTAGGCCCATACAAAGAAAAAAAGTGGGTTCTACACACAACTCCTGGCACTAATTTAATTAAAATAAGCACAACCCTCTAACGTGGCCTCAGTTACACCATTATCAAGCTGTTTATATTGGTACAGTGTTCCGGTCAGCTCAGAAGGACTTCAGTGCAGAAAGCATTCTTTAGTACATAAAGAAGCATTGCTCTGATGCCCTGCTGAGCCAGGCAGACCCTGGAGTAGCCAGCTACCTATCCTCTCTTTGAGGAAAGCCAAGATGCCCTTAAAGCAGGGGTGGGCAAACTTTTTGGCCCGAGGACCACATCTGGGTATGGAAATTGTATGGTGAATGCTCACAAAATTGGAATTGGGGTGTAGGAGGTGGTGAGGGCTCTGGGGTTGGGCCAGAAGTAAGGAGTTCAGGGTGCAGGAGGGGGCTGTGGGCTAGGGCAGAGGGATCAGGGCTGGGGCAGGGGTTGGGGTACATGAGGGGATCAGGGGTGCAGGCTCCGGGCAGCACTTACCTCAAGCAGCTCTTGGAAGCAGCGGCATGTCCCTTCTCTGGCTTCTATGCAGAGGTGCCACCAGGAGGCTCTCTGCGCTGTCCCGTCCACGGGTACCGCCCCTGCAACTCCCATTAGCTGAAGTTCCTGGCCAATGTGAGCTGCGGGGGTGGTATCTGGGGCAGGGGCAGCACATGTAGCCCCCTGGCTACCCCTAAACGTAGGAGCCGGGGGGGGGGGGGGAGGACACACATGCTGCTGCTTCTGGGAGGCTTGGCACGCGCGCGCAGCGTGGCCTCCAATCCCGCTCCCCAGCTGGAGCGCAGGAGCAGGGCAAGCCCCAGACCTCGCTCCCCGGCGGGAGCTCAAGGGCCAGATTAAACAGGCTGGAGGGCCAGATGTGGCCCCCGGGGCATAGTTTGCCCACCCCTGCCTTAAAGGCTTTCCACACATTTTCAGGTTTCATCCCACGAGTATAAGCACTGACACTGGCATGCTTCTAACTGCATGACAGTGACGCTAAAGCATGCAAGTAGTTATACACTGTTTTGTCCAGTAGCCATCCTTACATGGACAGAATCTGGCCAGAAATTTTTTAGTAAACTTGTTTGAGGATCTGTTCGTACCCAGGACCTGAAGGAGAAAACAATATATGTTGTGCTGGATGTAGTAATACCTTTCCTTACTAGTGCTACCAACAAGAAGGAAATGAAATCCATGATCTAAATTATACTTAGAACTCACTAGGAGGAGGAGAAATATAGACCTAAACCCTCACAAATCGTTATTTCAAATGTGTTGCCCTTCTTTTTAGGTAAAAATTTCACTTGTAATGCTCAAGACAGAAAACACACATGAGAACCCAGCTGGCTCTGCAGCATTACAACAGCCAACAAAGCTGAGCAGGCAATTCAGAATACCAGCCTTCAGATAGGTAACAGTTAAATATGCCCAAGCAGCATGGGCCAGTTAATGTGTAAACAGCGAGTTTTCCAGGTCCTCTATGGAGGTGTTAGAGAAGGATGAAAATACTACAGAGTAACAAGGCAGAGAAATTAAGAATCCATCATTCTAAGGGACAGGCTGGTAGGTAAGCTGACTGGTGCGAGTGCTACATGCTCTTCCCCTTCCCAAAACAAGGTGGTGATATAATGAAACTGATGAGACTTGGGTAGTGAAAGCTCCTGTTCTTAAGGATTTCAGTTCCACTTGCAAAGAAACTAGCTGCGAGCAAAAGGATGGTAGGCTGAATGGCACGTAGTCAAGAACTTTCTGCGATCAAGAAGTTTCTTGATAATGAATGGCACTGAAAGAGAGTCTTCCATGTGGAGCACACATTCTGTGGGTATAATTACAAGTACTGAAAGCTTCTTGAGACAGGAGTATTTTCAAATATTTTTAAAAGATAAACATATATGAACTACCTCATTCTTCTAAATGTAAAACAAATCATACATCACTTCAAATTTAAGTTCATTTTCTACTTCAGTTTTATGCAAGCTTATGAATGTAATAACAGCCCTCAAACAAAATACTTGTGCTCACTTGAGTATGTATTGCTTCTGCATAACTAGGGCCCAGCGAACAAATAAGAAACGTACCCAGGAGGAAATGCAGAACCACAGTATGCAAAGAGGCTCTGGAGTAGAAAACCAGACTGGGAAACAGTTTTATAAATGTAATATCCATGTTGGAAAACTGATGCTAGAACTAAGGGGTGAGGAAATGAACTTGAATTAGCCTAGATAGTTGTAGGGCTCCTTCATTAGCTCCCAGCATTCATCACTGGCACAACTCCATCACTGGTATATATGGTTTCTCAAAGGTGTTTTGAATAGCATTATAGTGTGCCTTGTGAGCAGTTCAGGCACTGGGCCAGTTTCAATTATGCACACACACTATAATTCAGAGGTACCTTCAGGTTGTGTTGTGCAATTTATAAAGCATTGTTACATTATTTTTAAAATAATTAACTTAATATTTGAAGCAAGAATTGCCATCTCACCTTAGGAAGTGAAATTTTGTTTCTCATGTCTTTGGTCACATGTCCAGGATCAAAAGGAAGTTTACTGGTCCTGAAAGCTTTTGCACTAGTGGGCCAAACCGTCTCTTATCCTGCAAAGTCATTTGGACTTTTAAAAGCATTCTCATTCTGATGTTGCTTCCCCATACTACACTTCAATTATCACATGATTTTTAACAGCTCATGAATTTCAACCGTTGCAGATTAGTTTGTATCAGTGATTCCAGATCTTCAACACTAGTTCTTAATTTTTTGCAACACTCAACACAAACTGCAAAAATCCAGACAAGTGAAACGGGAAAAAGAAAAAGAGTAATCAGATCACCATCATCTTAGAAGGTCCCACTTATCAAGACTTTCCATGGCCATAGACAAATAATTCCTCTCACTGAAAAGCTGAGGTCAGCTTCCCAAATGAATCAGATATGCATTTCTGACCCTGATGTTTGCAAACTGTTGGACCACAGGAGCATTTGATCCTTTGGTTTAACAGTCCTCCTTTTGGCACTGGTCCAGGAATGAATGCCGCAAGTCCCAGATCTCAGAACAGTGCTACTTTTATTCCCTGCCCTTCCAGAGCAAATGCAATAGAAATGTCCTATTGGAACCGTCCCATTGTATGAGATGTATGTTTTCTTAATTACCTTATGAATGTTCAGCCAACTGAGCAATCTGACCATGTTAATAAAATACATTATTAAAACAACAAATTTTAAACTTGGATTACCCATTAATGATGGTGCAATTAAAAATTGGCCTGATGCTATACAAAACAAAAACCAAAAGACCTATGGAAACCCAGGAATTTTGTATTTTTATTAACAAAAATTAATTTTAAAAATTGGAGTAGTCTTAAAAAGTTTACCATACTATTGTGATCTTAATGGTGGCTGTAGAACTAGCTGTTGAACAATAAGGAATTTCGCTTACAGAGTGACAATTGCATTAAAAATGCAAAAAGCTGTAAATGAGGTGTTTAATCATCATAAGCAGAGCTGCCCTTAGGCACAAAGCTTTTCCTTGGGATGCCTAAATCCTATATGGACCTTGCAAATCAGGAGCCCACGGATTTCCCCACTCTGACAGTTGGCCAATATGGGGAGTCAATTCATGGCCCAATTCCCTACTTTCATACAAGGCTGCCCTCATTACATATTTCTTCTCACATTAGCACATCCCTAGAGATTAAGCATAAATGATCAACAGTAGATCAAGAAAACAACAGTGAAAAAAGATATTAGTGAAGTAAGACAAAAGACGTTTCCCCTCTCCCCCACTAAAGCCAGGCTTTGTGTTCTGCATTTCAACTTGCTAGAAATTTATCAGCCAGATTCACTCCCCTTGCTCCAGCCACTTTGCATTGGTGAAGTGACAGAACCTCACTCTGAATGGCTAGCTGAGAATCCCCCAGCACAGAAGTTACGCCAACAGGCCAGGGCACCCTGATAACCAGGTAGGTGATTGTTGTGCCGAGGACTCTGGGCCGATAAAAGACGAACGGTACTGACTGAACACACATTACACAAAGACCTCAAATCCTTGTAGCCAAAGGGTAAAAGGTTAGTGAATACAAGCTATAATGCCAAACCTAGAGAGCTAGTACCCAGGTCATAAACATATGTTCAAAAACTGACAGAAATGGTCATTTGAAATGTGATCTGGTCTCTTTGATACAGCTCAGTAGTTTAGAAAGTGGAGAAATCATATCCTATTAAAAAACAGGAAACTGACTGTAGCAATAAATCTAAAGCTCTGGCTGCTGCTATTTCTTATCTTGGATGAGCAGTTGTTAGTACGTAAGAGAGCAGATTTTTTTTTTTTAAACAAAAAAATTAAGCTAAATTCACTCTAGAACTGCAGCTTCCACTTGGTGATATAACTGAGCCTGTATCAGTGAGCCATAGCCTTTGGACACATGGAGCCCTAAGATTTTCTTTTTGTCATGGCAGGGTATCTTGTTATATTTCTGATGGTTTATTGCTGCCTACAGGCAAAAATGTGTCACTGAGAAATCAGTGCACTGAGGTTGATGAATCCCAAGGAATCTAATCAGGGACTTTGACAGTACTTGTGTATTCCTTTTTTGTGATCTCTGCACCCAAATGATACCTATAACTCCTCTGATGACATCTCTCCCTGTCTATTAAAAGGAATGAAGATCTGGTCAAAGATTATGACTTTTTTTTTTTAAACTGTTTGAGGATTTGTTTGTTTTTAACACAGAGGTGTAAGTGACTTTCCAGTCCTATTTCCTGCCCAATCTAACCATTAGTCTGTAATGTCTTTGCATTTGTTTGTTATTCTGATTATTTGTCATAGGAGCTCCTTTGTTCCCTGGGGCAGGCGTTCTACATGCACAGAATACAATTTTACGTTGGATCCATTTTTTAAAACACTCAGTATGGGTCAATGTAGGCAAGAGAGAAACTGACAACTGTTTTAGTACAGTGGACAAATGTTCACCAGAAGAGCGATAGAAGTCCCCAAACCATTTATTCCATGCCTATGTTTAGAGATATACTTGATATTTCTCAGTTGGGTATTCAGTTTTTGTATGAAATATTTACAGAAACAAAAATACAAAGGTCTGATGGCAGCATCCAGGAGAAAGTAAGTACTTCCAATCCCAATGGTTTATATTCAGCCCTGGTGCAAGCAGGTCATTTCAATCGAGTTGCAAACACTTGCATCAGTATTGAATATCTAAAACATCTATTTGGCACAAATTTAGGGCCCAATACTCTCCTCAGTGGTTACCAATGAAAGGCAAAAGGAAAGGGAGCTCTGTCTCATTAGCATCCTGTGAGCTTCACCCCCCTGCATAAGAGCCCCAAATCAACTCCACAGCCCCTTTGGAAGAGTGTTTCAACACATGGAGTTCCCTAGTTTCCACTCCTTTATGTGGGTTATTCTGACCGAGGAGACAAGGAGGCTCTCTTTGTTTCAAATTATGTTCTTAGGTAGCCCAAACCACTGTGGAATCTGAGCTCCTGTAAGTTACTGTAAACAATTAATGAAGTAGAAGACAGCTACACCAAAGCTCATGTTCTTCTTGCTCTACTTTGGCAAGTGCATTCTTTCTACGTAAATGACACCAGTGTTTTAACTGACAAAACTGCTGCATCCACAACTGTTGTGTAAACCTTTCACTCCAAGTGCCTCATTTTGAGCCGAGACTAGTATCTATTCGAGAACAGTTTCTGAAAAGCATACGATGCCTTCTCCATACTTAGAGACGTAGCTGTCCCAGTTTAAAAAAAAACCAACACTTTGTTTTTATAAACCGTTTCCTTGCATTGTCTCTTCGTAGTACAGATAGTACCCTATAAAAGTTTGCAAAGTGATTGGGGATACTTCTGGAGGAAAGTTGCCATATACAAAGCAGATCATCATCATCATCTCAAGCCACCATAATGCCTTTCAACTCAATTATTAAAAGACAGATTTACAGCCATGGAATTCCTTCATGCTTGAGGGCAAACTCTTACCAACATCAACCCATTTATCATACGTTGTTTTATGTCTGCTTTGTTTTTCTTCTGTTTCCAAAAAGGGAATGCACTTCAGAAATGTTACGGACCACCAGATTTGTTTCATATTTTATCAAAACTAAACATTCGAACATTTTATGGAGATTAAGAGATTACAGTCCAAGTGTTTTTATTCTTCTGCATGCAAGGTTCTTTCTTTTTCAATCCAATTAAGTAGTACTGCAAGGTATGATGTTAATTCCTGAGGAGAAATGATATAACACACACACACACACACACAAAGAAGTTAGCTTGCTTGTGATTGCTTTTAGAGCCTGGAATCCATTTCAATCTATGCTTGTTTAAAAAATGTAAACCCACATTGTTCATTTGCTAAAAGCCCTGTGCAGTAAGTGTTCAGAATACTAGAACTGATACTCATGTAACTTCTTCCAAAAATTACAAAAATGTCTACAAAATACATAAACAGTAGTAGTAGTTGTATGCAGGATTCATTAGTAGTCACTGCAGAATTCCATAATCTAACCAATTTCATAGTTTTGATAAACCATATATAAGTATTTTAAGTGATGAGTAAAACTTTAGATTTATACCACAGTCTGGGAGTGACTATTTACTACTGAATCTAGCACAAAACTTTGCCATGTGTATTGTCACAGAACTTTTTGTATCTAAAATACCATTGCCATGAACACTGCTTCTGATACTGTCCAAAATAGTAAGTCTCTGGGCTTTTACTAAAACACTTAAGCCAAGTTAAAAAACAAAACAAAAAAAAAACAAACAGGAAATGCAGGACCACAGTATGCAAAGAGGCTCTGGAGTAGAAAGTCAGACTAGGAAACAGTTTTATAAATGTAATATCCATGTTGGAAAACTGGTGCCAGAACTAAGGGATGAGGAAATGAACTTGAATTAGCCTAGAAAGTTGTAGGGCTCCTTCATGAGCACCCAGCATTCATTGCTGACAACTCCATCACTGGTATACATCGTTTCTCAGAGGTGCTTTGAACAGCATTATAGTGTGCCTTGTAGGAAGTTCAGGCACTGAGCCAGATTCAATTATTAACACACACTATAATTCAGAGGTACCTTCGGGTTGTGTTGTGCTCCTAAATCCATATTTAGGCTCCTAAATCCATTTTTAAATGCCTAAGGAAGTAGCCTGATTCTCAAAAGCACTATACACACAACAGTCTGTGGGAGGTGTTAAGTGCTCAGCGCTTTTGAAAATCAGAGCACTTACTCAGGTAACTGATTAAGGATTTAGGATCCTAACTTTAGAAACTGCTAAGTGCCCAGTCCTCCAGCCCTTTGCTCACATAAGCAAACGGTAGCACGATTAGGCCCACAAACTGTTCTGAAATGGTTCGTTACCTACAAGAATTTTATATGGATTATTAAACATTTTAATTGACTGGGATGTGTCATTCTGCTCTCTCTCAAAAGCAAATATGAGAAAATTAAGCCTTGGAATGCAAAACAATTTTAGCCTTTGGATAATGTAGCTACTATTCCCCCCCAAATTTATCCTCTCTTCAGTTCTCTATTCATATAGCATTTCTCCATGTGATCTGTTTAGCTGCTTCCAGAGACACTAGGCCAAAGCTGCTTCGACTTCCACCTTACGCATTCCCACTGAGACAAGTGCAATGGGACTGCTCAGTGCAGAACGTAACCCTGTTTGACTGATGTTGGTAACTCACCATCAAAGTCGCCACAGTACCTGGACTCTGTCTCATTTTGTTGTGTTGGGGACAGAGCTTTTTCTTTTATTAATCAAATGAAAAGTTGCTTTAGAGAAGGATTTCGGATTGTAGTGCAAGACACAGAGAATAATGTCCAGAAATTAATAAATAGTTTAGAAGTATTTTTGTTTGAGAAGTTAACAGTTGAGACCCCGATATCAACAATGAAAACAAAAGTAGCTGAAGGTACTCAAAATTGATACGCACCCCCTATGTTCCCTTTAAAACAACGTCAATTCCAATACACCAGGAAGTACACACATACTGCTCTGTAAATCATGACGGGGGAGGGGAGGGGATCAGTATACTCTCCCAAACACAATATTTTTAAAATGAGAATGTAATTTTCACTTCTAAATTTATTAAACCAAACTGCTCGGTACAGTACAAAAAAGAGTTAAAGCATTATTAGCACGTGAGATATTGGAGGGAACAGAGGTGAGATGAAGGAAGGACAGAAAGGATAATGTCACAGCCACCAAAGCACAGAAAAGGGTTTTTGTATTTAGGATAGCAAGGAAAGGATAGATCCATCTTTCATCAGTCACTAAATACATTCAGAGTCTGGCCTGTCTGATGAAACTGCCAACAAGAGTGTCAACTATGATGATCAAGTGCCCACAAAATTATTAGCAATAGGAATGGGCCACTGAACAACCACCAAGCAATGTTTTTGTTAACTACTAATGTAGTCTTCATTTGTACTTCTACATCATTGGTTCAAAATTCTGTGTTGAATATCTAATCTCTTGAATCATTCAATCCTCCTCATGGTCTGATTTTTCTAATCATATGGCATGTAAGGATACAAACATTTTTATTTACAAAGTTTAAATGTCCTTTAGTGGATCTGGGGGAGGGATTTAAAAAAAATCAATTCTCCATATTCACCTTCATCAAAAATACATTCTGAAGATTTATAACAAGACTCTGCACATTTCAATTAATAGCAAAAACACCACCAGATACGGGGTGTGAAGCTACATACATATTTCTTGCTGCTAAAAGCATGGAAACTTATTTATTACTATGAAAAGAGGACACTTTTAATCGCAAGGAAAAGATGTGTCAGTAAGTTTGGTTCATTGGTATTAGTGTACACCTTAACTCGTTGAATATGTCTAACCACCTTACATTTTGTCACGGGCCACAAAACCAAATTTTGATGTTTGCAAGTTGGTCTGAAGTTTTAAACTGGATGATGCATATTAAATATATAAAAGTGTCCTTACTTTCAGAGGTCCTGAGAACATCTGAGCATCAGGCCTCTTATTTAGATACTAAATATGGGTTTAGGAACTTAACTTTAGGCATCCAGGTTTGGTAATTTTGACTTGCTTAGAGCTACACTAGTTTGAAAGTGTAGGGGTAAAACAAACAAAAAAACCGAACAAGATATGTAAAAGCAGGAAATATTTGCTAGCAACAAACGTTGCTGAACAGGTGAGCAAATATAAATGATTAATTATACTTAATAAGCTGTGTTACAGTTATATAGTGCTATTGTTTATAAGTGATAGGCATTTAAAATTTGAAATTATTACAGCCTGCAAGAGTTAGGCATTGCAAATTCTCAATCCATGTATTCCAAGGCCAGAAAGAATCATTGTAATCATCTAGTCCAGTGCTACTCAAAGTGGTGGTCCATGGATCGGTGCCGGTCCACGAGCCATCGGCTGCCGGTCTACGTGCATATTGGGGAAAAAAAATTGCCGGTACCCCACATCAGATAGCTTGAAAGCACTGATCTAGTTTGTCCTTCTGTATAGCACAGGCCATAGAACTCCCCCCCCCCACCTCCCCCCCCAAAAATTCCTAGAGAATAGCTTTTATAAAAGCATCCAATCTCGATTTAAAAATTACCAGTGATGGAGAGTCCACCTTGACATTTGGTACGTTGTTCCAATTATTAATGACTCTCACTAATATAAATGTATACCTTATTTCCAGTCTGAAAGTATCTAGCTTCAACTTCAAGCCACTGGATCATGTTATACCTTTCTCTGCTAGACTGAAGAGCCCATTATTAAATATGTTTTCCCACATAGGTACCTATAGACCACGGGTTCTCAAACTGGCGGTCGTGACCCCTCAGAGGGTCGTGAGGTTATTACGTGGCGGTTGCCAGCTGTCAGGCTCCACTACCAAACCCTGCTTCCCCTCCAGCATTTATAATAGTATTAAATATTTTAAAAATGTGTTTTTAATTTATAAGGGGGGTAAGCACTCAGAGGCTTGCTGCGTGAAAGGGGTCACCAACACAAAAGTTTGAGAACCACTGCTATGGGCTGTGATCAAGTCACCCCTTAATCTTCTGTTTGTTAAGTGAAGCAGATTTTGATCCTTGAGGTTATCCATTTAAGGGAGGTATTCTAATCCTTTAAATCATTCTCGTGGCTCTTCTCTGAAACCTCTCCAATTTTTCAACATTCTTCTTTAAGTGTGAACACCAGAACTGGACACCATATTCTAGCAATGGTCAGACCAGTGCCAGACAGAGGTAAAATAACCTCTCTGCTCCTACTTGAGATTCCCCAATTGGTTTTAATGAACTGTAGTGAACAGACCAACAAGGGGGATGCCAGCAACCACTTCCTTGCTGGGGGCGGCTTCACCCGTTTCGCCGACTGGCGGTTCACCCACCGTGCCTGGCTCAACTGCGTCCCGCTCAACGGAGCCGTCCGCCACGGGAACCGAGACAAGCATTGCAGGAAGTGCGGCTACTCCAACGAGACCCTGCCCCACGTACTGTGCATCTGCAAGCCCCACTCCAGAGCCTGGCAGCTGCGCCACAACGCCACCCAGAACTGCCTGGTGAAAGCCATTGCACCGCGCCTGGGGAAGGTCGCCGTGAACTGTGCCATCCCCGGTACCGACAGCCATCTGCGACCTGACGTGGTAGTCACCGACGAGACCCAGAAAAAGATCATCCTCGTCAACATCACAGTCTCCTTTGAGAACAGGACCCCGGCCTTCCGCGAAGCCCGAGCTCATAAGCTGGAAAAATACGCCCCCCTGGCCGACACCCTGAGAGCGAAGGGCTATGAGGTGCAGATGGATGCCCTGATCGTCGGAGCCCTGGGCGCTTGGGTTCCCTGCAACGAGAGTGTGCTGAGGACCTGTGGGATCGGTCGACACTACGCACAGCTCATGCGGCGCCTCATGGTCTCAGATACCATCCGATGGTCCAGGGACATCTACATCGAACACATCACCGGCCACCGACAGTACCAGGAGGTGTGAGCCGGTACGACATCATGCATCAACTATGGGAAAGGGACTGAGAGACTTTTTCCACTGGACCATATGAATTGGAACCATAAACTCACTGAACATTAAAAGAAAAGGAGTACTTGTGGCACCTTAGAGACTAACCAATTTATCTGAGCATAAG
Source organism: Natator depressus (assembly GCF_965152275.1). Taxonomy (NCBI): domain Eukaryota; kingdom Metazoa; phylum Chordata; order Testudines; family Cheloniidae; genus Natator; species Natator depressus. The sequence goes on along the minus strand of NC_134236.1, from coordinate 166,280,519 downwards.
CTTTCGTGAGCTACAGCTCACTGGTCAGTCTCTAAGGTGCCACAAGTACTCCTTTTCTTTTTGCGAATACAGACTAACACGGCTGTTACTCTGAAACCTGTCACTGAACATTAAATCCCACCAAATGAGGGTAAATCCATCCTCATCATCATATCCACTCATTATACTCCACACCTGAACATAGCCATTATATGAACAACATACCCCCATATCTCAATGTCTGTACTTTGACCCGTTAAACTTTTACCCCCAATCAGGGAGATTGCAGATTATGTATTCCTTACGCCACCCATTCCTAAACCGAATTTCGCACCCCTTGATAATCTGTACCTTATTCCCTGATAACCAGAAACTTCTATGCTTAAACTCTGTACCGTTTTCTTTTTACTTCCACATCATCTTAATAAAATTATTAAATCAGTTAGCCGCCACCTTCTCATTCTTAGCAGATGACTCACCAGAGATAAAGTGTTAAATCTGGCATGTTGCTCAGGTTAACCCTCTGGCTACTGACGTTTCTTTCCTCCTCCCCTTCCAACATCGTAAACAAATGATCACAGTAAGGTAGAGTCTGTAGGTGCCTATAGTAGCCTGGTAGGGTTGATCCTCAGACTCAGTGCCATAGTCATTTTGATTGCAGAGTTGTTGTAACTGTGTTGGTCCCAGGTAACACATATATACATACATACACACACACACACACACACACACACACACTCACTCATATATTTTAAACTTCTGTGGTGGAAGGTACAAGATATCAAGCTATACAGAGCTCATCTTCTTCATGTGTAGCTCGAAAGCTTGTACCTTCCACCAACAGATGTTGGTCCAATAAAATATATTGCCTCACCTACCTTGTCTCTTTCTAATCACTGAGTCTTTCAACAGTCATGAGCAGAACATATCTTTTCATAAATTAACTGAGTCACAAGAGGTCATGTATCATAAAAGAAAATAATTAGCAATTTTCAGAGGAAATCAGACAACTGCTTGAGAGGTACCACTTCCTTCCCAAGGGCAGATCCAAAAATGGACTCTCCCATCTTCACCCCACAAATTGTTGAATGTGTACCACCACACAGAGAAGCAGGCTCTCAAACACACACCAAGCCCAAACCCCACTCCACCCACGGAGGAGGGCTCTATACAGCTTTCTGCCTATTGCCTACTCCATATTGTGGAATCTGATGAAGCTTCTCTCTATAGCTCCTTGAACCTCCAGCTTCTGAGCAGCTAATGCAGAAAACAGCCCAGGCACCTGAGGCCACCAGATCTAAAGATTCCTGGAAATAGCAGAAGTGGTCAGCTCAAGCTCCTTTTGCTGGAGAGCTCCTGTCTTCCTTCCCCTCCTTTGGGCTGCTGCTGGTGACTGGGGAATCCTATGGCATCCCTCTTCTTTTTGCTCTTCACCATGGACTCCTCTTAGGAGGTTCTGGTCCGTTATTACTTCTTCTGATGAGTTTGTACATGCCATTGCTATTCCATGTGACAGGCCTAAAAGGCTCCATGTGCAGCCACAAGTCTGACACCTATTTAGGACTGGCTCTGTCTATCCGGTCATGCAGTTTCCTTTGTTGGTCATGTGTGCCTTTAACACAGCAACAAGGGAGAAACATTTTTTAAAAAAGGGGAGTGTGACGGTAAAACCAAAATACTGTAACTGGCAGAAGGATTCAAGGGCAAGTTTAGTCCATGAAAGGTTTTAAGTTGGTGGGGTTCCTTTAAAGTCCTGATTTGCTTCAATGAACTGCAATGTGAAAACTGCATTTCAAGTTATTGCAAACCTCCAAATACTAGAGGCCAATAGGAAAAATAATGACTTTACTATGGACCAAAATTTGGCCTCATGTGAAAAGCCAGCATAAACTGGCAAGATAGGCAATAGGTCCTTCCTACAGGCTAGTGCATCAGAGGAGACATTACGTCCTCCTGAAGCATGAAAAAGGTATTTATGTCCTACTAATATTGGGAAAGATATTAATAGTACTGAGTTCTTCAAAAATCATTCTGGTAGACCACTTATTTGGTGGTTTAACTCCTCAAGAGGATATGCCAGAAAATGCACTGGACCCTCCCCATGCCCGATACCAACAAAAATGTGTGCTGCAACTCAGTCTTCGAAAAAGGAGCCTACCAAGGGGATGCTGAACTAAGGACCTGCTTAGACTAACAAAAATTTGCACTGAAATAACTACATTGATGTAGTTACACTTATGCAAATCCTAAATGTAGATCCACTGCACTGGTGCAAGCATAGTCTTGAACCAACAGGTGAAGTTTATCTATACTGGGCAGTTGCATCAGTGAAATGCCTTGGAATAGCTATACTGGTACCAAAAAAAAAAAAACCCCCAAACCACCACAACAGTAAGGACAGGGCCTTAGAAACTTGCAATGGTACATGGTTTAGGCAACTATACTACCTTTCCCCATCAAGTGTCATTTGTATTTGTATGTCCACATCTGTGGAGACAGATGTGATCCTCTGTAATGAAACATATGGTCTTAAACTGGCATTGTTTGCAAACAGGAGGAGCTTCTGGCAGGAGATTGAACATGAAGTGTTCTGCAGGCTGCCCCTCTTAACCCATCTTTGGTTGGATCCTCTGCTGTGCTGAAGCTAGTAGGCTACTTTGTGAGTGGACACAATGCCAACTTAACTGATGGGCAGGAGTGAAGTCATGCCAAAGAACCAGAATGTGCATCTAATTTGATAATTAGGGTCTGAATTCCCCTCTAGAAATATTCAAATGGCAGTCTATGCTGAATCTCCATGCTGAAATGTAAGAGAATACGATTATATAACTCCAGCTCAGGAGCGGGTTAATTTTAAAAATTAAAAAGAAAAATCAGTTAGTCAGCCACAAAGGGAAAACTGTGGGCTCCTGTCATTCAGGATTAGTGTTCTTCAAGAAGAGAGAAGACAAGCATTAAGATTAAGCCTTTATCCCCAGTTATCCATGAGGGTCACCCGCAGATCTTGGCCAAAAGTGTTCTGTGGCCTTGCTGAAATAATTTATGCTGAATAGAGAGAAAAATGAGGAACCGATGGCCATTTTACAAAGCATTAAACACAGCTTTCCTGTCCCCAAGAAGTAAAACGCTATTGGTTAGTCATAAGCAGAGTATGTACAGTTCAGTGGAAACAAAAAACATCAAATATAAAAATATATGGATAAACTTTGAACTGTTGACAATTACTGTCTTGGATTTGATTTACTGTAGCATAGAACTGTCTACTTTTTTTTAAAAAAAAGAGTCAAGCGGGGGGGGGAGTAAAATTGGGATTGAATTGTAATTTCTTTTCCTATATTCGAACAATGTACACATCTTCATACTTTAATGCAGTGGTTCTCCAACTGTTATCTGCAGACCTCTGTGGGGGCAGGATCTTCTCATGGGCCATTTCCTCACCATCAACCCTAATCCCTTTCTTCTTGTTTTCCAAAACATTTCATGCTGGAGATCACAACCACCAAAAGCTAAGAAAACCACAACTTGAGAATCCACAACTTTAATGCATCCCCCTCCTTCCCTTCATTTTTTCTTCTAAACCATTTATTTTAAAGATCCTCTTCTTCTTATAAGAGAGCTAGTAGTGGAGGATTTACAGCTTTTTAAAACAAAACTATTAAGAGCTATATCGCTATCAATCTGAGGATTTAGAGGGGTTTGTTTTGTGTAAAGAAAAAATAAATTCCAAATTCACCTTTAATCCTTATTATAAAGCACTAGATTCTAATATTTGAGAGATTTAAATGTAAGCAGAGAGGCACACTGGTAGTGGTACTCATGTTGTCAATACTTGGGAAACAATTTTTCCAGGTCCAGTGGCGTTGTTAGGATTTTTCAGTCCTGAGCAGGGAACTTAGCCACATTTCTTCCATTAAATTAAAATTAATGAATGATGTGTGGCTAAATCCCCTGCACTGCTTTGAAAACCTCAACCAGGCATTTATCACTGAAAGACTTTGTCTACGAAACCTGCTCTCTCTGATAGTCTGCCAGAGTTTGACAATCTTATAGGTATAATGCAAAGCTTTCTGCTGTGTAAATTACCACTGAGGCAGGCATGCAAAATATAACTTGGGCAACTCAATTCAAACAACCAGTTAGAATTATTCAAAAGTTTTGTTTGTTTTTAAATTAATTGTTACTATGGTTATAGACCTGATTAAAAAAACCAGAAGATTTCAACCAATCATTTATTAAACATTTCCCTTTTAGGTCTACATGGATTAAATGATGATACTTAGGGCTGGTCTTCACTATGGGGAGATCGATGCTGCTGCAATCGAGGCAGCAGGGATTGATTTAGCGGGTCTAGTGGAGACCCGCTAAATCTATGGCAGAGCACTCTCCGGTCAACCCTGGTACTCCAGCTCTCAGAGTAAGAGAAGTCGACTGGAGAGCATCTCCTGTCGACACAGGGCAGCAAAGACACCGGGGTAAGTCAACCTAAGCTACATCAACTCCAGTTACGTTATTCATGTAGATGGAGTAGCATAACTTAGGTCGATCTACCCCCTCAGTGAAGACAAGCCCTTAGTAACTAGGAAAGCAGAAGAACCACAAAGTAAAGAAAATTACTGCTGTGGAAATAAAAATAATTAACATCCTGAAGGCTTTATATCAAGGGGTAACTTGCCCAGTTAAAGTCAACACAGACTTGAGTGAATTGTGGTGTGAAATCTTCTCCCAAATCTCCTGTTTGGCATTGCCATAGACTTCATTATAAGAAAGCATAGAAGGATACACCACAGGCATCACATGGCTGAAGTACTGAATACACAGTGCTTCTACTTTTAGCAGGTTAGCAGCTTGAATTAAAGCCTACAGTTGAGCCTGAGGTTGAACTCAAGATCCTAATCCAAGTTGTTGTGGCTTCATTGCTACTTTAAACTGGATTAGCTAATTTGAATTAAGAACACTTTTTTCCTGAAGCGTAGACCAACCCCGAATGACAGTTCAACCAACAAGCAAAGACCAAAAGATTGTCCAGCATGGCAGACAAGCTATTAGGCAGCTGGAAGAACTTGCAAAACCAAAAGAATCCCTACATCAAATAGTATTTAGAGAGGGAAAAATTTATGGGATTTAACCATATAGAAGATGTGCAAAGAGCAGCCCATGATAGACAGGGATAGTGGCACCTTGTTTGTGCCCTAATCAATGTCCGATAGCATCAGAAGGCTTCAGAAATAACTGGGCTTCTAGAGGTCAGAGACTTTGCTTTGTGGGTTAACATTACATTTCCATACCTCTCCTTGTGTTATCTATTGTTCATGACCACATCTGAAACTTATCCCTTCTCTTCCACTATCTTCAACCTAGCCAGTTTTACACTAACAGCATCTCATCTGAAAACGCTGAAGTGTTATAAAAGAAAAAAAAGTATGTCTAAAAAAGAAACCCATCCTTTTAAAGCATGGTGGCTGCCTTCAGAAAACAATCAAACCAAACCAAACCAAACAAACCCTTTTGCCCACTATATAAGGTACCTGGATGAGAACCACAAACAAACAAACTATGCCCCCATCTCAAATACTGGACAACCAGTTCAGGCATGTTTTGCAACCGAAGGCTGGCCTGCTATACTTAAGCACCAAACCTGCAAGATGCTCAGAGCTCTCAACTTCCACTTTAGTCAATGGAAGCTGGAGGTGTCAGCACCTTGCAGAGTGAGCGGAAAGGCATTCTATAGGAGGCACTCAGCAAACTGTAGGATCAGGTCCTTGCAAGCGAATTTGGGGTCAGAGCACCTAAATAGGCATTACAGCTGAACAACTAGTTTAGCTCTGCCAGTTGTACAAGCCATGGAACAGTAAATCCCAGAGAGGAATAGTCTCCTGTTTTCCTAGCCTGAGGGTTATCACCACAATGGCTATTGCCATTAAAAAACAAGCCTGATGCAATTTCACAGAGGTAGAAAGGTGAAGGTCTGTTTGTAAAAGGGAAGGAAGGAATTTATATCCTAAAGTATCAAAAGAAAAAAAAAATCAAAAGGTTAAGTAAAACCCCTAGAATCACTTCATCTGATTACAAAGAAGAGTAAATCACTTTTTTCTTTTATCCAAAACATGATCATAAATAATTAGTGAAACAGGAACTTGTAATAGTTGTCTGCTGATGTAATATGTGACAAAGGAAGTATTGTTTAGCCTTCAAAACACATGAGAAAACCTGGAGATTATGTTAAGGACAATTCTATTGTTTACTAGATTTTCTGTTCTTAATTTAACATTTGTTTAATATATATAATTTTATATTTTCAGTACAAAAGAATTAACTTAGAATGAGCTGTTAAAAGTCTCCAGCCTCTTTCATGAATTAAACTTTAGCGCAGTTGTAAGCGGGGGAATAGTCCCGCTATTGTGGGGAACTTTCCTGACTTCTGCACTACCCCGGTGGAGTGGGATAGCGAAAGGATCCGAGTCCTCGCTCCCACTTCCTTTACCCAGTGGCCTCCCTGCCCTTGAAGACTCCCCTTCCACTCTCCTGTCTGGCAGAGTCCTCGAAACCCCAACAAGGCTGGGCCCAGGATTCCTGGGGGGCTCGACCCCCAACCCTGCTGTGGTCACCTAGGACAGGGGCTAGGGTGTCCCCACTCCAGGATACTCTCTCTGCACTGGGCACTTCTCCGACCCACTGACCATTACATACAATTTAAAGCAAATGCAAATTATTTAATCAACAATTAATTTTAACAAGAATAAGGAAAAATGGGAAAGGTTAAAGGAAACACATCACCCCGCTCTGTGGCAGGGAACATCACAAACAGTGTCTCTGGAATGTCAGGGCAGTTCACAGTCTGTTCCTTGTAAGTCCCAGGCCTTCTTCTCAGGCCCTGGCTGTGCTGTAGGGATGCTGTGGGTTGGACACTTGCTCTGGTGGTGGCCATACGCTCTCAGGCTCTAAGTGGTAGGACCCTTCTTCCCAGTGTCGCCCCACCCTGTCGGGGTTACGATCCAAGCCTGGCCTGCAGAGCCTCTTGGCTAAGGCATCTCCCTGTGCTGGGCCCACTGCCCAGGGTCCCCCTCGCTCTCCCCAACTTCTCACCGCACCCAGCTCCGGACTGCTCCAGCCCCAGCTCCACCACTCTGTCTCAGCACTGCTGCTGCTTCTGTGACTCTGCTCCCAGCTCCCTGGGCTGCTTCTTTGGTCCCTCTGCCACTGGTTGCTACAGCTCTGCTCCCAGGGCAAGTCTGCTCTCTCTGGGTTGTGCCTCTGGCTTTGGGGCTGCAGCTCTGCTCCCAGAACAGGGTCTGCTCTCTCTGGATCTGGCACAGCTCTGCTCCCCAGCTCAACTTGCACCCTGCTTTCTCCTTAGCTCGGCCCCACTCTGTCTGACCCAGGCAATTCCAGCTCACATGGAGGACGGGACCTCCCTGGCCTCCTGACTCCCTGATTAGCCTGCCTGCCCTGCCATTCATGCTGACCTGGAGCACTGGCCTCTCCCCATTGTTCCTGGGGACTATCAGTCTCAGGTTGCTGATTTCCCATAGACCCTTCCCCTTTTAGTACTGGGAGCTAGCAACTAAAACACCCCCATTGAATGTTAGTATACACAGTACTTCCTTTGTCACAAAATACTGTGCCGATCCTCCAAACCTGTGCCACATGAGCTGCCTAACTGGCTTCAATGGGACGAGCTGCAGGAGTAAGAACTATCAGCACCTTTAAGGCCTTTTGGAATTGGGACCTACGTCAGCAAACTACACTTCTTGCTGAGAAGCTGCAGTACCAAGGCAACTAATCATGACACACATCTAAATCATTCACGATCACAGAGATACTGGATGCATCAATTAGGAAAAAATAGACTGACAGTTCAATTGTTAGATATTTTAGTACATATTCACTGTATTAGAATGTAATATATTACATATGCATTTTGAATTGTATCTGTAACTCCTGCACCAGGTGCCACACCCACTCAATTTAATTATGTTGCTCTTCAACTGTCTCATTCAAAAGGTCATTGTTTAAATACTTGAACTCTCAAATGTACATCTTTCAAACTGTGTTCGCTCTCAGCTCACAGGGCTCTTACTCTTTACTCATTTAGGACTGGATAAAATATAGCGGGCTGCAGCCCCACAGTGGCAGGAAAAGGACAGAATAATCCGTTTTGCAGGCATGAAAGCCAGGTATTTTGTTTGATTTATTATTATTATCTCCACCACCACCACCTTTGGCCCTTAGAGTGTGTCTTTGTAATTTCTCACTATGTGTCAAGCAACACATCTCTGTTTAAATAAGCTCTGTACACCAACTACTACCACAGATGTTTGACAATGTCCTTTGCCCACACTTCCACCAATTTCACACAGCGTTGTAATTTATTCCTACAGCTTTTTTTTTTAAACAAAGATCAAAGGGCAAGGAAACTCAGAGGTACTGGTACCAAGTGGATTTTTGACATTCTGCCTTTAAATGTGGTGTGCATGTTAGTGGGGCATACATGTGATAATTTTAATTACATTTCAAGGTTACACACACACAGAAAATGATTATTTCATTATCTGATGTGTTTACGATCCCTAGCAGAGGAAATATAACTGTGGAGATATATTTTCTGGGCAAGTCAAGACATTACTTTTTCAAGGCAGAACCCTACAATGAGCGTGTCAATAGGCAACACAACACTGCTATCACAAACAATATTACTGCCTACAGTCTAACAAAATGTTTTAGTTTGCAGGCTTATGAAAAACCATTGAAAAGAACATGGCTCGTGTTGCAAGTAAATATGGTTGGCTACATAAACTGAAGGCACAAAAATAAATAAAACAGCTGTTAGATGAGAAGCTTCCTCCTACTGCACAAAATAGTTCCTAATTTTTGTTTTAATTTAAAAAAAAAAAAAGGGGAAGTAATTGCCAACATTGACAAGCTGTTCTCTTACATAGGCAAAGCTGAAGAAGAGAAGGTATCAAATACGCAAAATAAGGCCCTGATCCTGCAGTGAGCTCTGCACACAGACGACCGCGTGACGAAACAAAGCTCCACTGACTTCTCCGGCTCCACACAGGCGCAGGACTCAGGTCTCCTCCTGCATGGAGTCCACTGCAGGACTGACCCCTCGAACAACCCCGCACTTTGGAGGCAGCTATGGGTATGGGTTTCAGTGGGTATATGAAATATACTGGCAATACTGTCGATCCTACATGTTCAACAATCAAGAGATGAATAATAAACAAACTTTATTTGCCTTTTGGTTTTTGAGCCACTAGGAGGCATGCAGGTCATATTTCCAAGCTTTTCTCTTCAGCCATGAGGACTAGAGACTTAACTTTCATATTAAACAAAACAAACAAACGAAGGATTCTCACATAATTATTCATCTCCAGGAGGTGAGGCTTTAAGTAAGGCCCGGTCTACACTATACAGTTTTGTCGGCAAAAGGCAGCTTTTGTCAACAAAACAGTGGAGCTGTACACACTACAACGGTCCTCCCGCTGACAAAACTCTCCTGCTTTGCCAACAATATCAAATCACCTCGACGAGAGGCATAACTTTTGGTGGCAAAATTAGATTGACAAAGTGTCAGTGTAGACACTGCATTTGTTACATCACCGTAACTGGCCTCCAAGAGGTTTCCCACAATGCCCACCATGACCACTGTGCTCACAGTTTTGAACTCTGTTGCCCTGCATCCAGCTACACAGACATGCACCCATCTTCTTTCAAAGCCCCAGGAAGTTTTGAAACTGCTCAGCGTGGAGAGCTCACATAGCTACTGCTCAGTTAAGCATGCCAGCTCCCAGCAGCAAACACACTCCTGCCAGGACTACAGGGGAGGGGGTGGATCTCCTTGGTTTGTGGGGAGAAGAGAATGTGGGAGAACTCTGAGGGAGTCAACGAATCAAAACATGAATGTGGAATCCTGGGACCACACTAGGTGGAATCACTAGGACCACAGTGGCAAGCAGGCAGGGAAGGGGAGGGGGGGAGAAACAGAGCCAGGGAGGGAGGCGGGGGCTGATTTGGGGGGTCCCTCCCCTGAGCTGGGGGTGGGGGGGAAGGGGACCATCAGCTATCTGTGCACCAGCTTCAGCCTCAGGACTGGTTGCTTCCGGCTGCTGCCTGAACTTAGACAGCATGCTCACACACTCACTCTCCCCCAAGGCACACACTTCCCCAACACCCCCCCCCCCACACACACACACACCCCCACCCACCCCACAAATACAAGAAGCCAACAAACGTGTGTGTGTTCAGCTGTCAGTTTGGTCACATTACTGAGTGCTACTTTAAAAAAAGAACAGGAGTACTTGTGGCACCTTAGAGACTAACAAATTTATTTGAGCATAAGCTTTCGTGAGCTACAGCTCACTTCATCGGATGCATAGAATGGAACATAGTAAGAAGCTATATATACACACACACACACACACACAGAAGGTGGAAGTTGCCATACAAACTGTAAGAGGCTAATTAATTAAGATGAGCTATTATCAGCAGGAGAAAAAAAACTTTTGTAGTGATAATCAAGATGACCCATTTAGACAGTTGACAAGAAGGTGTGAGGATACTTAACATGCGTTTGGAGTCTGTTTTTGAAGCTTTTCTGTTGCAAAATTGCCACCCTTAAGTCTTTTACTGAGTGGCCAGAGAGGCTGAAGTGTTCTCCTACCGGTTTTTGAATGTTATGATTCCTGATGTCAGATTTGTGTCCATTTATTCTTTTGCGCAGAGACTGTCTGGTTTGGCCAATGTACATGGGAGAGGGACATTGCTGGCACGTGATGGCATATATCACATTGGTAGATGAGCAGGTGAACGAGCCCCTGATGGTGTGGCTCATGTGATTAGGTACCATTAATTTGAGTTTGAATAGAGACTGGGAATGGATACAACTGAATTGATTGCTATACGCTTTTGTAGAACACAGAATAAAAATGCTGTACCATTAAATACCTTAGCCTTTATTTATGGTTAAAAAAAGATAAATCCACACAACTGTGCGTAGCTCCAGCTATCATTGTGCGAGCTGTTGAGAGGGGGTGGAGCGATGGGGAGGCTCAGGAGGGCTGTGAAGTGAAAAGGAATGTGTGGGCACAGAGGCGGGTGGGGTTAGCAAAGAATTGTGCATCTGCATGTGCTGCAGGGGAGGTTGATCACGGATCTGCTCAGCTGTATCAGAGACTGGAGCATCCCTGTCTGATCCTCCATCACTTTTATCATCCGCTCTGTCGCTTGCCTAGCAAATGCTGCATTCTCTTTTCTGCCCTGCCTTCCGGCTCCCCAGCACTCTTTCCGCTCCCTGGTCTGTCTCTCATCACGCTGCAGCACCTCGCGGAACAGGTCTTCTTTGCTGTGCCTAGGGTTTTTTCTTATCTGCCGAAGCCGGTCTGCAGGGTATGTTTTTCAAGGTCTATGCTGAACAGAAGAGGGATTGTTACATTCCAGCAAATCATTCAAACATTTTAGTAAAAAGGGCCTTTTGCTAGTAGAAATCACTTTCTCTCAGACTCTAGGCAGGCCCACAGCTCCGCGAGCACCCCAATCATGGTGAGTGTCAGGAGTGCAGGGAAGGTCGTTCTGCGTACGGATAAAAAGGTCACGGCTTGCAGGGCAGCTTTGCAGAGAACTCATTCTAAAATTATCCCACACTTTTTCACAAGCGGCCAACCTGCTGGCTGACATTTCTCTGCTGCAGGTGACCAGAGAAACCAGAGCACAACTGCTGAATACTTGCGGCTTTCACCCTGGTCTACATGCAACTCAGCTATGTGCTGCTTTGGTCACAGCTCCAGTGATTGCTAAATGGCATGATACAGTTTCCTACAATGGGGGAACTAACAAGGCTGCAATCCCTTGGAATCTGCGGCAGAGGATTAACAAGTACCTCTTGGAAACTTTCCAGAGCCTCTCTCTGGAGGATTCCCTGCAGGTCTCGATGCCCATCGACACCCTGTTTGGCCATGCAGATTAGGTACACAGGGCAACATCCAGCTCACAGAAAACACTACCTGCCTCCCATTTTTTGATTCCCTACACAAGCCACAGCAACTTACTCAGCATCTCATCTGCTTCCTGTTGAGTACTTCTGGAGTGGAGAAAAGTTCCTGGCTGCCTGCCCCACCGGGCGACCCCACTGGGAGCACCACATCCTCTTCTAGCTCGACTTCTTCATCCAGAATTTCAGCCTGCGGGTTACCCCCTCTTTCTGCTGCCTGCGAAGTATCCACGGGGCTATCGGCGATAGAGGTGGGGTCACCACCAAGGATAGCATTCAGCTCCTTACAGAAGCGGCAGGTCTTAGGTGCACCACCGGAGTGATGGTTCACCTCTCCCGCTTTATGGTATGCCTGCCTCAGCTCCTTTATCTTCGCTCTGCACTGCTGTGTGTCCCGATCGTAGTCCTTTTTGCACAGGCCTCGAGAAATTTGCCCATGTGCGTCCCAATTCCTACGGGTCACTCGCAGCTGCGACTGAACAGACTCCTCTCCCCATATACCGATCAGATACAACAACTCAGCAGTGGTCTAAGCGGGAGCGCGTTTGGTGCGATAGCCTGCCTTGCTTACCTGGGAAGCTCCTCTGGGAAGCCAGCAAGCAGGAAATGAGATTTTAAATTTCCAGGTCTTGCAAAGGGGAGGGGCAGGTTGGCTGCAGGGCAGCGGAGTTCAAACCGCTGACCAGAGTGGCAGCATGGGAATTGTGGGATACTTTCTGGAGGCCAATAAAATCGGGGAAAAAGCTGTGGTGTCTACACTGCATGTTTCTCAACAATAAAGGGCGGGGAAAAAACAAAAGTCTCTCACAGGGATGGAAATTTTGTGTCGCCAAAACTAGGTGTTTTTTTCCCTAAAAAAGTCACATTGCAGTGTGTACGCTATTGCTTTTTTGGCGACAAAACTTGCCAGTGTAGATGAGCCTGCAGTGTTAATATGCTCCTTCAAGGCATCCCCCAGCTGAATAGCCCCTGTTGGGCTCCTCTTATAGCCTTGTGTTCATAATGCACAGCACAATGCTGAACAGCAGTGCCGGATCCATGCTTTCTGTCAGAGATATCTGGGTTGCAGGTTACCAGGGCAGTTGAAAAGCAGCTGGCAATCTAGTAGAATACCCATGGAATGAAGGGATTGAGAAGCCATCACGTGACACCGTTCCTGCCCCCATGAGGCACTGCAAACCATTCCCAAAGCGCACTGCAGCCAGTTGCACAGTGGGATAGCTACCCACAGTGCACTGCTCTCTGTGTCAACACAAGTGCTGCTAGTGTGGATGCGCTCTACTGACACAAGGAGCATAGTGTGGACATGCAACAGTGGTTTAATTACAGCAGTGGCTGTATGTCTGCATAACTTGCGTCGACAAAACTGGAGTGTAGACAAGGCCTAAGAAAACAAACACCACAAGACTTGCAATAAATTACAAGAGATATCAACACTATAATGGTCCCAATTCTCCGCTTCTTTGCATCTGGAGCAGTTATTCATACCTGTTGAAAGTAAGTATATTGAAGAATATTAACTTTGTCTTGATCACCACAGTAATTCCAGGCAATCCTGCTCATGCATTTCTGCTACTGTCCAGTGGACAGCAAGTTAATAAAAAAACCTCCTCCAAGGCATGCTTGCTACCAATGGAATGGATTGCTACTGAGAACCTGAGGTTGGAAAAAAAAGCAAGCAAATAAACTGCCAGGGTGTGAGCAGCGCTGTTCCCACAGATAAGTGACTCTTGTGAACAAAGCAGACCACACAGGTCAGAAGAAGTGCACTGCAGGACAGTGGTGAAAAGACTCTTTGTACAGTTAGTGATATTGTGTGATCAATTCCTGTCCACAACAGCACTACACCAGCAGAGTTAAGAACTTTACTCAAACCAAGTCTAATCCGAAACAGAGATGTGGTCACCTGTGCATCACTGAAAGCAGGTCTATGGAACTGTTTAAGGCATGCTAAGCTGTCCAAATGGTAGTTAGCATACCAAACTTCTAAGTGTAACCAAAAGTACAAAATTATGTTACAAAAGAAAGAGATTGCTTGATTCACCATGAAACTGGACTACCTATAAATATATACTTTAAGTGTCTCCTGCTAAGTTTTATACTGCTATTATATGTGGTTATTCCAATCTCTTGTTAAATATAGATCTCCCCCACTACTATAGATTTGCATATGGTAAGAATTATCAAAGCTTGTGAGCACAGATGTCATAAAATCTGTTTTATATTCTCAAACCACCACCAAGTGGGAGACCTATTCGGTTGCAAAAATTAGAAGCCTGTTAGGTTCCCTACTTCATCTTTCTTCCAGTACGGAATTACTGGTGCTTTGTCCAGTCTTGTTAGTGCTGTAAGTAATGCAATTCCCTCTGACATGCTTGAGAAATTATTCCACAGCCTAATAGAGCTGATATCAGGAAGTTTTGCCTGATAGAGAAAAATTTAGGTTGCCTTTCTTAGTATCCATGAAACACCTTTTATTTGCTATTCTTTTTCATCACTAGGTCTCTGCCAACATTACAGTTTCACAGGTTTCTCCCTTCTGCTGAATGCGTTTCAGATTACTTTCCCCCAGACATATTAGCGTACCTCTTTTCTAAACTGAATCGTGTTTTGTTATTTCCTACTCAATTGTTATTTCCTTTATATTGTAAGCCCAGAAGCTTGGTACTACATCTGCTAAAGTAAAAGACTACACTCTAAACAGTCACTCTGCTTCTAAAAAGGCTTCTCCATGCTTAGGGAATTCAAAATCATGCCCTACAATATTGAAAAATCTATTGCTTGATCTCTGATATCTATCTTCTTCCTGAACTGAACTTGATACCAGAAGAATCTCCAAACTCATCCACGAATTAAGTTATTATCCCTGATTTTATAAAATCTTCCCCACTCACACTAATTGTTTCATCCTTGGAATGTTCCAGGATAATTAATGACGTCCTTTACTGTTATTGTCATATCCTCTGTACTGGTATCTGGAAGGTAGCATATCATTCTGACTGACTGCAAAACACCACATGGAGCTGTTGAGAAGTACATTCGCTTCCATCCTCTTTATAGCTACATTTTTTGGTTGGAAGGATTAGATTTCCAATAGGCTTGAAAGGATTAGATATTTATCAGTAAATGTTGGTAAGCATTAACATAGACGCACACAAATCAAAGAAAAATATTTGCTTATTTGACAATAAGCAAAGGAAAAATATTTACTTATTTGACAATAAGCAAAATTTACAGAGAGGCAAAGTAAAAAAGATGCTGCTTGAGAACTTATGAGAATTTGATTTAATGAATATTTACTTAGTAAACGGTCATCATCATGTGTCAAAATATGTGTTTTAATTATTATAAAACTAACTTTTTGATTCTCAACGGCTACTGCCATTAAATAATTGTCTCACCCCCTTATAATTTCCTGCAACTGTGAACATTTAAATTGATAACAAAATGCTTAAAACCCATAATTTTGTGCAACTGTGAAAAATTAAATAGATAAAAATTTAAGAATGCATAAAAATAAACATTGATATCTGCTGAAATTATTCTGCCAAGCTAAATATAAATGAGGCTACTTAGGGGCAAAGAACAACCCAAGCTAAGTGGCATGTAATAATATGCACTGCTCCTTGAAGTTAGCTCTTGGAAGTCCCTTTTATATTACAGATATAATTGCATGACATTTGCTCTATTGGCCTGAATACACAGTCTCACTAGACATGAATATTTACTTCAAATACATTTTATATTAACAGAACTGAAAGAGAAATTTCACAGCAATTCCCAGAGACTTAATGACAGTTGTTGAGTATACTAAACATTCAGGCATGACCAGAGGACTAAGCTATTTGTTAACAAACTTCTATTGTATCACAAGCTAAAAATCCAAAATTAGCATTTGTAAATCAGGCCGGGAAATCCTATATTCACATTAACAGAGGTTAACATTACTGGCTCAAACAACAAAGAAGTACAAATTGCCTCAAACTCATGCCCACCCCTTGTCAGATATTTTCACAGATTAATTACTGCCTGGGTGACAATCTAGAAAGCCAAGTCAGACTTTCCAGAAACCTATACAAACCACATTTATAACCTCTGTGGATAAAATCATTTGTATGTCGAAGGTAACATCATACCCTTCACTAGGCAAAGTTTAGAATGTTGCAGAAATATACCTCATCTACGTTACTTGTTTATTTCATCAGCAGTGCAGCATTACAAACTCATAACTTTATGTTACAAAAATATAGAGTTGTACTGTAATAACTAAAAAAAATATTGAAGTTACTATTATGTCAGTGACACAAGAGATAATAGAAGGAACTACAGCAAAGCAGAACATGGTTGGTAGAAAGAATAGTAAGATGTTACAGGCCAGATCCTCTGAGATGTTGAGCAAAGCAGCCACAGCTCCAAATGACTTCAGAGGAATTTGAGGGTGGTCAGCACTCCATAAGAGGTGGTCATCCCTTCGCAAGATCAGACATTATGACAGTAAATCATTTCTCTCATAAGCCATGTTCCCCTGAAATCATTTAATTTGAAATCAAAATATGTTGCAGGAAATATGCAACTCTAAATGTACGTTTAATAGTTTTATCATTTTAAATTACTTCTCCAACCAAGAAACCTTCAAGCAACTAGCCAGCTAATCATTACTAATGAGAAGAGCAGATAAGGACAATTTGTTCAAACAAACCTACAAAACTAAAATACATTTGCCAGCTTTTATCCTGCCTACTTGTTTTATTCGTTCCTATACCCTTCCTTTTCTTCTCTCTCACCCACCCCCCTGCCCACCCCCTTTGGGATAAGGACTGTGCATTTTTTTATATTTGTACAGTGCCTGGTACCTGCTGACTGCTACTGCAATATAAAAATAATTCAAAATAAGAAAAATAGAAGGAAATCTGAACACACAGTACATGGCAAAATAAGGCTCTTTTCCTTACAATACCTCTTCTTTAAACATGCCTCTCAAGAAAATGCTGCAATACAATAGTATTACATGTAAATCGTATCCACAAGATATAAAATGTAGTGTCTAGGATAAATTTTATACTTTAAGAGTAATTTATATTTCCTAAATTTCACAAAGAAACTGAAGAAAACCAGGTTTCAGAGTAGCAGCTGTGTTAGTCTGTATTCGCAAAAAGGTAGCTCACGAAAGCTTATGCTCAAATAAATTTGTTAGTCTCTAAGGTGCCACAAGTCCTACTTTTCTTTTTGTGAATAAAACCAGTTTTTGAAATGT